>NC_068942.1:78179309-78491392 GCF_026419915.1 Harpia harpyja | reverse complement strand
TAATCTGATTTACGATTGTGCCTTGCTGTAGTAGTTTTGTATTAATAGTTTGTTACACTGAGCGTATGTTTTGCTCCACATTGAGGGGGGAAACATTTTGCCTTTAAAATAGGGATTGTGGCTATATTAAAGTGCTTTTGGCAGAAACTGAGATTGATACATTTCTGGGGTAGGTCGTCTTCTCATCAAGTATGCAGTTTGGTTGTATGTATGTGTAAACAGAGTGAAAACTTGCTCTCTGATGTGGTGTTTCAGATGAATTGCTGCAAAGTTGTTAGGTTGGGATTTAGTTCCTGACTTTGCCAAGATTTTAAAGCATTAAAAATTAGGGCAGAGGGGGTTGCATTAAACTCTTAAACAGTTGACATACAGGATCGGGCTGTGACATAGTTTTGGAAGAATGTATTGTAACAACTTTCTATGAGAAGGTGACATAATGTAGAAATAAGCTGATGAAAAAGCTTACGGTTTGTCTTTTTTCCATTATACATGATCTCCTGCACATTTTATGAGAATAGATAGCGTACATAGCTTGAAGAAGTGGGCTTTTGATTTAATGAATTGGTTTTAAAGGATGGGTTAAAGCCCTTCTGCAGTTACTCTCCTTCCAAACACACCTCCCCTCTCCCATGCCCTGCCAATTACCCATCTTGTGCTGCTCTCTACTCAGTGCTCTTTTGTCACTGGTTTTTGGGGTGGGTTTTTTTTTTCCTAGTTGGCCTATGATAGGTATTGGTGAGATGCTTTTGCTGAGCTTTTTAGAGAAACATTGCTGAACATTTTCTTTTTGGAAAAAAAAATGTTAAAACTGTACTCATGGGGTTTTTAAAAGAGAATTTTCCTTCTCATTTTGCAATTAATATATAAAACATATATGCACTGTGCTTAGCACTCTTTACTGTTGTAGAGCCTTGTTCCTACTGGAATACATAAGGTAAAAATAGTCCAGTATGCTCAGGAATTGTGAGACTTGATGTGTCCCAGTTTTTTTTTTGTACCACTAACACTTGCACGGTGTCGATCCATTGCTCCACAGTGGTAGCATTTGATTTTTATTTTTCTTCCTCTTGAGCTGGCAAAATGTGAAACTTGTTTTTGCCATAGCAAGTTTCTTTCCTTGTCTCTGAACACAAGTTATGGCAGTGTAGCAACAGAAAGGGAGGGGATGTGTTGACAGAATATTCACATGTAACATTAGATCTGGAAAAGATACTTTAATCTAAAATGTGGAACTACAAACTGTTCTGTTAATCATTTGTTTTCAATGCCTGTGTTCATGAAGGTAGTTCAGAACACTGCTGATTCTGGCTTAAATCCTAAAATCTTCATTGAATCCTAGTTTTGAATCTTCATGAATAAATAGGTCTTAACTTTCTAAAGCAAGAAATTGTAGGATTTTATTGCATTGCTGTTTGTTCATGTTTCTGTGAAGGGTGAAGGGGAATCTTGGAGTAATAAACATGCTTCTGTAATTAGAATATTAGTTACACTAGATTATCTCTTCGTTTTACTATTTCATACTGAAAATCAGTACTTTATATGCTTTGCTAAGTGGGATGCACAGAGGCAAGCATTAAAAATGACATGTTACACTTGACTTCAAACTCTGCTGCTGTTTTTGTATTTTCCTTGGTACTGAGGCCTTCTGCTACTGAAGGGAAAAAACGTGGGATACATGCTGTTCTTTCGTAGCTATCGTTTCCTCAGAACTATTATTTTGCTTGGATGCTAGTCTGCGCAGAAAGTGTCAGTCATCTATCTGTGTGTCTAGCAGCAGAACACTGATTTGTGATCTCCTAGGGTCACAAATAAAATGAGTCTGTCCAGATCTGGACAGAATTTCAGCTCGTTTTTCCTGTAGCGTTTGCACTGGAGAAGCTTCACAGCAGCAACTCAGCTTTTTTCTTCCAGTAGGAATGTCTGTCTGTTGTTCTTACAACTTAAGCACATTGTTCTTTTATGAATGTCTTTTCCATAAGTGTTGTGTGGATTTTTTGTTTGTTTTTAACTAAAAAAAAAAAAAAAGTAAAATTTTGCATTAACTTGTGAAATTGTGTTGGAACTTCCTAACAGAAGTTAGGTTGATGTGCAGTGATACACAGCTGCAATTATCTCTGTCTTTGTACTCCCGTGGGGCTTCATTAAAGTGGCTCCTCTTTAGCTGCTTCTGTTTCTCAGCATGGTGAAGTTCAGGATTCAGCAGACCCAACAAGTATTTGTGTGTAGTTCCTGCAGGTGGAATGTTTAACCACCCTTTTTTGCTGTTCTGGTAGCAACAGGAGAGTCTGTGTGAGTTCTGACAGACCTTTAGTGTTTAAACCTACTTGTTTGATGGTGATGCAGCAAAAGTACCGACTGTGTTGCTCCATCAGCTTGTTCACTGCTATCAGCTAAAGACAGGGACAATTGCATCTCTGAAATGGCTTTAAACTAGTGTATTTCTAATATTGCTTAATACAAATTGACAGGCACTTAATACTTTAACTCTTAAAACCTTATGCTATAACAATAATTTCATTATGGGATAGTCTGTGTTTCAGCAGGATTCCTGAAGTTTTAGATTTGATAATCAACCCTGAGGGCAAGTATTTAATACTTCAGACCTTCCAGGCTGTCAGTTATGCATTGTAGGAATGTCCTCTTCAGGTAGTGCTTTGTCTTTTCATAACACTTAAACCTTCTTTCATTTGACAACTTTGGCTATCAGATCAAAGTTTCAGCCTCAGCACAAGACTGTAATAAAGATGCATTGGATTGTGGACACAAAAACTCTGATGCTTATACTTTCCACTGTGTAAGAATGTGTCAGTTGGGCACCTGATAATCAAGACCCTTTAAATGATTAAACTCCATATAATTCATATTAGAATTTTTTTATTTAGAATGAAATGCTCTTTTTCTGCATGTGTATTTTAGTGGGGCATAGTTCTTTTCCCACAGTGTATATGGTGATATCTTTGCCAGCATTTAAGTGTTGAGTGCAAGTCAGGGGAAACAAGTAGTTTATACATGCATTTGTATCTCCTTAAGGGAATTTCTATAATTTTTTGAAAAGAATGTGTGTAAGTTGCTATTTACAATTCACAATACTCTGTCTATGCCTGGAAGATGAATGTTAACTATTGTTCAATGTTTATTTTTACAAGTAGAGATGATATGGGGTGGTCTATCCAAAATATTATTCTTGAAAGAGAATGTGTCAATATATAGATTTGGCACCATGCAAATCCTGGCTTTCTCAGACTCTGTCAGCAAGGGGGAGGGGGAAGAATGTACCATGACCAGTGAGAATTAAATGTTCTACTGTTGTGCATTATTTTGTTCCATTTCAATGGAAGACAGGACTATATGAAGGATGAGACTAGTTTTTTTGCAAGTGGGATTGTCATCTGGGTTGAAGACAAACTAGAGCATCCAGGAGCAGAGTCTTTGGTAAGTGTATTAAGCAGCATATGTGAGAAACTCATTCAGCAGGTTCTAGTCGAAAGAAATTCCATGCTTGCCTACATAATAATGCAAGGAATCTCTGTAAGTCATCACTTGAGAAGAAACTTTCTCTGGCATTTCTGTAACTTGCTGAGGATTTGCATAAATGGAATGCTGATATAATAAAGGACACTTTCAGAAAGCGTATGGCAAAGTAGGAAGGGAGAATGTGGTATTCTAAACTACTTACTCTCCCGTTCATTGAGGAAGGGGGCAGGAACATAGCATGAATGCCATGATCTAGTTCCTCATCCATTTCAGTTGGATTAGGTCCCTTACAGTATCTTTTGTATAGTTAAAGTAATGAGGCATACTTTGTTAGGAATATGAGAGAGCCTGGCTATGTTTCCTTCCCAAAGGTAGGTGGGCAAGGTAAAGCTTGGACAGCACCTCTTCAGTGCTTTTTCATCCCTGTTCACACATTTGTTGCCTGTATTTGGGGAAAAAAGCAGAACAGTGTGTGTCTATTCACTGGAGGGTTATAAGGTGAGTCCTGGTTTGTTGAGTACATACTAGAAGAATCGCTTTTAAATGAGTGCATTTCTGAGAATCCTAAGTGGCCAAAGAGAGCACACACTGGCTTGGTAATTGATTGCTGGTAGTAGAGCGGTGGGGGAACTCCCGAAGGGTTTTAATGGTCCGATAAGAGTGTGAAAAAGTAAACTGCGTGATTAGGGACCAGAGTTGAATTTCTTATAACTCCACGTACAGGATGAGAATCCAGCACTAGTGAACACAATTCTGTGGATAATGTGCTTTTGTCAATAATCTACTGATTTATATGGGACCTTGGCATGCAACTTGTCTGATTAACTGTATCAATACCCTGTTGCATATAATCCTAAACAAGTTCTTGTAGTTCAGCTGCCTGGTGGTAACAGTCTAACTGTGCTGTTACTATGGTGAATGTGAGGAAGCTTACTTGTGTTTAACTGGGAGGGATAAAATAACTGCTAGTGTCCCACAGTATTGTGTGATGCTGTGAAGTGAGAATTGTATACAAGGATGGTAGAACAACTGATTGATGATAACTTGTGTATTGTATTTTCCTTATTCTTTAAGATTTTTTTTTTTAGTTAATGATATTCTGGTATCAAAAGTCAAGAGGAGAGAAATGTGAAGGAGCTCTATGTGATATCATCTTAACCGTTATCAGCTGGTCACTAGTTAATTTAAATCCCAATAAATTAATTGTGAACTTTAAATTCCTGAGTTGATTACTAATGGGATTCCATAGTAGTAAGCAATTTACAGCATTAAATGCATTATAGGAAAGAAAATTTTAAAAAAACAACAAAGAAAACCCTAAATAAACCCCACAAACTTCTTTTGACAAAATTGGTAGCAGTTCAGTTGTCAGAAGGGTAAATAAAATAAAGGTGGCTGCATAGAGTTGTCTAGATGGCTTGGTGATACATGTTTTTAAAAAAGGCATGTTATTTGTTATCTAACTATAACCAAAATACTAGCAAAGCTAAATATTTGGAGGGTTTCAGTAGTGTCTATAGCTATTACAACAGGGGCTGTATCTTGGAAACAGAGGTTTTTTTCTACAATCGGTAAGAAGGAGTAACAGATTTGTTGGCTTAGATGAAAAGGGAAGTAGTAGGAGTAAGGGAATGGTAGCATTGTACAGTCTATGTTGATGAGGCTGCTTAATGAAATACTGTCTGCAATTCTGCTGTCAAGTTTTCAGAAGCATTTTGAAAAACTGGAGAGGAGGCAAGCAGGAGTTGCAAAAATGATTTGAAGGAGGGAATAGACAGACTCCGACTTGTATAGCATCAAGTGAAAACTGGCAGCTTAAACTAGCTATTCTACAAGTTACTACAGCTACTCAAGAAACTGCCATTTCCATGGTAGAAAGTGGCTCACAAATTTGCTTCTGAACTGCAGCAACTGCCTAGCAATTTTAACTTGCTGCTGCATGAAAGCTGAAGCTCCTTGAAGAACAGTCTGGTTTGCTTCTCAAAGACTATTGAGCTCTGTTAGTGTGCATCCTGCAGCCATGAAAATACAGGATACTAAAAGGCATTCTGTTCTAGCAGGAGAATCAACAGTGAGAGCTAGAAGCTGAAGCCAAACCAACTGAGATGGGAAGCTTTTTAAGAGAATGGTTAACTACTGGAGCAAGCTAGTAAGAAGATGACTTAATATCTTGATGAAATCAAGTTGGCGTGGAGCAGATTGAAAGATCTTAGCAAAACACGTACTTAAAAACCTATATGGGGACAACGGGATGAAATCGGGGGATATCTGGTATGGGGGAAATTTCAGCTGATAAAGAAATTATAATTAAGATTTTTAAACTCTGAATTAGCTAAAGTGCTCTTTGGGAGAAATTAATATTAAGTGCACAAAGGTATTTGGTTATTCTGCAGCAGGTGTTCACTGTTTTCTTTGAAGTTGGGGTGGGGGCTGAGCTAACTTGTGTTGCAGTAACTATGGTGGTGTCTTGAGGATGGTGGAAAACATTCTTGTGTTATAGTAGCCACTGTTTGCAATGCATGAAACTGGATGTGGAGGGTAACGGATCTTGTAAAAACAAATTAGGGCTGTTTGTGAGTAAATGCCAAGATTGAGACTCTTTTTTTTTTTTTTTTTTTTTTTTTTTTGGTGTAGAAAATGATAGTGCATATTGAGAGAGAGTAGTATCTGTGTATACAGTGTGGATAGAAAACCTCGGAAGCGTTAGTCTTGGAAGATTAAAGGAAGATACCAGCTTTATTGCCTGAATGTGATTTGTAGCCTCAGCTCTGTCTGCAGAGGCATCATATTGCAGGGAAGGAGGTAAAACCCATGCCTTCATGGATGTGGAGAAACCCTCTCAGCTGTCGGGGCTTTTTGTTTCTGGTGCTTCATTACACAAAGCAGATGCCATCCATCTTTAACAAGGTAGAGATTTAAGAGATTATTTGTTACTCTTATAGAGGCTCAATAACAAAATCCGATACCAAAACCCCCTCAAACTGAAGTTTGTATTTAATCTGCAGAATTGTAAATTTGGAATTATGCTGTATGCAGTGTAAAGAAGTGGTTTATAATCGACAGTAAATTTTGGGTTATAGCTTCTGCCATCATTTTAAATCCCTGTGTTATCCCTACTCGCTGACCTAACTTAACAGTCAGAGGGCGAATATCTTGAGTGAAAATAATTTTAAATCAGTTGCCATGTACAGAAACAAAAAATGCCAAAATGAGATACTTTGATAAAAGGTGTTCTAAATTCTTATTATATATAATAGCTATAATAATAATAGTGGTTGATACAGCAGGATAGACTAATGTAGTTGAAAAAAAAAAAAAAAAACCAAAAACGTTTTAGTTTTGAAATCTTTCCTACTTACTAGGCTTTCTGTTAGTGAATGAATGCCATTATCCCAGAGATTAAGTAAAGCATGGGAGAGTTAATACAAAAATTAATGTTTTGATAGGACAAGACATGCTGAGACAGTAAGTTGTTCAAAGTTATGTTGCAGGTGGGTGATTGCATTCTGTTATTGAGATAGAGACTCAAACCATTCCTTACATGTTTATAGAACAACTGAATAGGGGTTCCTCTACAGTTTTCTGAAAGTAATTCTTTAAATAAAGCAAACTATTTGTGTACAATCTGTACATAAAAAGAATTCTTATGTTGGTATTGCACTCCATGTGGTCTGCATTTCTCCAACAATACTACGTTATTAAGTTCTTGCTTTTAAGGACCAGTGAATCTGTCCTAGCTTGTTGGGTGGTGGTTATGAAAACTGTTAAAGCTTTTTTTCAGTTATAATTATATTAAATACAAATTTGAATACATTCTTCAGTTATATTGACTTTGAAGATACTATATTTTTCTTTGGATTTCCATTTATTATATTTTCTCTAAAAATATGTAAGTTCTTAATTATTTTACTATTTGGCATTTGATCTGGATTGCCGTTTTCATCTACTGTCATTAATTAGTTTTCCTGCTGTTTTTGTAGATTTACAGTTCATACTTTGTGAAAGAATCAATTGGTTTCAGTGCAGATTCCCACATTAGCTATTCTTAAATTACATTTTTACCTTGGCAGAGTGGTGGCTGATCAGTTTTTGCAGTTTGATCTTCATGGTCACTGCTGTTTTAGTTTATAAAAACAACAACAAAAAGGCCTATTCACAATTTTTCTACTGCTGCCTGCATTGGATAATCTGATCATTTATTTGTAGATAGGTTTTTCTCCAAGGATTCCCTATAGCTGCTTCTTCATTTACCCATATGCTGTTGACTTCACCTGCCGTTCTTACATTCAGTGTCCTGAGGATTCCTTTGGATACTGTCCAGATATGCCAAGTGTACTGGAATTTGACTAACATTTGACCCAAAGCCATGTGACTTCAGTGTTTTTAATTATATACTATATATATGTATATAAAATATATATAATTTTCCAAATCATGCAACAGCTGTCATTAGATACTTGGTCAAGAGAATATAAAGGGCAGGTAAGTCTGGAGGTGAAGGTGGGTGCAGAAAAAAGGGACAATGCAAACTATTTAGAAGATTCTGGGAATGCTTTCATGCAGCAGCTCTGTGGAAAGTGGTAATGGCAGAGGGCTTGCAGAAGGGAATCTTTTGTTCTTACCTGCAGCATAATTTGTATGCTGGAGTCATCAAAGCTCAAACTTTTATGAATGTTGGTCTGTAATACACAGCAGTTAGTATGTATTCATTTTATGTGCCAAATAAGCTTAAAAACCTGTGTAATGTGAATCGTCAACAGACTAAGCTTCAGGCCTAGTTGTGTGGATGGAAGAGGTTGTCCTTCAAACTGCTTAGTTTGTCAAAAATGCATTAAATAGTGGGTATTGGCTAGCTCAGCTCACAGATCCAAACAGGTTCAGGAACTTCTACACAAGCTGCTCCATTGGCAAGAGCTGTGGTCACAGGCTGCAAAGAGTGAGTAAGCAGTAATGTCTTCAGCTGTATGCAAAATGTGTAGGTGTCTGTACCAATGCTTTTTAACTGGCAACCTCCAGCTCGCGTGCTGCCTGGAAGGGAGAACAATGAATGTCTAGCCAGCAGTCAAAAAAACATTAAACTTGGGGCAAAGTCTTTTGGAAGTTAAGAGCTGTAACTTCAACGCAGCGTGGTATCATACAAGGGAGTCTTGCAGGCTGCTCACACTGCATGTTTGTTGTGCTGCAGTGTAAAAGAGGTGAAGAAATGAAATATTGGGGGGGGTGGTTTTGTTTTTTTACCTCCTTCTCGGTAAACTTGTAAAATTGTGGATGGTGAGGTGGTTTGACTCAAACAGGTCAAATATTGCGATTAAAACTCTCAAACAGATATGTAAATTTATGAATTCTTAAATGTAAGCAATAATCTCGAACTCATTTATCATCTTTATTGTAGGCAGCCTAATAGTTCTGACTGCTAAATATTCTTAACTGTCACAAGACTGAGATTCAAAGCTCTACCAGAGGAGCTCAATGCAGTGAAGACTTTCCAACTTGTTAAAACCTGCTTTAAACAACTGATTTAAGAAATCAAGTAGTTTAAAATACCAAATTAAAAACATGATTTAAATCAGTTAATACTGGGAAACATGATTAATTTTTATGTAAAGAACTTGTACCCAGGCATGCCGGGGGGAAAAAAAAAAGGCACTTAAAGTGCTTTTTGCTGTCTGTAATTTCATAAGCCTTCTATATTCTCCGCATAAATGTAGGCTGCTTTACCCTCAGAAGCACTTGATATTCTATAGCCCTAATTAAAACTGTGCCTTATGTACGCTGTGGGCCTACTAAGTGCATTGTGTCATTGTTTAATACTGTTTCTCACCATTTGTTTCGTTCAATATAAACCCCCAAATCCCATACATCACTGGGTTCTAGTCTCTTTTTCATAGAAATAGTGACGTATCCCATAATTTTGCTACTGCAACTCTAGTCTTGTGCTGTACCTTTAAAAAAAAAAAAAAAGTCCTTTTGACCGTATGTTCAGATAACTTGGGCCTTATTACTAAAGGTACATGCGGAAAAAATGTGTTAATACATGATGGAGTTCTGCCTTGCTTATTTCTGAGAGCGCCTGTATGTGTGTTTGGGGGAGGGAGGGAAACGGGTCATATCAGTGGTAAAATCATGTTGCATGAAGTGAATAGCTTTTGATGAGCCGTTCTCTTATCTAACATTACATGTGAATATAAAGCAAGTTGCCTGTAAAGCTTGCTTTAAATTTTAATAAACTGCAGAAGAGGTAAGTGGTAACTTCTGAATATAAGTGCATCTAGCACAGCCTGCTAAAACCAAATTCCAGTATTACAAATTTTAAAACAGATCTTTGTGGCTTGAATTTTTAAGCTGGAGTGATAGATTTAAATTTTAGGGACATAACTTTTCCTTCCTTGCCTCTGTCTGAATCAATCTTACTGAAAAATGACAGAAGATTTGAATTTGAGAACACAATGAAAATAACAGGAACTGAGACCTATAGAAGCGACTAATCCTCTAATTACTTTCTCTGAACACTGGGAATTGTGCTGCAGAATATCCTTCAGTACAATCTAGAGTAAGCTAAATTTATTCCATTCCAAAGCTATAGAGGGAGGGATTTTGCTGCCAACTCAGAATAGTAATGGGCTGTGGTGGTCTTTATCTGACAGAAGTGAAACAGATGTGGCTACTCTGTCAAATGTCTGTCTACAGGCTTGAATTTTCCTGGGTGTTAATTGCCCTGTGCTCACCCTTTCACACCCTGGGTTTTGAAATTTAACTAAATGATCAGGTAGGTAGAGCATTCCACTCTGAGGGGCAGGGGCTGAGGATGTGGCATATTTGCAGCAGTGACTGTTTGTGCTGGACTGACTATAAAAGTTCTACTTGACTCTACTCTGATATCAAAGCTATTTAGCCATATTTTGACTGAAGTGCTCTTAGACAGTTCTTTTGTACTTGCTTTACTCTGTAGTGTACTGTTGATACTGAATCTTTCCCCAATCTGGTATTCCACACTGAAGTTGCTAAATAGGCAAAGTTAAATACCTGGCTTTCAGTTGAACCTCCCTGTACTAGTATTGAATGTATTTTATGAACCTAGCTGTTAGCTTGGACTGTAAAGTTTTTTGGAATGACAGCCAGGGACAAAACAGTCTGATAAACGAATCCTGAATTTGCTTGTTAACACTTTGTTACAGTTAAGGTGGGTGACTGAGAGTGGAATATATACTTGTTGCTTTCTCTCTGTCCTTCTCAATTTGCAAGATGGAGAGGCAGTACTAGTTACTGCATACTCCCAGAGCCATGCCATCTCCTGCGTGAAGAGATGGTCTTTTTTTTACCTTGATAATTCAACCCCCTCCCCCCAAAACCCAAAAAACTCCAAACTTCTGGTTCTGGCAATCAGAGCCAGACTTGTTTTCAGTTCTGTTCAGATTCAGAGACAGCACTGGAGGGGCTTACAGTCAGTTGTGTTTTGAAATGAGCTTGGCAATGGCACATATAGCGAAGAAAGCTCCTTGTTTCCCACTAGTTTGCAAGTTGATTTTTCCACTCCTGTGCAGCAGCATAAATCAGGATTGCATTTTGTCTGCTTAGTGTGTTACCTTGTTGACTTAAATCACTTAAGTAGCTCAGTCAAACAGAGTTCAAACAAAGAGTGTGTGTGTGGGGGGTTAAATACACTAAGTTGTGTACAAGGAATGTGAGTAAGTTCTGATCTTTACACAGGAAGATGCTTGGTGATACGTATACATGATAACTGGAAAGATTAGAAATACTTTTGTTTACTGTAGATTTGTAGGACTTTAAAAAAACTGAAAGTGATCATTTCCCACGTGCAAGGTATGTGCTATTAACTGGCATGCATTTCCTCTACTTGAGTATTAGCGTACTGAGAGCCTGCTGGTCAGACCTATTGCCTTCATCCATATAGGAGACAGATCCTACAGATGTACCCTTTTGTGTCTTCCGCACCCAAACTGTCTTGCAGTAAGGATGCTTTGTTTGAAAGAGGGGCTTAACTTGCTTTTCCTCTGAGAGCTACTGTCAGTAATATTTGTCCAACTTGGTTCAAGTAACAGTTGAACTATTCTGCAGGAATTGTTTTTGGTTGGCAGTCTCCAAGAAGGAAAATGCTACAAAGTCCAGTTTGTTGTGATGACTTGTTGCAATTTCTATAGGAATCTCAGACCAATAGAAAAGAATCTGATTGCTTTTGGGTTTGTTCTATCGAAGGGTGCTTTGTATCAGGACAATGCTCTAGCTATAGTGTGAAGTCTAGAAAGCAACTTCTGTCCCTTGTTGGGCTTTCTAAAATGTAACTGCTTTCTATAATTACTAAATGGCTTTTTGGTAAAAGTAAGTTCACTCCCCCCCCCCCCCCCCCCCTCTGAGATATTTTCTTTTTTTTGTGCAGCTGCTTAACAGGTCTGTTAAGGTAACTGTCTGGAGAGTCTTTGGCTGTCTTAATGTAAAATTGATTTGTGTCAGATTGAATTTATGGTTTCTGGAAGCTACAGAATGATATGCAGCTTCTCATCTTGTTATGTGCTCTCCTTTGGCAGGCAGGCTTAGATTGGTGCTCATGGGTGCTTTGATTCACAGAAGCATTCACTGCTGATGCGCTGAGTGTACAAATCTTTCAGTCTATGTATTGATAGAAGCCCTTGAGGGGACTTTATCACTATATTTTTTTGTCTGGCTTTTAGTTAAGGATTCTAATTTGTGGCTATTTTGTGTGCTTGGCATATCCAAGTACATAAGTGTAGCCAGGCATCTGCTGCTTTTGTTCCTGATGTATATAAATGAATTGTAGACTGTTGGCACCAGAATGTTCAGCTACAAACACTGTTGCATCCTTCTCTAATTACTGATATTTTTGTGGGTGTATCAAGAGTTTTGGGGGATGTGCTCCAGCTGCAGTGGAAAAATCACGTTTATGCCTTCATGTTTAAATTTATAGGCTTGTAGTCTTCCAGAAGAAATCCTACTCTTAGTGAACTAATGCCAGGAGTTTTGGGGTCAGAAGTTTTGCTTTCAGAAGGTCACACATCAGGGAGGGTCTTACTGGTCTTCAGTATGTGATCTTAGTACAGTGAACATCGTATTCAACACAGCTCTTGGCATAGTAGGCTTTTTTCCAGTGTCGTGGTTTAACCCCAGCCAGCAACTAAACACCACACAGCCGCTCACTCACTCCCCCCCACCCAGTGGGATGGGGGAGAAAATCAGGAAAAGAAGCAAAACCTGTGGGTTGAGATAAGAATGGTTTAATAGAACAGAAAAAGAAGAAACTAATAATGATAATGATAACACTAATAAAATGACAACAGCAATAATGAAAGGATTGGAATGTACAAATGATGCGCAGTGCAATTGCTCACCACCCGCCGACCGACACCCTGCCAGTCCCCAAGCGGCGAATCCCTGCCCCCACTCCCCAGTTTCTATACTAGATGGGACGTCCCATGGTATGGAATACACCGTTGGCCAGTTTGGGTCAGGTGCCCTGGCTGTGTCCTGTGCCAACTTCTTGTGCCCCTCCAGCTTTCTCGCTGGCTGGGCATGAGAAGCTGGAAAATCCTTGACTTTAGTCTAAACACTACTGAGCGACAACTGAAAACATCAGTGTTATCAACATTCTTCACATACTGAACTCAAAACATAGCACTGTACCAGCTACTAGGAAGACAGTTAACTCTATCCCAGCTGAAACCAGGACATCCAGTCAACCATTTAGTCTCTTTCTCCCTAAAGTGGCTGTAGCTGAACTGTCTCTTGTGCAAAGTCTCTTTTAGTAGACTGCAAATCTCTTCAGCTTCTCTTGCTTTTAAACAAGATTTCTTAGGCTTCTTTACTGCAGAAATGAGGAGAACCAGCTCCATGATACGAAGGTAGTAAGCCTTAGTACTACCAAAGTCCTAGCAGCATGACCAGGAACAGTAGCTCTCAGCAGAGCTCAGCTGCTTATCTCTTCTTCCCTGTTTATTGCAGATAGGGGACCTCGAATGCTCAGTATATTGTAAGACGTCTTGTTCCAAATCAGTATCCTGGTAGGAATATGTTCCAACTTTTTGGTCCTACTTTTCTGGGCTGTTTTGCTTCCATTTCACAAATGGCAGTAAAATACTCTGCAAAACGGCTTTGCAAATTCGTGCCCATATGCATTTTTTTTCTTTTAGATAATGATATGACTGCATGGTGGGTTGAAGCTGAAACAGGAACAGATGTGTCTTCCAAAAGTATCTTAATCATTCGTTTGTAATCTGTATTGACAGGTACATGGAAATCTAAGCTGTAACACAGTGGGTAGATCTCTATATACTCTGTAGTGATCAGCTGAGATAATGAAAAGAGAATACTTGGTGGAGTAAATGAGAATTTATAGTATGACTTTTTTTTTTAAAGTATGAATAAATTATTGTTCGCTACCAGTATATGAACTGCAAAATTTAGAGGAGTATGCATGTACTGACAGTCTGAAACAATTGTTCAAAACCAGTTAAGGTCACATATCAAATAGATGAAACTCAGTACAGGACAGTGATAAACTTATATGTCTCCTGGGTTTCCAAAGCAGGTGAAATGTGTCCGCAACACAGGACTACAGCAGGCAACTCCGGAGCAGTTGCAATAGAAAGTGTAGCAGCAATGTGCAGGCTGTAATTTGCCCAGAGGAGCATTCTGGAGTTTGGGGTAAATGATTTATGCTGTGAGTAGTCGATGTATCTGACACTGCCACAGCTTTGTGTTATGCCTCCGAGCTGTCTCTAGCTCTAGTCTGCTTGGGGGAGGAAATCTAGCAAGCTGACTCAAGGAGGAAAACTACAGACTTGATTTCAAAGATGGATGAAAGATCACTTGCAATGTAATGTTACTGAACATGGATGGAAGAAAATGGAAGGGGAAAAGAAAGGGGTTTTAAGGGTTAGGAAAAGCTAAGAGGTAAGATTGGGAGGAAAATGATTCACAGGTTGGTTAGGTAAAGTGTTGATTCACAGCCACTAAAAGTTTGTGATTTACAAAACAATTCCTGAGCCACTGTATCATATAGCTGTGCCTGTATAAACTGGCACCTATTTTGAGCTACTTTTTAATACTTTGAATTAAGTGGAACAACTTGGCTTCCTTTACCAGAGCTGGTCAGGAGTCCTAGGTATGAGGTAGGACTTGGGTCTAGTAAGTGGCTGCAACAGTGATTGATGGTTTTGGCCACCTAACTTTAATCTGTGCAGTTTAGTCAACACCCACTACGTGTTTTGAAGATGTGTTTTGAATACTCACTTCTGTCTGAGGAGTAGCCTACTCTACGTTATTCCCTGGAATAACAGCATGCAATCAGGTGTCTGTCAACCCCAACCTAGCTTTACAGTAGCTTATCTAGAAATACTTTTAGGTTGTTGCCTCTTTACTTGTTGCAGTACCCAAAATAGAGAATTATGGAAATGACATATTTTGATTCCTCTTCTGGAGAAAGGGTGGTATGCACTGTTGCCCTGCTTTTGGCTGGGATAGAGTTAATTCTCTTTCTAGTAGCTGGTATAGTGTTATGTTTTGGGTTCAGTATGAGAAGAATGTTGATAACATACTGATGTTTTCAGTTGTTGCTAAGTAGTGTTCATACTAAGTCAAGGATTTTTCAGCTTCTCATGCCCAGCCAGCAAGAAGGCTGGAGGGGGACGAGGAGTTGGGAGGGGACACAGCCAGGACAGCTGACCCAAACTGGCTAAAGAGGTATTCCATACTGTGTGAGGTCATGCCCAGTATATAAACTGGGGGGAGTTGGCCTGGGGGGATCGCTGCTCAGGAACTGACTGGGCATTGGTCAGCGAGTGGCGAGCAATTGCATTGTGCATCACTTGTTTTGTATATTCCAATCCTTTTATTATTACTGTCATTTTATTATTGTTACTATTATCCTTATTATTTTCTTCCTTTCTGTTCTATTAAACTGTTCTTATCTCAACCCATGAGTTTCACTTTTTTTTTTCCTGATTCTCTCCCCCATCCCACAGGGAGGGGGTGTGTGTGTGAGGGAGTGGCTGTGTAGTGCTTAGTTACCGGCTGGGTTTAAACCACAACTGTATTGGCTGGTTGTCTAAAATTGCGCACAAGCACAAATTCAGCAAATGGAGAAAATCATTTAACATCTGCCTATTGAGTTGATGAATGGTAAATTGCTTGAGTAGTAGTGCACAACCTCACATGTGCACTTCTAGCAGGTGGCTTTGATGTATGCTAGAGACAAATGTGTTGTCCCTTCTGCCCCCTCCCTCTCAAATCTCCAAGCTTAGCATGAAAGGTTACATAGAGCAAACTTGTGAATGCTTTGAAAGCCGTAAATGCTTGAAGTGTAAATAAACTAGACTATTTGCTGAAGTTGTTTCTGCATAGGCACTGAGCCTGTGGACCATGAGTTTGAGGGGTGTGATTTGCAGTCAGCGGATTGAAGAGAGGTGGCCTGCAAGTTACATGCATCAGCTCATTTATTATGACTGGGATTGCAGACAGTGCCACATGTATGTAGTTTTAAACTGTTTCTTTAAATGTCAAGTATCTGTTGTCCAATTACTTCTTACATGTGCATTTTTAACTTTCCCCCAGTCTGTTAGTGTTTGGATCACTTCACAAATGAAGAAGCCTATCTGAAACCAATAAGGAATTTGTAATGTTTTTACAGTTAATTGGTGTTTTTCAGAAGGCAAGAAGCATTGCTGTATTCAGCTTACCATGTACTGAAGAAAAAGAAATAATTTGCCAGTAGGTAGTTGCAACATCAGAATATATATTAAAAATTTTTGTCAGAAATGCTCATTAAGTGCTGTGTACAAAATTTAATTTCTTTATGGTGGCATATTCTTTTACATTACCTGTATTTGTTGACTCTTGGTCTTTTTTGACCATTTCCTAACACTCATTTAGTTGTCAAGAGAATATTGACAGCTGAAATATTAGAAAGAGACAAGGTATTTGGCATTGGTATTCAAAAAATGTATGCATAGATGTTGTTGCAGTTCTAATGTAGACCTTTATAAGGAAAGGAAGGAAGAACATTGAAGGATAGGCTTGTACGGAGCTGTGCAGGAAGCAGATGCAGATTTGTTAAACAGCTGGGCCTGTGATGCTGGTTGGTATGGTCATTTCAGCCCCTCCCATAGGCACATAAAACCCGAAAGGTTTCCATGATAATGTCTCTTATTTTCTTTGCAAAAGGCTCAGGGAAAATTATATAATAGCTGTATCAGTAGCCAGAGGTCAGTGTAAATTTTCAGTGTTACTGAAATATAGTGTTATGGAAGCAGTAATTCTGGTCAATTACTGTTGGGTTTAAGTTGAGACAGTAAAACTGCAAACAGTTTTAATGTTATATGAATCGACATTTGTTATAATTTGCCAGGAAACTTCTGAAGTGGACACACTTCTGATGCGGGAAAAATATCATTGTGTCATGATCATGAGGTTTTGTTGTGTTGTCTTGCGGTAACCTAATGTCTGCTGGCTCTGGCAGTCAGTCTGTCCAAAAATCCAGTGGATGTGTTCTTCACTTTAAAAGGATTCCTTCCTTGCTAGCTAAAGCTTCCTTTTAAGTTGCAAGATCTTTTGTCTGACGTCCCTGAGTGTTTCTTGTGTTCTCTTTTTATAAAAGAAATCGAAGGCCAGCAGCCAAGTAAGAAAGCATTTAACTCGTGAAGGCACTGCTGTCATTAATTTTAAACACGTCAGTGTGGTGTCGGTCAGCTTGACTACCAACAAAGAAAACTAAAGTGTTGCCATAAATCATTTTATTGTCCTAATCCAACCTAATTAACTAAACTAAAACTCCTATTCTAATGGAGCAGCCCTTCCTGTGAGACATCTGCCTCTTTCCTTAATGGGTTTTAGCCCTCACTTCTGCTATAGTGCAGAAGTGTTGGTAACCATAATAATGTTAAGTCCCTCCCATGATCTTTGGGGAGCTAGCTAGGCACAAGTGAACTGTGAAGTTTAAATTTCCAAATGTAGAGAGGTTTTTTTTATTGTTTTTTTTTTCTCCTGGAAACACTGTCAACAGACCAGAAGAAAGCAGCAAAATCCCAATTTCTAGAAGTGGATTAGACCTGCTCCCTGCAAGCTTGTAAGCAGCAGCTTAACAGCTGTGTGGATTTTGGGATCTGCTTCTCTAGTTTATTGACATACTCCTTAACACAGAAGGTTTGACCTGATAGTGTTAAGTTAATGCAGTCATGTCGTGAGCTCCTGACCTGTCCTTGAACTCTTGGGGTAAAGATGACTAAGGGAAATGAGCAACTTCATCAGTGTCAGTGCGTGGGAGAGAGCTGTGGCACACCAGAAGATGTTCCTGTATAGAATGTATGTAGATGTAAAGTGTGTGTGGTAGGCAAATGTAGAGTCTCATACTAAAACAGTTAGTATAATTTTTAGGGAAGAACCCCCCCCCCCCACATGTACATTGCAAGCCTTTCTTCAGGTTTGATCCTGAAGCCAGAATGTTTGCTACACCCTTATGTCTGTTGTTGGTCCAGTGGCATGCTTATTACAGAAGACAAATTTTAAGAATATACACTAGTTCATAACTATGTGCAAAATAGGGGCTTTCAGAGCTCTCAGAATAGCTCATAAAGGAGTGCAAGGAAAATGTGGGTTTTCTCGTTGCACTTGGAGAAATCCAACACTGGTATAGTTAACCTCTTGAAAAAGAATGCCATCGTAAGTCAAATTACTTTACAGGCTTTTTGTATGCTCTGACAGAAGGGGTGGTCTGCTGCCATTTTGCCTCCTTGTAGCTTGCCGGTCGATAAGGGCATTTCTGGAGATGTGTTTGACACTAATCTGTCGTTGTGCAACAGGAAACAGCTGAAGTTTTTCAGATGTACTGACCTTTCTGCTCATTTCCAGGACAGTAGCCACCTATGCTGTGTCTCTGTGGTTTGGAGGGAGCTGGCACTCAGTAGAGTGGTGTCACTCAGTGCTGTGCACGGTCCTGGGTAACACTCTATGTCTGCAAATACGATGGTCTGTGTTGCTACCAGTTGGTTGGGCCTATGTCCAATCTGCTGAAGATTTATTTTTTTTTAGTTTTGTGTTCCTTCCTTTTTCTGTATCTTTGCTAAAAAAGCAGAATACTTAAGAAATACTGGTTTTGAAATGAAACCTTTGTGTATTCTTATTCCCCTTACCTGCAAGGTGTGTTTATATGTAGGGTGAGGGAATTCTACTTTCTCACTTCTTGAAAAGGTGGTAAAACTGATAGCAGCTACTTTTCCAGGGGAACGAGTGGAGAGCAAAGAATTCAGGTGGGCTGAATGTTCCAGGGATGTTCCAGGGGCTGGCTGAGTTGCAGCCTTGCTGCTGGGAAAGCAGTCTCTGTTTGATCTTAGTTCCTCTGAGACCTGACAGATTTGTAAGCCGTAGCCTTTAGCTGCTGCTTTGATTGTGAGTGCAGAGTGCTGGAACGAGGTTTTGCTCTCAAAACTGAGAGAAAGGAACAAGAATGAAAAGTGTGTGTAAGGAGGCAGGGGAAAAACCAAGGCCAAGTGTAATTCCAGCCAGTGGGAAGGATATAACTGAAAACTCGAACTACTAGCAAAGTTTAAAGAAAAAAAAAAAAAAATTGCTTAGGCCATGTTAGTGTGGGGGTGAGACAGTGGGCCTTCTCAGATGCAGCTCCTTTTCAGTCTCTGATAACATATGGCAGTTTTGATGACCCTAAATCACTGGAGTGCAAATCTCAAGGCAGTGGGAGTGCTACGCAGCGGGGGTAGCTGTGACATTTACGTTGAGCGATGGGGAAGAGAGGAGCCTTCCTGTTAAGGTAAACTGTCTCAACATACAGTGAGGCTTGCAGCTGCTGCATACTGTCCTCCAACTTGAATACCCTATGGAGATGGATGGATTACCGAGCGAACATGGGTTCTGTCTTGGAAGGATGCTGGGGAAATCTGTCCCTTCATGCCAAGTGTAATATGGCACTTCAGGTTTCCCTTGTTGCTTTCATTTGGCATTTGGACTTTTTAAAATCCCTCAGCCCCAATGTGGACATAGAGCCACTATCAGTGGAATTATTGTGGAAAAATCTTTTGCCGCTGTTATTTGTTCCCTCTGTTCCTCCACACGATTTTTGTCAGTTAGTCTCCACTTTGCTATCTGTTTCCTCCAAAGGGAATTACTTGAATTCAGTGGCTTGAGACAGCTAATCATATAAAACAAACTGTTGTGTAGGCGGCTGAATTAATCTAGCCTGTATCTCCCCACCAGCATTCCTACTGGACAAGAGATGGCACATGCTATGGCCAGTCTGGAGCCACATGTTTCCAATTTGTTTGGCAGGCTCAGGCTATATATGTTAGCGAGGTTTTTCCAGCATTTTTTTCTTTTGGGAGCTAAGTTAGGTGCGTTGTGTTTTCCCTTGTGCTCAATTGATGATTTTCATTAAACTTTTAAGAACCTGAATGATAGGAGAAAACTGCTCTCAAATTAAGCTGATGTTGGCCCACACACTCAAAAGTTTGGTGGACTCTTGAGTACAGTCTTTGAAAATACGCACTGTTGCTCTGGTGGATCTTGGCAGCCTTGGGGTGGAGGTGAAGAGATACAGGTAAAGTTTAGTGCCCTGTTTTTGTTCTTTCATGTTTTAGTTCCTGCCTGGAAGGTAGACATGGTGGTGTCCAGGCTGAAACTTTGAAGTCATCTGCTAGAACACGTGATGCTGCTGTATGGCTTGTGAGAGTCAGGGCTCTTCTCACAACTTCAGTTACCACAGCACTGCAATTATGTGACAACATCAAGGTTTTTTGAGGAGGGGAAATCCTCCTGGCAGAAGACGTCTAGAAATTTGAATGTTAAAAGCGGTAAAGAGGCAACCTCACTATTTTGGTTGCCACAAATCAATTTTAAGGGGGTTGGGGCAATCAATCTCCAGACTTTATTGGGAGGTGTAGTAGTGTGGTTCTGCAGTGCCTCACGCTGTCAAAATCCTTCATGATTTTGCCTGTGGCTGCATTCCACTTACAGTACTGTTTTATTAAGATATTTACCTTTCACTTGTTACAGTCATTGTGAATAGTTCATAGTTCTTCTGTTTTGTGTAGTTCCTGAAATCCTGTTACTTTTTTTACTTGGAAGTGTCCAATTTTTGAGACCAGCAATTAAAATGCTTGTAAAATGTCTTTGAATCGGAGCAACTGTTGGTGATGAGTAGACTGTGAAAGCACACAAGTTGAAACATTTCTCAGAATGTTCTTAGCTTTTTGAAAAATGATTACACAATTCCAGGAAACGAAATGCAGCATTTCACACTGAAAATAACTGGGTTTAAGTAGTGGAAGACCAAGAGGAAGGGAGATAAGATGAGGAAGAAGAGTTGTGAGGGGAAAGGAACACAGACAGAAAAGATTATGTCCTACCCTATTATTTCAGAGGAGATACTGACTCTGGTCAGCCTAATGGGAATTATTAACGTATCTAAGCCCTAAGTTCTGTAGGTGTGATACATGACCTTACTAAGTAATTCTGGAAGTTATTACATTTCACCTCTTGGTTTTTCCATCAGACCTTAAAACTTCCAGTTTTGGGTCTCACTGAAGTTTCCATTTGATCCAGTATCTTGTCTGACAAGAGCATAAGCTTAGGGCATGCATCCGTGCCCTGGAATTTTACCTGGTTGCTGGTGGTCAGTGCTGCACAGACTGGCTGGAGCTGAAGCCAGGACCATCATGTTAACAGTTGCCAATGGGCCCTCTATTGTATCTGCAGCTGCAACACGGTTTTGTGGAAATGAATGAAAATTTTGTGTGTGAAAGCTATTACTTTCTGATGTTTGAAATGACGATATGTGATAATATGAATATAAATTGATTATTGACATATTATGCTTAAAATGCAAGGCGTAGGTGTGTCTCATTCATCACTATTTCATTTATATTCTAGGAACACCTGAGACCTTCTCAGGGCTCAAGATCCCCTTGTTAGTTGTCAAACATGCATAGAGGAAGAGCTCTTCATAGATGCTTCAGACCTACAGTTCAGTGTCCTAGCAGGTCACAAAGTGTTAATGACTTCATTAGAATTGCATCTCAAGACGCTGTTTATTCTTGCAACATACTGTGTGCCAGTGTAATGGTTATTACAAAAAACTATAAATTTAAACTGGGAAATTTATATTCTGTGTACTGCTGATTATCAAATACGTTTACTTCACTTTTCAGCTGTTGTTACAACTGTTGGAACAAAATCAGGGAAACAAGACCTTATGGGTTGAAGTTTTGTTAAAAGCTTCATTGCAGAAAAAAAGTACTAAAAGGGACTGCGAAAGGTCATCTTACCTAATCCTTTGCCTCCAGGTATTATCACCTAAGCCTAAATCTTTAGCAAGTGTTGGAGCTGCTAAGAGCTTTCAGCAAGAGGCTTGTTGTAAAAGTAGCCTCTAATCCGTTGCTGTAAATGCACAAGGTTTACAAGAAAGAATTCTTCCCTTATGTTTTTTCAATAATTCTGTGTCAATTACTTTTGCTAACCTTAGAAGGTTTTTAGTATTGCACATAGATGTTTCTAATACCCCAACATTCAGCAAGGTTTTTAATGATTTGTTTAATAATTGATCTGCAGCATTGGGATAATTTAGAGTTTTGAGAGATGACAGACAGACAAGTAGAATATATTTAGTTGCTTAGTTTAATCATCCCTGTCTGTGAATTTTGTAGGTAAAGAGCAGCATGAAAGAATGGAGCTAGTGAGAGAACCTCTTCTCCAGTTTTCTGCTAAGGGGGGTAAATTTCTAGAAGGCTTTAATTAACCTATTAATTCAATACTTAAGTGTCTGCAAAGTGTTTTCTGAGCAGTAACAGTCATTACCTTTCATAATTGTGTGCAGTTATATGGACCTTATATTTACATATATTTCCCCATTAGCCAATGGATTTAGTTTCTCAGCTTGTTTCCCTCTGTCCTGAAGCTTTTACCAGTGCCTTTACATCATACAGCTAGTGCAATTACGCTTTGACACTGCTTAATCATTTGAGGTGAGTGTTAGTCTTTAAGCTTGAGAAACGATCATCAGTGCCACAGATTTTGTATGCTGAGTCTCAGAGGTTCTGAAAGTATTGCTGGGCCTTGCCCCTTCTTATGGCTCTCTGCTGTGGCAGCTATGTTCTGTGTTTATTCATCAAGGAAAACTGTTTCTCACTGTTTCTTTCCGGGCTGGGATTGCTCCTGTGCTGCGGTGATGTCTCTGTTCTGTTCTCTGAAGTAGTTGCTGGACTAGTAAAAATGCAACCTAGAGATGTGAACCTTGGAAGTCTTAACAAGTAAGGAATTCAATCTTAGTAAGATACAGCAGAATAACAGGAGTTGTTCTCTTCTAGTCTTGTTTTAAATACTGAAATACTATTTAGTCTTTGATGCTGTATCCATACCTGTAGAGATCAGTTTCCTTTGACAGGTAGTAAGAAGTATCCTTTAACGAGGAAAAACAGGTTGAAAGTGCTCAGTCTTTGTCACAATTTATAGAAAACTACTAGACTTTTTCCAATGTAACTAGAAAACTACTTAACTGTAATGATATCCCTGAAATCCTGGCACTTTTAACTGGAAATCAATTGTATTGCTCACTTGCTTTAAAAACAATCAAATAAATGAAAGAACCCTAAACCTCAAGTCTTTGCTGGGATACAAGTTCCAGTAAGGGTTAGGAACTCAGTATAATTTCAGAGAGAAAACCATGTGTTTGGAGTCTAAACTGTGAAAATGGTAGGTATTGGGTACTTCTGAACTAGAAACAAACAAGTGCAGCTTGGAGTTTTCCATTAAAAACAAAACAAAAAATCCTACTGTGGTATGTTTACCCAGCCTTGTAATAAAATGTTACGATACACTGCTTTTCCTGATCATAGTAAAGGTGTTTATATAGTGAAATGAATTTGATTATATTATTATTGTGGAAGCTGTGTATAATAGACATTTTTTTTATCCAACAGGCAATCAGCTGTAAAGGTCAGCACAGTATCTCTTACACATTATCCAGAAACCAGACTGTTGTAGTGGAATACACTCACGATAAAGATACAGACATGTTTCAGGTAAGACTCTATGCAATACATGCGTTGTTTTTTTAAAAGCAACATACAGAATCACAGTTCTGCATTGTATTCCTCTGGGTATTTTCTGTGATCTGTGGAATTTCCATGGTTGAACTGAGTTTCATTAATATGGGAGCACTTTGAAATTTTGTGTTGTCTGCTTTTCTCAAGTCAGCATCAGCATCTGTTAATATCCTTACTACCTTACTGCTTTTCACTGTACTCTGCTGCTTCTGCAAGGACCGTGTAGCAACTGTACAAACAGTACTAGAAAGAAATGTGTGCTCTGTTTTGGATTCATCAATAAGCACAAGAATACACCCCGCACCCTCCAGTTAATCAAGTAGCTGGAGTAAAAAGGAAGTAGATAGGAGTAGGTGTCACATCCCGATTTCTCAGGATGATGACTCAGGTTTGCAGATTCTCAGGTGAGGATTAAGGTGAAACAACACCAGGGATCATTTAACTCACAAAATTCAGCTTTTATTCACTCACAACAAGAATTGGCATGAAACTGTGTCAGTAAACTGTGTAACGTGCTAACTGTACATCACCAAACACGTACTACTAAGCCTTGCTTATTTGGGGATCAGTTCAGGGAAGAAAATAAGGAGATCCCTTCCGTTGAGTCACGAGGTTCAGAGTGGACCCCCTTGCTTTCTAAACTCCTTCTCGGAGAGGAGCCTAGGGGTGGCTGGATCTACTCCTAGTCCGAGACTTGATCAATGGTTTATGTCTAAAGGGATGAGGTGTAGGGCTTATGGGCAAAAAAAAAGAGAGAGACAGAGAAAAGAGAAAGATTTCACCAGTCCTGGGTCCAGTGTTGGTCCAGCCAGCTGAGAGGTCCAGTTCTGGAGGATGCATGCACATGGGGCTTCCATTTGTGTCGTTTTATCATCTCCTTGCCCCTCCTTCGGGCGGGCAGTCGGACTCATTGGGCTAATTAGGTGTCATGCGCGGTTTGTGCTTCCAGAACCTTTGGGAAATGGGTCAGTGGGCTTGGGGGTCGTTTGGGGAGTAACTTCTCCCTCCCTGCAGGCATTACTGTTCTTTGACCTTTGGCCATACATGGTGAGCTGCCCTGCTCAGTGTATCAGAACAGGGAACTGCACACCCTCCAGCATGCCCTCCAAGCCCTGTTGCTAACTGACTTCTCACCTGCTGCAGTTCCTTGCTTTGCAGGGTTTGTTGTTATGCAGAGTTCACCCTTATGCAGAACTTGCCCCACCACAATGTTTGAGATGCTAACTCTTTCAGTCTCTCACAGCAGAATATGGGGTGGGGAAGGAGGAGGGTAAAAGTGAAGGTAGGAGGGGAATGTGCCCTAAAGGAGGCAAACTAGTGATAGAATAATAAAGAAAACTTTTCCTGAAGGGTGTGCATATATATCAAATGGTGTAGGGGACTGTGCCCAGTTTCTCTAAGCTATCATCTATCCAACATGTTTTCACTCTTCCCTATATGCATTTGTGTTTTTCTGCATCATCTAACATTCTGGTAACCTAAGTTATTTTCCTGTGCAATGCTTATTTTTATATATAGTAAGAGCAGAGATTCTGTACAAACTTAGACTTTAAGCTTGGAAAAAAACAAAACATGCACAACTTTTTCCAATCTGGACTAATCAGGTCTGTCTTGTCAGTGACCTCTGTAATTAGAGCATCTTATCATGAATCGTTACACCTCCTCATTCAGTCTTTCATATTTAGAAGGGTCAGCAGCAGAGTGTTGTTGACAGAAGAGGAAATGGCTCTGTCAAGATGTCTTTGCTTCATGTGGCTTCTCTTTTTTGCTCTATATAAAATTTTCCTAGTGTGACTTTGGAACTATTAGGTCCAAACAGGGATTGATTAAAAAAGTCGTCTTCATTTGCTGCTGCATGAAGGATCATGCAGCCAGAGTGAACTGCAATAGGTTTTTCTATGCTGAGCAGTAAAAGAAACCTGTCCTTTTGGGTTACTGTGTGATACTTATTTATTTCTGCAAGATGCTTTTTTGGCCCTGAGTAGCTCCAGTGAAACTCTTTCCTGTCTGTAAATTTTGAAAAGCCATTTTTGAAAATTGGAGTTTTTCTACTTCTTGTGTACATTAAGAAATGAATACAGAAGAGTTGCAGAACAGCTGCTTTTCTGGTCATATGGTATAGACAGCTCTTGATTGCATAATATCCTCGTGGTGGTTAGAGCTTTTAGTTGGGGGGTATTGATAAAGAATTAGGTAGGCTGGGGTGCTTAGCTGTCACTCTAATGTCATCTAGCAGCCCGAGGCAAGGAGATGCAGCATAGGCAAAGCAATGCTCCACAGGTTCAAGGTTCAAAGTGACCTTGGTCTAAGGTAGTAGGTTAAGGGAGCTAATTATGGATGCTTTGGATCTGAAGCAGGGGTTTAGCTCAGTGAGGAATGAGCTGGTTAAGCATAGCAGCCCAGCTAACAATGTATCTTCCCCTGCGCCCCTTTGAGATCCACTGATGCTCAGTAGAAGAGGAATTTGCACAGGGTAGTACACTGAGACAGCTTGGACTGCACTGCCTGGCCCAGAGACCTACTGCACTTCCACAGCTGGCACTGAAGCACCCATCTCTTACTGCCGCTTTACATGCACAGATCATGCTTTCTCCTTCCTGCGGCTCTCGGGTGCCTGCTGAAATGTCACAAAAACCCTAATTTTGGCCCGTGTATGAATTCACCTGTGAGAGGCTGCCTATGGTTCAGGCAATTATATGCCATAGATTTGTAGTTACATGACTGTTTTGGCTTGTAACAGGTGAAACTATCCCATCTTAATAACAATCAAATTTTTTGAGCTGAATCTTGTGGTGTTAGTGTCTCAGTCCTTCCGGTGTCCCCTCAGATGGCTAATGTGTCAAGGTTAAGGCTTCCATGTTGTTAAAATTGCTCTTTTCAGAGCAGTCTGTTTCTTCTGTCTTGATGTGTAGACTCTCATGCTGTGACTTGATCTCAACTTCACCTCAAGCACTGTCCCCTGCTTCATGTTTTCACTCTCTGTGGCTGTCTTCTGAGGATTGCACTCCATGCATTGGCCTAGAGGGGCTGATAGCCATGAGAATGGGAAAAGGAATAGTCTGGTAGACTGTAGCAATATTTTGCTGCTCAAGTGATGCCAGCTGAAGAGGTTTCCATTATTTAGATATGCCATTAGATTTTAATTATTCTTGGTAACCTGATTGTGGGCAGTCAGAGAAAAGTTACTTGTGGACTATTTTGTGCAGCCCTGTGCTACAATGATGACAAATTACATGTTGCCTGTTGATCCACAGAGTAAAGCCTTACTGTTGATCAAACATCACTTGGATAGACAGTCCTTGGAATTTGGTGTTTTCTTCTCATGTTTTCCTTGCTTTTGTAGAACACAGGCAAGTATGTGGAAGCTGAGAAGGGAAGGATAATGCCTGGATCACAGGATTATCTTGAGGCCCCTCCTTGGCTGCTGGTAGTATGTATTATCTTAGGCAAATCACTTAGTGTGTTTTGTTTTGTTTTGTTTTTTTAAATCTCAATCTTCCCCTCTCTGAAATGGGATAGTAGCACTGCATGATTTCAATAAGGTAACCATAGTAAGGAATGTGAGAAGCTTAGAATGGCGGTTGTTAGTAACACCTTAGTCAGTGGGACCTGAAATAGGGAAAAGGGATGGCAGAGGTCTTTGTTTTCTTGGTCAGGATACCATTTCTAACCTGTGAAGACTGAATCTACTGGGTTAGAGCTGATTTCCTTTGAAAATGAGGGAGGTGCACTGTTCACAAAAAGCTGTGACCTTTTTCCTTCTTCCACTTTGAGAGTTTGTTGTCAGTCCTTTTCTTTGAAGGAAAGCGTGAGAAATGTGTTGGTGACTTGTATTCTGCAGTCCTTCCAGAAACAAACAGGAAAATTTTGAATACTGCAAACTCAGAATAGCTTCTTATTTTATGCTTTCCAAGCTTATAACCAAGAAGAAGCATGAGTAGATGCTTATTGGAAGTGAGGCACATATGGAAAACGTGGGGGGACTCTACAAGGGGCAGTAAGGAAATTCAGAAGGCATTGAAGAGCAGTGTTCAGGCTGTCTAAATACCAATTTTCTTGACATTTTTCCATAATGAAAACTACCATATTTTAATGCATATAACTTACAATACCCACCTCCCCATGCAGATGCACATCATTTTTTTTAACCATGCAGGTTATATGCATATTCAATGGCTGCATGATGAAGTTTCATATAGGAGTAGTCCGACCCCTTGTTCTTCTACTAGCTTTTTTCTGAAGATAACATGAAGAGTTACTTACAAATAAGCATACTCATTTAAAAGTGTTTGAATATATTACTTAAAGTGCTAACCAGGAAAGTTCTTGCTTCTTGAAAGCTGGAAACAATGCAGAAATGGGTGCTCTTCTCTTCCCTGTTTACTTGTGTCCTGCTCAGTCACTTGACAAACACCTGCTGGATCACTTTAACAAAATGGCTTCACAACCTCCTGCAGCAGGGCTTTGAAACTTGCAGGTGTTCAGGTGCTTTGGAAGGTTGTCCTGGACATCTTAAATGATTCTGTTCTTATCTCCTGTACTTGGTTTTGGGATTAAGCTTCCCCCCCGCCCTTCCCCTTTCCCCCCTGTCTTGTTCTGCTGTGTTGGGTGTGTGTTTTCTTTTTTTTTTTTTTTTTTTCTTAATGTAATTCTGTGGTGAAATTTGTGTACAAATGCTACTATATAGCTTTGTCTTAGTGACATAGAGATCAGATTTCTTCATGTAATAAAAAAAGAATGTACTAACACGTTCCATCTGGCATCTCGCGAAGTCTGTACGCTGCAGCATCTATATGCTGCTAAAAATGAAGATTTTCTTCAGAGTTTAGTAACCATTCTGTGCATGATGCATCAGTTGGAGTAGAAGCTTGTAGTTCGTACCACTACAAGGAACCACAGCGTGTAGCCTGTACCCTAAATAACTACAAGTTTATGCAAGAAGCAGGCACATCCAATAGGAAGAACTGATTTTTTTTTTTTCTGAAGAGCAGCCCTTCAGAAGATGCATGGTCCAATTCTCCCTATCATCAGAGTGAAAATCTGTTAAAGTCCAAGAATCTACAGCTGTTAAATTATCTGCTGGCAGGTTGTCTGGTTTTGCCTTGTCTCAGGAGTGAGCGTTTTTAATAGCACTTCTTTGATTGACGGTAGACACTAGCAAATTGATTGACTGCCTGGTTTTTACACAGCTTTTAACAATAACCTGTAGTGTAGACAACAGCAGCTGTCTTATACATCAGTTGGAAGATTTATGGTTTGTTATTGGAAGTAACTTAGTGAAATAATACATAATATGACACAGTTAACAAGAGTAGTCCCAAAATATAGCCAAAAATTACTAGAAAGAAGTAAGTCTTCTGTGCTATCAGGAAAATGGAAGAAAAATGAGTAATAAAGTCTGTGAAGAGTAGCTCTGAATAATAGAACTAGGTCTGTAGTGACTGTAGTTTGACTACAGCATCAGATCAGTTAAAATTTTTGGTGGGTAAATGTTGATAGCGTCAAGTTCTTTCTTTGTTTCTGAGGGCTTTCTTTTCAGGTGATGTCAATCCCAAAATTTTGACTTGATGTGGAGCATGAGGAAATTGCCATGTTTTAAAGGCCACTTCTTAAAATAATTTCTAGTGTTGAAATGTAGCACAATACATGAGACTGATCCTCTAGAAGGCTTTTTCAACAGAAAAAAAAAAACCAACCCAAACAACAAAAGAAACCCAAATACTTAAAATATTTGATGTTGTATAGACATACTTGTGACACAAATGAGATATATAAAGTAATTACTTTGCTTAAAACATTACATGTAATTTCAGAGATTTTAAAAACTGCATAAAAGCTTTGTATATAAATTGTAATGCTTGTATCCAAACATTCAGATTTCATGTTGATGATTAGTTTGATGTGAGGAAGACTGGGAACAAACAATTGTGTGTTTTGTCATCCTTTAAGGGAAAATAAGGCAAGCTTTTCTGTAATTGCATCTAAAAGCTTTGAGAGTGTGATCTAATTGAGAGACTGCAACAGGCAAAAACTTTTTACGAACAAATTTATTTCATGTTCGTTATTGATGATCCTTTAAGAGGCTTCACATACAGATAGAGAATAGTCAAGAATGATGAATAAGCTTCCTGCTGCTGGTCAGTAGTGACTCTTAGCAGGAATTGCATTGGATGGGAAATACAAGCCTGTTAAAAATAATACTGTAAAAGGAAGAACAACATAGCTTTATAAACTTTAGCTTCAACTTGTCAAGTTATATAAATCAGAAATGTCCCATATTAAACAGTTTCTAAACTCTGTCTCTTGGGTATTCTAGTAGTCACTTTCTGTGAAAAATCGAAGTGCATACTTCTGATTAGGCTTTTTTTAGTATTTCCTTGGCACTTTATCTGCAGCAAGCTCATCACATTTTATACTTGGGTTGAGAGCCGTGATATGGAGAAAGTAACTGGATGTGTCACTTAAGATATGAATTTTGACATGTGTTCGAGTTTAACACTGCAAAGTAGAACTGAAAGCAAAAGAGAGGTATGGGAGAGAGATCCCTGTACTGTTGCTATCAGTTCAGTTGTAACAAGGGTTAAGTATTATATAATATCACTTTCCTTGACTCTTGAATAATGTTTCTTTACAGCAAATCTGGTTTGCAGAGATGTCTGTTAATGATAGAACCATACATGTCTTCCCACAGCTGGCTTTGAAGAGCAAGAAGCTAAGCAGAATGTAACTGCTTGGGGGACAATGAGATCATGTTTAGTGAGGAGGTTATATTATATAAATGTAGATGCCTGATATTGAAGGTAGTTTCACGTGAAGAATATTCTTAATTTTCTTCTGTTAGATCACAAGGTACCTGTAAAATTAATATTCTGTTCCACTCCTTGTTCCTCAGCTCCACTTCCCAGTTATGCTCAAAGTTGGTGTAATGCTAATTTGCCTGTAGAAGTATTGATAAACTCTCACTGTATGTTTGGTTGGCAGTCAGATCCCTCCATCCATTTTGTCATGAAGTTTTCTGTTACAGTTGCCAAGATGTTTCCAGTTTTAGAATTAAAATGTATAGATGGCGAGATAGAAAAATATTCTTGTCTAGTGATCAGCTGTGTTTTATTTCTGCTGAAGAAAGTTTTTTAATTTCTTTAGTCATGCATGTGCATGATTAGGAATAAATTTAATCATATGGTGGGTTTTACCTGAAAACTCTTCTACTCTGGAACTACAAATTCTGAAAACATGAAGATGGGTAGCTTTTTGTTATGATGTATCAAAATAACTGAGTTCTGGGTCTAAAAAAAAATGCTTTCTTTTTATGGCTAAATAACTTGGTACTAGGAATGTGAATAAAACTTGTCATTTCAAGCTAATGTTTTCTTAATTGACAGAATATAGTGGTAAGTAATTTGTTGTGGTTGGATTGTGAAATACCAAGGTGATAATACTTTCATGTTGTTGACAGTATAAGTGCAGCTGTGTTGGGCAAGCATGTACATCACTTGTAGTAAGTGAAAATTTGTTGTGCCATGTCAGTGATGTATTTCTGCCTAGGACAAATGTGAAAATACAGGTTAGTCTCTGACTGGATCTTGCCATCCAAAAATGCAGAAGACAATAGTTTACTGATGTCATCAACATTAACTTGGCAAAACTGTGTCCTTAATGCTTGATGTTTCTATGGCTTTTTCTAATTATGCCATTAACTTAATTTTTTTTCAGGTTGGGAGGTCAACAGAAAGCCCCATAGACTTTGTAGTAACAGATACTATTTCTGGAAGTCAAAATAATGATGAAACACAGATTACGCAAAGCACCATATCCCGTTTTGCATGCAGGATTGTTTGTGACAGGAGCCCACCATATACAGCAAGGATTTTTGCAGCTGGATTTGACTCATCTAAAAATATATTTCTTGGTGTAAGTACTACTAATAATTATGTTATGTACAAGCAAACTCTGGTTGTTATTCTGTTATTTTCAAGCCCCAAAATTTCCTTGTACTAGTTGATAACTTATACTGTTGTTAGACTTTTATTACTCCAGTGTACCAGCTGCAGTGTTAAGTAGAAACTGCAGTTTTATGTGCCTGATTTATTACCAGCATGGACTCACGGTCATAATTGTCTTTAACAATGAAGCGCTACTTTAGTAACTGTTAGTGGATTTTGTTTAGCTTGGTTTGATATATTCTTGATAGTCATTGTGAATAAGCCGCTGTTGCAGTTCTGAGTGCTGAAGACCAAGGAGCACATCAGCTGCATTATGGAAAAGGATGTGCCTGTTGCAGTGGTATTCCATTAAGATAGTTAAGAGCATGCTACTGACCTTTGAGGCCTTAACTTCTACCTGAACTGCAGTCAGAGGCACTCAACTGAGTAAAAAAACCCCTAATATTTAAGATAGAATAGTAATTGAAGATGCATAAGCAAAAGATGTTACCACTCTGGCATAAGGTATTCTTAAAAATGCTTTTTTTTGTAAATCTATGTCTAAGTGCTGCCAGCTGGTGAGGGAATGTTGTGTTTTAGACAGGGCTAGTAAAACTTCAGTCTATAAACTTTTAGACAAACTCTTCTTTCCTGGGGTGGTTGTCACATGCAGGAAAAAGCAGCAAAGTGGAAAAATCCTGATGGCCACATGGATGGATTGACAACTAATGGGGTGCTGGTCATGCATCCAAAAGGAGGGTTCACGGAGGAGTCTAAACCTGGAGTTTGGCGGGAAATCTCAGTCTGTGGTGATGTGTACACTCTCCGGGAAACCAGATCGGCTCAACAAAGGGGGAAACTGGTAAGATGAAACTAACTGGTAATTAAAAGAAAACAAGGGTTACTTGTTTTCCTGGCATTGAATGGAGGCAGTCATAGGGTGACTGCAGAGTAGCAGCATTGTCCTGGGGTAGTTAGTGGGCACTGAAATCATCTAAGTAGATGTGTATTACAGTAGATTCTGTACTGCTGTTCTGTTTCTGTTTATACAGGTGAACAGTCTTCAAGTTTTCTGCTAATGTCACTTTTCAAACTGAAATAGCATAGAGTGTAAAAGCTAAATAAACTTTGCTCTTGAATCTCCATCTCTGAAATGTTCTCCTGGGACATGGGGACATCTGGAAGTTACTGCGTGGGGAGCTGTCTTTTGCAGTACTATCTTAAAAGGAAGAGTCTACCTGCATGCAAAACAAATTTGGATCATGCAGCTTCTGTTTGATTTACCTGCCAATAGGAAGATAAGGGAAGCCCTGCTAAGTATATTCCTGTTTTATCCTGTGAAGCAGGATGGGCTTTACCTTTAGCAAAAGTGAGAGGTTTCAGCTGCCATAGACACCTGTGGCATACCTGACCAGGAGAGAGGTTCCCATGAAAGCATGTGTCCACTTCTCCATAGATGATGGGAGGGAATTCCCATAGTGCTCTTGTTCTTTCACCTTCCCAAGATCTGTGGGGCCTACGAAGGCGAATGCTATCATCACTCATCCCTTTTCCCCCTGCCCTCAAAGGGGGAGGGAAGGGGAGGGTGGAATCAAACACCACCATATAGAAGTAGCCCAGCAAAATACACAGACAACCATATTTCCACTCAGGCAGATGAGCTTCCCCAGAAGTACTCTTTGTTTCTGGGTAGGTTAGAATGCTGTCCTGCCTGCAGACCTGGAAAAGCCCATTCTGTTCTTTGTTAGGGTTCAGGAAGTGAGAGGATGTTCAAGGGGCATCTTCACAGCAGCTGAAGATGCCCTTTTTCTTTTGTAACTTTATCATCCAGCTGCTGGACTTGAAAGACTAAGAAAGTGTGCATGGTGGGGGGAATATCCTTCTCCATGCCAAAGTTGCTTTTGTGCTGCTACCTTGAGTTCCCATTAGCTTGGTGATGATAGGAGGTATCCCACATACTCGCGCTGAACTGACTTTCCAACTTTGCCATTGGCTTTGCAGCAAACCGACTGCTTAAAGGAGTTAGGAAAGTGGAGTTTGACTATTTTGTTCTGCTTTCAGTAGACAGCCTGCAGTACATAAATTGCTTTGTCACTTTAATGGTGGCAGGCAAACATCGCCTCCGGGACTGGGACAGATGATGTTGCAATTGCGCCCTTTGTATGTGGTTAGCAAAACACCTTTTTAGTGCTGCTAAAGAAAGGCATACTAAAACAAATAAATTCCCTTCCCTGCATCCAAAATGACTTGAATTCTCATTTAAATAAAATTACATGGCACACTGGTATTGATGTGATCAGTATTCGTTGATTGGGTTCATAAAACCAAATGCACACTGTATAATGAATTGAACACATTGCATACGAGAGAGCTTTTTGCTTTGCTGTTTGTGAAGGAATTATCTGAAAAGTGCATCAAATCAAGGCTTCTCTCATCTCTGCTTGAACTGCCAAATTTTTCTGCTAGAAGAACTTTACACTGGTGACCTCTTATCTGTAGTCTATTGTACCATCTAGGTGTTTTGTGCAAGTATGATCCACAGTTAATCTGAATTTAAACTGGATTAAAATGTAAATGCCAAATTGGTTGTCATTCATGGTATTCATAGGCAGACATGATGATTTAATGTGACCTACTTAATGTATTTGTTTGTATTTGGGTATTTGTTTTGCCTTAGTGATTAAAGCCAGGCAGTAGGTCTGTTACCCTCTTTAATTTCATAAAGAACCTTTTTAATATATATTAATCATTACTGAACTGGTAGCAATAGCACAAGTTGCTTATATGTTTGTGACATTAAAATAAATTAAAGAATATATCAGCAAAGTACAATGTGTGTTTGGCATAATCCCTTGAAAATGTTTTAAGTACCTGCTTTTAGTCAGATAAGAGAAGCCTTTAGGCGATGCACATTGGGGCTGTATTTGCATGGAGTACCTCATTAAATAAAGGGCCTAACTAGTTGGGGTGGTTAATTGTTCAGAAGTTGAGCCTGTGTGGCTTCAGTTGCAGAACTTGTCACTTGAGAAATTCAGCTGGTAATTCACTCTGTTGTAACGATAATCCATGCAAGTACCTGTGCATGTAGCTAGTATTGCATTTGTCATTTATCCCTAATCTATCTGTGGAAGAGTTTCACTGTTGATGAGGTACGCTGTGGGAGCTCATGCTTCTGCAAAATGCTTTACACTTATCACAAGCCAAAAAAAATGGTATCTGAGTAGCAGGACAGCTGGTCTGTCTTGGGTAGCAGTTTTTAGTCCAAAAAGGATCTTTTGCTGCGTAAGCAGCCTCTGCCAGTCTACATGAGCAAAGAATTCCAGGGGAGCAATATGCTAATACAGCCCATAGGGAATGGCAAGTTTCCTCTTCTGTCTGTCATGACTTACCTTAAATGTGACAAAGGCATACAGAGAATCAATATTAGAGAGAAAAAGTAGCGTGCTCAGAGGTAGGGGGTATTTGTGCAGAAGTTAGTGATTACTAATTTAATACCTTTCCCAAAGAATTACAGGCAGGAAGACTGTATAATAATTAGTACTGCCCTAGCATGTAACAGCTGCAAATTTAGGACCTCCTGTACAAGCACAGAATAAGACACCAATGCTCATTATAATCTTAAATATAGGATAAGAGACAAGAGATGGATTCAGACAAATGAGGGGCCACAATAAGACAAAATTGGGTAGCATGCTAGGGAGCATAACGACTTGGTAAGAAAGATGACACATTTAGAGAACTCAGTTGTCTGTTGTCCTGGTTTCAGCTGGGATAGAGTTAATTTTCTTTCTAGTAGCTGGTACAATGTTATGTTTTGGGTTCAGTATGAGAAGAATGTTGATAACACACTGATGTTTTCAGTTGTTGCTAAGTAGTGTTCATACTAAGTCAAGGATTTTTCAGCTTCTCATGCCCAGCCAGCAAGAAGGCTGGAGGGGCACAAGAAGTTGGGAGGGGACACAGCCAGGACAGCTGACCCAGACTGGCCAAAGGGGTATTCCATACTGTGCGATGTCATGTCCAGTATACAAACTGAGAGGGGCTGGCTGGGGGTGGGCAGATTGCTTCTCGGGAACTGACAGGGCATCGATCGGTGAGTGGTGAGCAATTGCATTGTGCATCACTTGCTTTGTATATTCCAATCCTTTTATTGTTATCATTGTCATTTTATTATTGTTATTATTATCCTTATTATTTTCTTCTTTTCTATTCTGTTAAACTGTTCTTGTTTCAACTCATGAGTTTTACTTTTTTTCCCCAATTCTCTCCCCCATCCCACTGGGTGGGGGGGGTGAGTGAGTGAGCAGCTGTGTGGTGCTTAGTTGCTGGCTGGGGTTAAACCATGGCATCTGTAGAAGCTCTCAGGTTTAACTGCTTACCCTTGTGTTCCACCACTAGGTAGAAAATGAGACCAACATCCTACAAGATGGCTCTCTCATTGACCTGTGTGGAGCCACCCTTCTGTGGAGAACGGCAGATGGACTGTTTCACACTCCAACTCAGAAACACATTGAAGCTCTGCGACAGGAGATAAACGCTGCCAGACCACAGTGTCCTGTTGGGTTAAACACTTTAGCATTTCCCAGTATCAACCGTAAAGATGTAGTAGAAGAGAAGCAGCCTTGGGCATACCTCAGCTGTGGTCATGTTCATGGCTATCACAACTGGGGACATCGCAGTGACACAGAAGCCAATGAGCGAGAATGTCCTATGTGCAGAACCATTGGCCCCTATGTGCCTCTTTGGCTTGGTTGTGAAGCAGGCTTTTATGTGGATGCTGGTCCTCCAACTCATGCTTTCACCCCTTGTGGACATGTGTGCTCTGAGAAGTCTGCAAAATACTGGTCTCAAATCCCACTGCCTCATGGTACTCATGCATTTCATGCTGCCTGCCCTTTTTGTGCAACACAACTGTCTGGGGAGCACAACTGCATCAAGCTAATTTTTCAGGGTCCAATTGACTGATATTACTTTGCAATGACCACAATAACATTTTCTTTAACAATTTACTGTGAAGATTTTGCCACTAACTCTAGATTTTACCTTTTTTTATAATGTTATTAATAGGGTGGTAGGGTGGGGATGGGGAACTGACAAGGAAATTCTGAGGGACTGTGGTGGAATTGGGATACATTGATACCTGGAACTTGACAGATATCAGTGGTGTTGCATGCTCAAAAGCAGCATATTCATGAAGTCTTCTTGGTCAAATTGTAGTATATTTGTAATCTTTTTATTAGTACCCTGGATCAGAAGAAGGTGTCTTAATAATGATTTTTTTAAGCTAATATTTTTTAATGGAAAGGTTTTTTCTTCTAAACTTTGACAGGCCTTTAAAACCTATTTTTCAAATCTAGAAGGAACATACAGAATGTAACTGTCTTTAAATTTGCAATATAATTTAACTTGAATAGTTTCTGAAGGAGCTAATACAGAATGTGTGGACAACCATAGGTGAATGTTCACTAGAGATAATTGGATATGTAAGAGAAAAATTAGCTGCCTAAATTGTAGAGTACAAAAGCTATTAAAATATCTGTTGTGGTATAACACAGCTGGCCAAAAAGGCATCAAGGATTACTTGAAACTGAGGAAATCCCATTTGCATTGATTTCCTTTCAATGTAATAGATATCCACTGTTCATTACGTATGGTATATGGCTGATTTTTTTTTCTTTCTTTTTTTTTTTTCCCCCTGTTTAACCTGCATCTGGTGAAACTGCTTTACTTTTTTACATACTTATTTCCGTTTTTTAAGCCAATGTTCTGTATATGTGTAGTCTGGCCTTTTTATTTCTGCATAACTTAGGTTGCCCTAACTGCTCCTTGCATGCCCAGGATCATTGGGTTAATTGAGGTGTAGCAAGCCTTTAAAACTGCATTAATGAAGGGGTAGTGCCGCAGCAAGACAGAAGGTTTAGGTACAACTTATACAGAACTTATTTACATAGACCTGAATTCAGGAGAGCACTTAGTTTGTGTTTAAATATAAGCCCACGGATGGGACTGTTTAGATTCTCAAGTGCTTCAATGGATTGTGGTTATATGTTGCTATGTTTTGAAATGAAAAAAGCAGTTCAAAATAAGTTATTTTTTTAAGCTCACTTACTAGCCAAAATGCTGTAAGGAGAACATCGTTTCTAGTTCAGCTGAGTATTTTTGTTCACTTTTCAACTTGCTGCCATCTGTCACCTTTTTTTTGCAGATTGAGATCTGTTTGTATCCATTTTTTTTCGAATGTTTGCAAATTAAACAACATTCAAATGTAATCAAAATATATGCACCAGGGTGGTACGTCTGAAGTGGATCACTTGAAATTCCTGACTTAAGAGAGCTGATAAATGTTTACTATGGAAATAATTAAATCAGAATTTCATGAGATGTATCCCGCCCACTGTTAGTTTCATTTCATACAGAATGATAACTCTTTGATTTGTGTTTTTTTGTTGTTGATTTTTTTTTTCCTTTCGCTTTCTGTATTCTTGGTATCTGAGGTATCAATCTATCCAGGTTTAAAAAGGTAAAAAAGAATTTGGGAGAAAATTATAACATCTCTAGATGAAATTGATCATTCAAGCTTAGTTCTGTTTAATCAACTATAGCTTTTCGCTATATTTGTGCCCTTTGTATAAATATATAATTTATATGATTTTAATATATTCTGTATATATATACTTGAATTGGCCTGTTCATATTTTGGTTGTAAAATTGTTTTATAGTTAACCTTATAAACATTTTACATGTCCCTTGCCAATGGTGATGGGACGTACTTTGTCTGCTGCTGTTTTTAATATAATTTTGCTGTATAAATGTTCAGCATTCTAATAATTTGAAAATAGCTTTACTTTTCTTTTATGCTTTTGCTGTTTAAAAAAAAATCTGCAGCATTTTCTCTAAAAATCCCAAACTGTACAGTTTTTGTCCCACTCAGTGATTGAAAATAGGATGAATCGTGTTAACCTAAAACTCTATATGCTTCTTCCTAGTGCCTTTTCAATGAGATCCTCTTGTGATTCTGTATTCTGAGTCCTTACGCCCACAAGTCAACCTTGTGGCTAATCTTCATCAAGAGTGGCAGCCCAACCAGATTGGGAAGAAATGCCTTTGGCCTTCAATTCCTTGTCATGGTTTCTGTCATAAATGTGAAGGTGCCTCTCCCTTGTTTATATTCAGTACAAGTTCCTCAGGTCCCATATGCATACTGCAGCATTATTTCTATTTAGCATATACCTCATCTGTGAGAGGCAGTTTCACCTCCACCTCGTTCTTACTGGACTCTGTGAAATACTTAACTTTGTTTCCCACAAGAGATGCTATGAAAACACACTTTCAGGAAATGTTCCTTATTGAATTAAGGCCACGAGCCGTGTGTTAAGGCTGGTGACCAGAGGTCTCGAGCTCTGTGTACGACAGCTTCACAGGTCTGGGGTGGCAACTGTATTACTGAGCTGAGCTGATCAGGACTTGCATGCGTAGTCTCCCTCTGAGCGTAAATGGATTGTAAATGCGCAGGTTCCCAGGCATCTCTGTTACCGAGCTTTTTTACTTTCTTCCTTTGCAGTTGCAGTTTAATGGCTGCTTCAGGGCTTCATATAGCTGCTATACCCTGTGCAAGGTGAATGTACAGTGTTAGAAGAATCCTCACTGGTAGCACTAGTACACCATCTGGTTGTGGTGTGTTTGGCTTGCATGAAGTGGAAGACTGGCTAATGGTTTGTATCCGAGGGAAGTGTCAGTTTGAAAAGACTGTGTTTTAAGCGAGATATTTAGTTTCTTTCACTATTGGCAGTTCTGTATAATGCAAGAAGTACTGCAGGAAGGAAGATTCTCCTCTTATCTGGGAAACAAACTTCACAGTTCCTTTGCATGAATCCAGGTACTTTGCCATTTACCAGTCAGTAGTCAAAGCTAGGGCGAGTCCTGCAGAGCTGGATTTACTGGGAAGGCAGAAGAGTTTGTGGCATTATTTTTCTCATCACTACTGCCACATACGCTGCTCTAATGAAATGATGGACCATTTGGCTGCTTAGCCCTTTTCTCTTTCCCTCATCTCAGTAAACACATACTGTTGCTGGTCTGGTAGCTGAATAGGAGAAAGTAGTTTCTGGATAAATAAGACTGGTTCTGTTTGGAGTGAGTAAACTTGAGAACCACCCTCAAACTTTGTTTTGAAAGTTTATTTCATGATTTCAGTGTTATGATATTTCTTGCATACCATTTCAAATGCTGGCAATGTATTCTGTAAGGATTTTTTTCACCTGTTACTGTTGATTCTATTTGAATGCTTCAAAACCAGCTTTGACTGCATAACTTATAGCTAAAAGTATTTTTCTAGTCTGATCTTAAAAAAAAAAAAAAAAAAAAAAAAAAAATCTGTCATATCCATGCACACTGGAGCTGTAACACTTTCCTTTTTCCTGGCAGCTTTTTGATAGAGTGCTGAAGTCTAAATAGACGACTGAGTGGTAAGCGTTGTTCTTATTTTGAATCGTGGTCCAAGTTGTACAAAAGAGTTAGCATGATACTGCATTTTAATCACGACTTTTTTTCAAGTGTGGTCACTTTGTGCCTCAGGGTACAGTAATAGTACTGTACTGGCAGAATAATTAAAGGAGGATTTTTTTTTTTTTTCTTTGTGAGGGTGGGAATGGGGCTCAGAAGAGTTGAAAGCCATTGTTGGGCTGGTTCCAGCAGGGACAGACCCACCTTGAAGCAAAGGCGTGCCAGGAACCGATCAGAAATGTGATTGTAGCTGTTCGTGCTTTCAGACCTGGTTCATGCTCTGAAAAGGATTCTCCTCAGTTCGTTAGGAAGCTCTGGGATGACGTGGAAAGGCTTCCCAACAAAACACTCTTCAATGTTTTAATGGCACTTCCTGGAATTTGAAGGTTCTACTTCAGAGCCTGAGTGAGGAGCAGAGGTGCTGAGTGTATCATAGCGAGAAACTGCAATAGCCTCTGAATAGAACTTTGATTTTTTTTCTTTTTTTCTTTTTTTTTTTTTTAACGCCACACAGCACCCAAAAGAAACTTGGTTTCAACTGTGGTAACTCTCCCTTCAATGCTGTTGCACTGGAAGTGGAAGGAAGCTTCTCCAAGACCATCATGTTTCTGTTCATCCAGCTCATAGTCTTGATGCTTTTCTGGGGTCAGAGGACTTTTGGTAGTGATCTGGCCATCATGAGAACTGATAGAGGCATTTAAATGCATTTTTAGTGTGGTAGGAAAGCTGACCTGGCTTGACTGCTGCTCTTGCTTAAAGTTGAGCTGCAAATATGCCTTGGAAATGAGCTGTGCTTGTAAAGGAATGCTCTGTCACGGCTGGTTAGGTCTTGTTTTCCCCGAGACTGTTGTTAACATGCTGCATTGGATGCGAAGTGGAATCGACAGGTAGAGCTGTTGATGGGAACAGGTAGGAACAGAATTCTGCTGGGCACTTGAGCCGAATAGGTGTGGACAGCCCACTATTCTGCAGTATTCTGGCCAAGGATTCCTCCTCCTCGTTTGCTCAGTTTTCAGCCTCTTGTGAGTTCTTGGCTCCTCTCATTTTCTGTTTATCCATGTAGTCACAGGTAAACAAGTAAATAATAGCTTGGAAAGAAACAAGGAAGAGAATTAAAAAGATACCTTCAGGCTTGGTTATCTCTTCAAGGAAAATAATAATTGGAGTTGCAAATGTCTTTTACAGATTTTTCTTATTCTGATTTTTATAAGCACTCTTCACAAGTCTTCGCACTTGGTGTTGTGAATTAAAAGGAAAAACTTAGAAGGTAAGGCTGTTTTTGGGGGGAGGGGGGATGGAATGGGGGTAGTTTCTAGGATAAAGTCGCAGTAGTTCTGCAAGCCCTGTGCAAACCATGTCCCATTGACTGCAGCAGACACTTCGGTCTTGAAAGAACAGTAGTCGGCCTCGACAGGTAGTAAAGATAGAGCTTTACTTTCTGTGTTGATCAGAGTTTTCATTTATTGGCAGCGGAACAAAAATATGAGTTGGACAACCAAACTACAGATGAAACTGGTGGCTGTCAAATTTCCTCTTAATGGGGCATATTTATACCTTCCTGGTGGGCAAGCCAGTCTTTGAGTCACCTGGAAGTCCCTTCTGTTTGTGTCATGGTGATTAGGGACAGGTATCGCTTTCCTCTTGGATCAAATACATGATGGAGAGCCCCCGGAAGGCTCCTTCTTGTGGCACAACTGTAGGAAAAGTCTCGTTCACACAGCGAGCCCTGTATGATGAAGAAGTGATGTTTACCTTTAAACAGTGTTACCAGCTGTTAAAACTTCTGGGTATATTTGTAAAATTGGTCTTTTATACACCATGTGAAATGGATTGAAATAACTTCTTTGCTGTTGTACCTGTGGAAGTACAAGCCATTTTACAGGAAAAAAAAAACTTTAAAAAAAATTAAAATATTATCTCAGTATTGTCACTGACTCCTTCAGTTTTTTCCCTGCTGTTTGGTTGTCAAGATTTAACTTTGATTTGCAAAAACATATAAGTAACTTCAAAAATAAACAGTTCTCTTACCCTTTTATCCCCTTTCTACTCCTCAACAAACAAAAACCTAAGCCTTTGATTGATGATTCTTAAGTATTCAAGGTAGTGGAGTGTATTCAGGTGTGAGTGCCCTGAAATTTCAGTTAATTCACTTCCCTGATTTTAAATTGAACTGTTTGTTTTCAATGCCAACTGCCTTCTTGCGGTGTTAACATAATTGCTAAATAAAAGCAATTTCCAGGAATAATATGCTTTGTGACTCTTAAAATTAATTTCCATAATGGTAATTCAGTGTTTTGTTTGCATCTGTGTATTCATCCCCTTTTGTATGCAGTCCCTGTGAGTACATAAGCTTCTTTTTTTTTTTTTTTTTTAAATGAGCTAAAATGAATTGTCAGCCTATCTGCAACTTTCTCTAGATGCAGTCGTCTGCCAGCTGGCTGTCAGGCTTCCTTGTAATTGAAGAGTGCTAAATACTTTCCAGGGAAGATGCTCCCAGGTGAGGGGGAAGCTCTGGGTTATTTGTGTCCTCTGGGACCATTACTGTCTGTATAGGGACAGCTTCATTTCAGGACATCTTAAATACGCTCAAAGTGCTGCTGGACAGGCACTGTGTAGATGTGGTCTCTGACACGGTGGGTTTCTGAATAGGGCTTCTGTGCTTGAAGAAATGCAGTGCACGGGTGAAGAACAGCCGTTCATACCTGACCAAAGATAGGGATGATCCTATTTTGTTTAAAACTGTTGGAGGCAACCTAAGAGGAGAAGTTCTGCTGGGGATGTTGGTGGGGGAGAGGTTTCTGCCAATCCTTAGAGGAGGAGATGAGCATCAAGGCAGGAACAGGGGCTGAGAGGGAGGAACAGGGAGTGTTCAGAGCTGAGGTGGTTGGCGGTGTCACCTGAAGGCCTGGGAAGAGAAGTGTCACTGCTCGGATCCTAAAGCAACACTGTAGTACCCCTCAGTAGTAACCTTTTGTGGGCTTTTTATGCAAATTGTGGATTTTTGTATCAGTTCTATCAGGCAACACCACAATTTTGGTTTTTGATTTAAACCTACAGCTTTAAGTCTGTTCTCGCTTCGTTTTGTGCAAGACAACAGGACCAAATGTCATCCTAATGATCCCATTCGCTTGATTCTTCCAGCTACTTGATTAAAGATGCTGTGGTCTTTTTTTCACTGCCTGCCGAAGAGAGCATGTACTCCTGCCTCTGTGTTAACCTGGCTGTAAAACTTCACTTCTTACTGCAGCTGGTGCTGCTGGGAAATGATCTTTGTGAGAGGTTTCCAGAGCATTGGTGATTACTGCTTTTCTTTCCCTTTCAAGGTGTTGCTGTATGGATGCATATTTTTAGGAGGAACTTCAGAAATCTCTTTCATGTAAAACTAAGGTAGACAGAAGTTTGACATAGGAGTCTGAGCCTGATACTTCTTTTCTTTTTAACTCACTGAAAACTCATGTCTGAAGAAAGGCTCAAGATGAGGGAGTACTTAACAGCAGAAAGGAATTCAGTAGAACTCCAATTACATCAGTGTTTAAAATTATAAACGTGCATGTATATAATTACATATGTAAAGAAATACATTTTGTGGAGTGTTTGCCTTAAATGCTGTATTCTTAAAAGCTCTAGCTGAACCAGACTGCAGAGACAGGGGCCCTGGCCTTTGAACTGAGCAGGAATTTGGTACTTCTGGTAGAAATTGCCCTCCGTGAGAGCAGCAGAGGGAAGAAGGCTGTACTTAAGTCTAAAACTAAACTTGGGCTCCCTTGCTCTATGGTGAGGTGTTGGGGACTGTTTGCTGCCCTTTCCAAAGAAGCAACTCTGAAACCCCTTCTCAGTCTGGGGTTAAATTGCAGAGGGTGGACGGAGCTGTGCTGGCTGTGGGGCAGGCTGAGCCCACAGACCAGAAAAGGGATGCTGCTGCCTACGCTGGTGGCTTTCCTCACGGATGGTTTCTCTGTCGTCCTCCTGCGCATCACCTTGCGAAGGCGAGGGAGGTGTGCCACAGGCAGCTCATGAGCTGCTGAAATCCAGCTGTGGCTCTGCAGAGCAGCTGCAGAGCCAGGTGTTAGCAACGAGAGGAGCTGGGGCTCGGCCTCAGCCTCAAGGGCGATGTGGGATTTGGGCCAAATTGCCTGTCAAGCTAAGACCACAAATCCTGCTCGGCAGGCTGGGGAGAGCAACGAATAACATCTGGCTAATCTCAGGTCTGTGACGCATCCCCTCCCCTCTTTATTTCTCTCTGATTAAATCAAAGTGAGGAGCCAGGGAAGGGGTGGAGGAAGGGAGAATGGGCCAGAGTACCTCTCCTGATGAGAGGGTCCGGACGAGGGCTGGGGTCAGCTTCGTCCAAGCAGTGTCTGTAAAAAGTGGAGTCTCTTCTCATGTCAGATGTGATGCAGCAAACCCTACCTGTGTGTGTACCAGGAGGCTGGTGTGTTCCCCAGCCCTGGGCTCACCTCTGTCCTGCTTCATACTCCTGGGAAAACTACTTTGCTTTTTCTCTCCCGTGTATTTTTTTGTCCCCTTTGGAAATCTTGACCTCCTGAAATCTTCAGGTCCATGCAGAAAGGCACGTAAGAGTGCTGCCATAGCCACCTTACGCTATGGGGGCTGTATGGGCACCTAAAGCCAAAAAATTATTGGAGCACAGGAGGAGGCAGCAAGTCAACAGAGAGGGCAGGTCTGACTTCTGGCTTTTCCCTGCTCTACCCTTGGGTTGGATGTTTTTCATTTCCCCTTTCCTATCTAAAGAATAGGAACTACAGGGCTACCCAGCCCTGCTTGGAGGGTTCAAACAACAATTTGAGGGTTTTCGGAAAGAAATCTGGCCTTTGACTAAAGGGTTTACCCCGCCCTCCCTGCAAGCAGAAAATAAATGTTTCCCTCTTTTTAATGGGCATGTTCCCTGCAGAAACCAGTGTCTTCCTTCATATGTCTGTTCTTCCTTCACCCTCTGTGGGCTCTGAGGAGTGCCATCCCTTCGGTAAGATCCGTTTTCTCCCTCCCCTCCCTTCCCATCAGGTTATACCACCCCAGTCCCAGAGCCCTCTGGCCGGGTCCTACATATCAAGATCCTCCTGCCTTTCCCTTGGCTGGGGAGAGTCGTGCTGGCGCGGAGAGTCGACCCAGGAGGGTCACTTCAAGCCAAATGAGGAGCGGCTGGGGATTTGAGTGCATGTAACTGAACATGTCTAGACAGCCGGGAGCCTCCAGCAGAGAGAACAGTGAGGTTTTTACAGGCGGTCCCTGACGTACAAGGAGAAATCTTTCTTCCCCAACACACGTGTGGGCCAGATGTTCTGCCTTGCTGTCGCTGCGGTGATCCGCAGGCTCCTGAGCTGCGTGGACAGCAAGCAGCGAAGGTGGGCTCCTGCTCTCCTACCCAAGATGAGGTTCCCCAGGCAGGGGCATGCATGTGTGCAGCAAATGCAGAAAAGACTCAAACACGTGGTGCAGCAGGGACCTGGGCAGACAGGCAAGGAACATGCAGGGAATCCGAGAATCATCGAATCACAGAATGGTTTGGGTTGGAAGGGACCTTAAAGATCATCTAGTTCCAACCCCTCTGCCATGGGCAGGGACACCTTCCACTAGACCAGGTTGCTCAAAGCCCTGTCCAACCTGGCCTTGAACACTGCCAGGGATGGGGCATCCACAGCTTCTCTGGGCAACCTGTTCCAGTGCCTCACCACCCTCACAGTGAAGAACTTCTTCCCTGCATCTAATCTAAATCTGCCCTCTTTCAGTTTAAAGCCATTACCCCTTGTCCTATCACTACACCCCCTTGTAAAAAGTCCCTCTCCATCTTCCCTGTTGGCCCCCTTTAGGTACTGGCAGGCTGCTATAAGGTCTCCCCGGAGCCTTCTCTTCTCCAGGCTGAACAACCCCAACTCTCTCAGCCTGTCCTCATAGGAGAGGTGCTCCAGCCCTCTCATCATCTTTGTGGCCCTCCTCTGGACTCACTCGAACAGGTCCATGTCCTTCTTATGTTGGGGACCCCAGAGCTGAACGCAGTACTGCAGGGGGGGGTCTCACCAGAGCGGAGCAGAGGGGCAGAATCCCCTCCCTCGACCTGCTGGTCACACTGCTTTTCATGCAGCCCAGGATACAGTTGGCTTTCTGGGCTGCGAGTGTACGTTGCTCACTCATATTCAGTTTTTTCATCCACTAATACCCCCAAGTCCCTCTCCTCAGGGCTCCTCTTAATCCACTCATCACCCAGCCTATGTTTGTGCTTGGGATTGCCCCGACCTGTGTGTAGGACCTTGTGCTTGGGCTTGTTGAGCTTCATGAGCTTCACATGGTCCCACCTCTCCAGCCTGTCAAGGTCCCTCTGGATGGCATCCCTTCCCTCCAGCGCGTTGACCGCACCACACAGCTTGGTGTTGTCGGCAAACTTGCTGAGGGTGCACTCGATCCCACTGTCCATGTTGCTGACAAAGATGTTAAACAGTGCCGGTCCCAATACTGACCCCTGAGGAACACCGCTCGTCACTGGTCTTCACAGGTTTGGTCTGTCCATGCGTGGTTCAGCTTGGCAGCAGTAGGTCTGGTGTGTCCTGGGCAGGGAGGACTTGCTGCAAGCCATCAGGCTAGAAAGTGCACGCCAAGCAGCTATCTGTGTGGGACTTCCAGCGCATGGAAGCACACAAATATGCAAATCTCTTTTTTTCACTTGGACAGAATTTGCAGGGAAGAATTATATTAAAATTGAAATAATTCACAGCCCTACAGTCAAGAAGCAGTATCTATAGCCTCGGTGGAAGGGTCTCATATTTAAGGCAAAGGAGTAACTTGCTTGTCTTCATCCTAAGCATTGTCTCGTCCAGTTTCCAGGGAAGGCTTTTTTTTTTTTTTGTTGGTCTTTGCTCACAAATACAAAGCTCCACTGCCGTAGATTGCTTTAAATAGAAAAATTTCTGATTTGGATAGTTTCCCCCACTCAGAAAACTTCAACCAGTTTGGTCCGAGTAAGCTCTGCAATGAGTATCATTACTCCTCCATCAGCTTCCAAACAGAATTGTTGGGAATGGCTTGTTCTGTAGAAACTCTCAGCATTTTAAACTCATTGTGAACAACCAAATAAATTAAAATACTGGAAACATCTCTAAGATGACATTTCCAGAAAGATTCAGAGGTTCGAGTCAATGACTCCGCAGTGGTTGCTGTTACTGGAAACACCACATGTGCCAGCAAATATACCAGAAATTTCCTCGAAAGCCTGAAGTCTTTTCAAGTGATTCATGATACCAGGCAGGCTGGGAAAAGAACCCAGACATTGTTTGCAGATTTGAAGGACTTGGCATATTTCGTATTCAAGGTCTGCAATTAATAAACACACAGCCTGCTAGGAGATAGGGCCCTGGCCCCTCATCTTGGCAAATTTAAGTCAATGCCCTGCTGCAGGGGCTGCTGAAACTACTGCGCTACGCTTCTCTGGATCTGGCTTTTTTTAAGGGAAGTTTTTGGAAACAGATCTGGGGGGGTTGGCAGGGGTTCTCCGAAGCACGGCTGTGTTTAGCCTGGGAGGATAAAGCACCATTAGTGTCACTCCGTGTACAGCAGCCCTGTTTGTCCCCCTGCATCTCTTGTGCTCTACGAGCAAGGATCAAAGCAGTCGTGTCCTGCCCTTCTGAACTGAAGACATGCTCGCACTAATGGATTTCTCTGAAAAAACAAATGTCTTGGTTTTGAAGCAAAGAACAAATTTGCAATGGGAAACCAAAGCGTCTGACTCATGCTGTAGCCCAGGGTTTGCTCTGGCAGCCCTGTCCGATGCACAGATTTCCCTCGGGACCCTGATCTGCAGAGCATCAAGCAGCACTAACTGATAGCTTCCAGCCCCGGGGCTTGTATAAACTCTTCTTTTAAGAGGGATGTGACGAGGGTTGAACTCTCACGTCTTCACCTGCTGAAGAGCTGTACCGGGGTGTAACAGGGGTGGCTCGTGTGTCTCAAAGGTTGATGTTTCAGTGTTTTGGGGTTTTTTTGTTTGTTTTGGTTTTTTTTTTTTTTTTTACTAGTATCAGCAGGTTTTGCTGTGGTTTTGTTCCTGTTGATAGAGTATCACTGTAGAATTATGCACCGATGTTGAGTTGCCTCCTGCTTTCCTTGTGAGCTGTCCTGAGCCCCTCCATGGTGAAAACCCAAAGCACCATCACCCTCAAGCAATTGCTCTACAGGTTTCTGGTGATCTGTCGGTTTCCCCAAAAAACAGCCTGTGGGCTGTGTTGAAGGGCTCTATGGAAAGGAAAGGGCAGTAACTGTCCCGGCACCGGTGGCCAGGCACAGTGGGATGCTGTGGGCAGAGGGAATGAGGGGAGATGGACACATGGATGGGAACCCAAGTGGGATGAGCCATTGTCATCAGGTTTTTGCTGGGGTTTTGGTGGCTCTAGAGGCTTGTGCGGCAGAGCACGCTTAGACAATGCCTTGCTGGTGTGTCTGAAAGCAGATGGGTGAGGAGATGGCTGCTGAGAGCCTGAGTGGGCCATGATAGTGCCCACTCCTGCTGCGGTGGTGCTCCCCAAACCTTCCTCCTCAGGGTAGCGCGTGGGAGCTCAGTCCAGGAGGGCTCGGGACTTAGGGAACCACCTTCGATCCACAGGTCTGAGACAAAAGGGATCAAAAACCCAGCCCAGGTTGCTGGACGCCAGCCTAATTTGAGCTTGCGTCCAACCAACACATCTCTCCCAAGATCACGTCTCATCTTCATTTTTGAGCCATTTGGAGAGGAATATCCCTGACTTCCCTTGGAAGCTGTCCTGCTCTTACTCACCCTCCCCATGAATGAGGTGTACCTCGTTATTTTGTTGAGTCTGGCCCTGCTTTTTAGCCATTCTTTTTCAAAACAGGCTACAAGCCCTTTAGTTCTCAGGTTTTTCTTCCTGTTCAGGTGCACGCACCTATATAGTCAAGCCACTGTCAATCTTCTTTCCCTTAAGCTTAAGCAGGATGAGATCCTTATGAGCCTTTCTACATGGTATTTTCTCTGCCCTTAAAACCATTTTTGTGCTTTTTCCATGCTTTTTCAAGTTTCTCTACTAGATCTGTGCACACGCTTTCCTGCTGAGCTCCTCAGTGGGATACAGAGATGTAAGATCATATCCCATCCTTGCAACCGCCCTGTTCTTACCCGCAAGGCTCTGGGCAGCTGGTAAGTTATGGGGCTCGCTGGTTTTGTCGAGCTGAACTGGGTGGAATTGGGGGTCCCCTGGTTGCAGACCCCCACCCTGTGGGGCTGACAGCCTCCCCCCACCCTGAAGCCCCCCCCTGCTGCCATCAGCCCCATTCCCGGGGCTGCGCTCAGCCTGCCAAATGAGCCCGTTTGCTCTAATAACCGTCCTGCCTTCCTCGTTACTTGACACTTTGCATGCGCTCAGCAGAGACGTTCAGATGGATTTCCAGCTCATTAATAGCAAGGTCCCCAGGCAGCTGCTGAGCACTGATCCCTGCTGCACCCCGGGGAGCTCCCCCAGGTCAGAGTCCGGTATTGACCACACCGTAAGCCACTTAGCCCGTGTTTATTGATATTTCGCAGTCCTGCTTTCAAATGTCAGGGTTTTTGAAGTCAAAAGCCTCCTGGAAGTCTCTCTGCATTCCCTACAGTGCTGGGCTGTTAGTAAAGCTGAGCGTTAACTCATTAAGAATGAGAGCACGTGTGTTTGATGCTTATTTCCTACACAACCACGCAGTGGAACCAGTTGGTTTTGCATTTCTTTATTCTTTGAGTTGAATCTTGCACAAATGCCTGCGGTTTTCCACCTGGGACAGCCGTCTGGTGGGGAGCAGCCTGGGTTACCCCCCTTGCCTTATTTAATCCTGGATCCACACTAAACCATCTTTCTATTTTTCTAGAACTTCCTTGGTATCCACAATTAATTAGATATTAGCACCATGTTGGCTGCCGTGAGGTTTCTCGCCTGCGGTTTTTACAGGAGAGGAGCCGTGATGCGCAGCGATGACTGACTGCTGCTTCCACTTAATACCAGTGAGAAATGCCCTTCTTCACCCAGTCTGTTAATGCACAAGCACTCTGCACCCAGGCATTTGCTTTTCGCTTCCCTATTTTTCTCTTTTCTTCCCTCCCCCCCCTCAGTGATAACATCAGACTATGTACTCCAGGATTTACAAGGTAAAGCTGCTCCTCAGAGAATACTACAGCAGCGATCAAAGTCCCAGTAGCTTTTATTCCCCAGTGATTAGCTGGGTGCTCCCACCGGCCCCACGCTGTGCCAAGCAACACATCAATTTTATTTAATCGGATTATGCAAAGCATTTTGCTGTGCAATGGCAGGATGAGGCAGACACCTGGCATGGCGGCTGGGATTATCTCCATCGTCGCTCAGATTTGGGGAGTGCTGCAAAGCGCTGGTTGGGGATGGAGAAGCCCAAAGGCAGGGCTGGGTGCTGCTGGGGGGGGCACTGACACACTCTCTGGCGATGCTGAATGGGGTTTTCCTTTAATTCCCTCAGCAGGAGCAGGAATCAGAGTGTTTTTTTTCTTTCTGCCTGGTCCTGGGTGCAGGATGCAGCTGTGGGAAATGGGGATTCGCCCTGTCCCCATATCCAGCTCCTGTGAGCAGTGCCGACTCATTCAGCAGACATCCCTGTCACCTAAAAGGGCTTTTTTCTAGGATTTTACCTGCAAGTTTATGTCCGTTTCCTTCTTTTCTAGCAAATCCAAATCCAGCAGAGCAATAAGGTACCCGACACACAACCCATTTCTGTCCCTGCCACCGCTCTTGACCATCGGACATGAAGCTCCGAGGCTCCCCGGGTACCAGACGGGATTTTGGGTGCGGAGGCAGTTTCCTGGAGCTTCCCACCAGCTATTGTGGTTTCATCCTGATTCCAGCCCCCCCCGCTCTCCCCCCCCATCTGCTTTGTTTTAAGGTTTAACATCTGGAGCTGTGTGAATGTATCAGAATTACAGCTATCTTTTCTTCTTCTTTTTCTTTTTTAAAGCCCATATGGTTGCAGGGAGAAACACAAACCCGAAGAGAAGATACATCAAAAGAAAGCCAAATATAGAACATTAAAAAAAAAAAAAAAATTATGACAATTTTGAATAATAGCAATATATGAGTGAGTTTCTAAAAAATCTGCCGACTTTGAAGCCAGTCTCATGACTTATGAATATTTAGAGCTGACAGTCCTGGATACAGGCTTTTCCTTGAGCTTATTTGGAAAAGTGGAGCTAAACTCAAGTGCAAAGCTGAGAGTGTGATGAGCTCAAAGCAACCCAGCCTGGCAGGGCACGTTGGAGTTACGTGAACTCTGTTTCTTTAGTTTTGGGGGTTTAGCAGAAGGGTGATGTTTCCCCAAGATGCACTGGGGTTTTGGGAAGCAGCCCACCCTATTAAACCTGCTCCATCGGTCCTTTGAGCATTTCTGGGTGATAGTTCTGAGCCTGAAAAGGGGACATTGGGGCTGTTTTACTCTTGGCTGCATCCTTCCCTGTCCCAGGAGATCCATGCGGTCTTCCTAAAGTGCTGTGAGATGTCAGAAAAGAGCGATCTTGGGGTTTATTTCCCCTTTGGAGCATGGGGGAAGGATGCTGCTGCTTTCAAAGGGTTTGGTGCTTTGGAGACTCGAGACTGCAGGCAGGTCTTAATAAAAAGGAAAGGCTGGAGGAGACTGCTGATGAACAGGCTGGATTTCCCTGTTTCCCTGCATATCTCCAGTTTCTGGGTCCGGAATGTGTCCTGGGGCTGGTGTGGGATGCAGTTGTGGGTATCATCCGTGTGTATGATGTTTGTCATGTAAACTCCACCAGAATTAAGCTGCTGGTAGGAATACAGCTAAAAGCATCGCTGGAGAACTTTGAAAACTATTTTTTTTTCTTTTCAAGGTTGAACATTTACCATGAGCGTAGGAACATGTAGTGTGTGCAGAGGCCAGATGTTGGGGCCACGGGTGGGTGTAAGGGTGCAGGAGGGCTTGTGGCTGTTTGAGTCCCTGGGGACTCGTTGGCTCGTGCACGGGATACCCGGTGATTTTCTGCTTCTCCGATCTCGGTGTGCGCTGCTGGTTTGCAAATCTCGTACTGAGCTGCTCGGTGAGCTACGGGGGGGGTGGAGGGGGGCACAGCACGGTCGAGTCACTGTGGGGGACCAGCCCTTACATCGTGTGGCCGCTGCGCACCCTTGAGCCCCGTGCCAGTGGGTGCCCTCCAACGCACCCTGCCGTAACGCTGTTACCAAACGTCATCGCACCCGCCTAGAGAGAACCTGGGCTCCGAGGCAGCCCCAGACCCTGCACCACGGCACATGAGATGCTGCGAGACCATCAGAGGGGTCTCGCTCGGCCGGAGCCACCGCACTGCTCGTAAGCAAACCTCAGACGCATTATCCAAGCATCCCCAGCTCTGCAGGTCCTCGTCAGCCTGGGCGGAAGAGATGCACCTAATTATTTTCATCAGAGATTTACTGTTTTCCTCCCCTCGCCAAAGCCACTTTGCTTTTACAGCAAGGGCTGCGAGGGCTTTGTCACGGCCGCGCTGTAACTCACGGGAGAGCATCAGCGTGATGGAGATGGCAGCCAAAACCACTGAGCTTTCAGCAGATGTTCAGCTCCTGCAATATATAGCGCTGTGCGGGTGCAGGCGATGCTCTTGCTGTCTAGCACCAGCCACCGCGCTGAAAAATAGACCGCCCAAAAAACTCCAGAGGGTTTTTCCCAGTGACTTTGGCAGGAGGAAAAGTAGAGCTCGACAAATAACGAAACGAAGGTGCAGCTCAAGGTCTTGCTGGAGGCTGTTTGATAAAGGTTTTGGGATGCTGCAAGAGGGCTGTATTTGCAAGGAAATACTTGCTGTAATAAATAAAGTGATTATACATTTTTCCAGATGTATTTAGGGCTAGGAGGCTAAGAGGAAATTCCTAGCTGAATTCCTGTCTGTGGGATAACACTCTTTCCATCGTCTTCCCTGCCAAGAATCACTTAATTATGAGTAATTAAAAAAACCAACCCCGAACCAGGGCTTTGATTTGGCTTTAAAATGCTGAGGGATTTGGGGACAGGAAAATGGAAGAAGGGAATAAACAAAAAAATGAACCGAGTGACCTCCTGTGAGGGTGGAATGGGATGCTGGGGGGAAAGGGGATGCTGGGGGCAAGGGGATGCTGCTTAGCAGGGCCGGGATTTTGTCCTGGTACGGCACAATCCCGCACCAATGCTGGAGCCAGGGATGCTTTTTGGTTCCTTAAATAAGCACAGCTCCTTCTCACCAGAAGAGTTGTTAATTGTGTTATTTCCCTCTTCATTCTCCCTGGCAGGCAAAATCTCTGTTTGCTGCAGGGATTTGGGGGTTACTGCGAAGGACCGGAGGCCACTGGCTCGCCGGTGCCTGGAAAGATGCAGCTTTCCCAGGAAAACCTGATGTGTTTGGACAGGGGCTGGCTCTCAGATTGAGGTGAAAAACCCAAGCTCTGGAGCATTCGTGGTCAAAATTTTTGGGGATTCATTTAATTTTCCCTTTCCTGCCAGGGATTTGAGTATGGCCCCCCAAAATGCAACACTTAATGCAGCAAAATGATACCAGTGTGTAACTGTATCCCTGAGAAATTAAAGGTTTTGCTCAACCCTCATCTTATAGAAAATGGGGGGGGCCCGTTTTGAGATTTCCATCCCTCAGCTACAAGCCACCGAGGAAAGCCCGGTTAGTTTGAAAAGTTGGGTTGAAAATGCCTTTTGCTAACTGTTTTCCCTGAAGACGTGCCACTGCTCTGGCTCATCCTGGCATAAACCAGTTTTATTTTGAAAGTGGTTAAAAACCACACGCAGATCTGGGGGCTGTTAAACACCTGTACTAGTTTTTGGGGAGTGATTCCCTTGACCGGTGGCTTGGGGCAGCCCGGCCCTGCCTGCTGCTGCCACGTGTATTCAGAGATGCTTTAGTGAAGCGTAAGCCCAAGTGAGATTTTTGTGTGGTCCATCTGTGTTATCCCTGTTCCTGTAACTCGGAGACCCGCAGCACCGACGGACCAAGGAGGGTTTGCACGTGTACCTTTAACCCTGCCAGGGCTGTGGTTTTTAGGTCCTGGTAATAACTTCTCCTGTTCCGTGTTGGTGTGGGTGCCCTGAACCCCAGACTTGCATTCACAGGGGATGCACGCGTTGCAATGAGATACGCATCGATACTGTGCGTGTCAAAGCCTGTCGGGGGCAACCTCCCAGGCTGATGGCTATGGAAACGCTCCTGGTTTCATGGGAGAAGGGGAGAGAGCTGGAAGCGTTGGAGGGAAAATATGATGTTGAGGGAAATGGGTGGGAGAGGATGGAAAAGGAGGGACAGGCTGATCCTTTCGCCTGTTTAGGTTATGATAGCCACGAGGGCAATAAAACAAGCGTGAGGTTGGGATGGAGCCTGCATCCGTAATCTCTTTCCCCAGGGGTTGGTCCACCCATTTGGGTGTGTGGCCCAGCTCCTGTCCAGCCAAAGGGAAAGGTGGGGAGGGGGTGATGAAAAGCGCTTGCACTTGCTTTGCATCTCTCCAAACTCCGAGTCACAGCTGCGTAAATGACCCCCAGCTCCCAGAATAACGTTGCTATTTTGCTTTGGCTGTCAAGGGCAAAAAACCTAAAAGCTTGGACCACAGAAGGACCAGGGATGCTGAGCAAAGCTCTCCCTGTGCCTCTGCATCCCTGTCCTCGCCCGACATGCGTGTTCATCGGCCGGAGGCGGTACAGAAAAGGTGATGGGTGTCACCCAACATCCAGATGGGTGTTTGGGTGTCTTATACAGAGGGCATGTGATAACGTAACATTTATCAAATGAGAAGCTGCAGCACAATGCTACCCTGGGTTCCTCAGTAGCTGCCCAGATGCAGCCGCCGGACTGGAGAGGAGCCAGCGATGGCGGGGAGCCTCACGGCGAGGGCTGGCTGCCACTCAACAAGCAAAATTTATAGCAAATACTGAGCTTTGCCTTATCTGCTTGCGCTAAAGCTGCAATCTTTTTCAAAAGAGACCGAAATCCAACATAACCAGGATTTTTGTGGTTGATGCAAGGTACTTTATGTTCCCATTTAATTAAAATTTGGGCAGAGGTGGGATTGGAAGCAGCCGGGCTGGGATGTGCTGGGCTTACTGGTTGGGGGCAGATGCACCCGTCTGCCAGAGGCCGGGGGGACGGGACACCCCCATACCCACGAAACGCTTCCTTAGCAAACGCGCTGGGGGGGATTTGCGTAGGATGCCCGAATCCTGGAGATCAGGGAGGGGGCGGCCAAATGCCTCCTCTTTGCTCAAACCAGATGTCAAGGCAGAGAAATTTGGGGAAAGCCAAATGTTTGGTGGCTCAGTGGGAGACACTGGTTGAAGTTTGCACTCTGCTTTTGTTCATACAGCTGTAAGCAACATCTCAGAGACTGATTCAGTCTCTGCCCACCATCTCTCTAGGAAGACCAGGAATAACAGCTTATATCTTCACTCCCCAGCTGTAAAATTCTTTTAAACCTTTTGCAAAAAGCCTGTACGTTTTGACAACATGCTCCTTCTGAAAAAAGTCGCAGCGACCGTCTCGAGCAGCCCTGGCTGTGATCTTTAGCTGCCTGGGAGAGAGCCATCGGCACAGATGCAGGCTGAATAATAAGGACTCCTGCGGTTGCAGAGGACAGGACAATATATTTTTGCAGGGCAGTAAAACCTGCTCGATGCCAGGCTCTGGCAGGAGCTGGGGCTCTGATCTGTTCCTTCCTCACCTCCAGGTACGGCATTTCATGGTTTCAGCCCCACGCCACGGCTCGGCACAGCACATTCCCGATATCCCACCCTCGCAGCGGTTTTTGAGGCGCGAGTGATGCCGAGCAGGGACTCCCCCAGACCCCGCAGTTTTTGGGCAGCTGTTGAAAGAGACTCTATTGCGGAGCACTCCGTTTGTGTTTAATCTCCCCCCCCCCATCTAAATCATGGGGGAAGGTTTTATATATGGCTCTGACAGCGCCTAACGGCTCTACCGGAGAGGGATGCAGGGAATTTATAGCACACCGACTGCTGCCGGTTAATATGCAGGCGAGGCTCCGAGTGGTGAAGAATTTCTGGGTTTATCGGAAGGGGAGTACAAATGTAAGGCAGGAGCCGGCTGGGGATCTTCCCAGCTGAGGCGGTTTAACCTGCAGGACTGGAGACTTTTAGGGCTGATGCGAGGGTATGGGGATTGCTGTGAGGGATGGCCGGGCACCCTGTCCTCTCCTGGGGACCGGGGAAGGCATGTCCGAGGGGGGATCCACAATTTTCTGATGCCAGACAGCTGCACCGGGAAGGAGGTGGGAGATGAGCTGGGGTTTGGGGGTGGGATTTGATGCCCAGCACCCCAAGAGCTGCATCCCGATGCTGAGCAAGGCTGGATGAAGGTGCAGAACAGGAGCAGAGGGTACTTGCATTTCCCTCTTGCCATCCCAGGCTCTTCACCAGCATGGGCAGCGCCTTGGATGCTGCGGTCCATCATCTTAATCCAAAAAAGCAGCCCACTTTTGAGCCCAGCTGGGTTTTTGCAGGTGGAAGGAAAAGTTGATCTTGCCCTGAGCTCAACAGAGGCTGTTCCCTTCCAGGATCGACACTGAAGTACTGGCACGCTGCTTGAGTTAGGCTTGGTGGGGACTTTCCCGCAGCACCCCCTGCTCTGCGCCTCGTCCCCCAACTCTGCCCATGAGTCCCACACCCAGATACCGCCTTCGTGTCTGCTTTTCCATTTTAAATCTCTTGTACTCTCAGTATCCTTGAGTCTTCACTGGCTTGGAGACACCTTTTCTGGTTTTTTTTCCCTCTGTCTTACCCTTCACGCTACCATCGGCTTTCTGACATGGGAATTTTATTGGAATAAAAGTAGATTTTTATCTCCCAAGCCTGTTTATTAAACTCTCTCCCTTCTTTCACAGTAAGCTACCACCCACCCTGCTGGACGTTTGTCGATTCAAATCAGGTTTAATCAACTCATAATATTGGACATAGTAAAATTGGATTTCTGAGAGCCCAATAAAGTTGTGCCACTGCACTGTACCGTAGCTCGAGGAGCTCAGATTTCATCACATCATGTCGGCAGCCACAAGAAACAGCCCATAAGAAACTCATCTACTGTGCTCCAGCAAGCTGCTAAAAATGGATGAAGCCTCTCCCGAAGAAATATTGACTATTAGTATTCTTATTAACATTCTGCTGTCAGAAGTGACCAGTGGTAATAAATACGGCTGTATCTTTTCATCGTCCTGCCCATTCATCACTGTCTGGCTGAGCTTCCCGCGGTGCCAGGCACGCTCCCCATTGCCGCACATGACCCCTCTCTTCGCCCCGTCTCCTTGCCCAAAAGGAGCCGTTTGCCCTCATGCTGTGACCTTGATTATTTTTTTATTATTATTTTCTTTTTGCTTTTTGCTGGAGGAAACAGCAGAGCAAGAAGGAGAACAGCTCGCTCCGTGTCTCCCCTGCCAGAAGGTCCCACAGAGATGGGAAAGGGCAGGATGCGGTCCAGGTGCCCGCGATGCTCCTGCTCGCCTGTAATTGGATTTCCATAGTTATAACGAGAAATATTGGTAGACTTGGATTATCCTCACGTCTTATTTCTTCCTTAATCTTGGCTGAGCTTTAGCGCTTGGGTAAATCAAGCTATATTTTTGCAATTGCTTTGAACTAAGCCTAGCAGAGCTGTCCTTGCCCTGTGCCACTGCCCAGTACCAGCCTCCTCGTGCCGCTGCAAACCTTCCCGGAGCTGCACCGTAAACCTGATCCGGGAACCGATCTGAATTAAACCAACCCTTTTCTCTTTTCTTTTCAGGCTGGTTTTAGTTCTGATGAGCTTCCTGATCTGGCTGCGTGCGTCTGCAGGATGGCATCGGTCGTGTATACGGGAGGGGAATAAGTGGTGGTGGGAGCGGAGGGAGGAAAATGGCTTTTTTGGGTATTAAAGGGACTGAAATGATGGTGCGAGACAGAAGGTCTGGGCTTGACTCTTTGCCCAGAAGCATTACCTGGATGAGAGCAAATGCCAGCAAAATCCCTGTTTACAAATTCATTTCAGGGCGGGCGAGGGCCCCGTGTCTCGTTTAATTCTGGCAAGGACGCAACTTCCCTCGCTCGCTGCAAAACCAGCCGCCGAGGAAGCGTGCAAAAGATAACGATGTAATTAATGCCGAGGGCGAGCCAATTCACGCATTAACGAACGTCGTTTCCCAATGCGGGGCAAAGGGAGGGTGAATTTACCACTGCAGACCTCGCCATTTCCTTCCTCCCAAATTCTTCCCAGTACTCGGTTTCGCCTCTCCTTTTCGCTTGGCTCATGGTGTTTAGCTCTGCCCAAGCAGGTGGGATTGCCGGAGCCTGGACCGCTCCTGCCTGCACAAGAGGGAGAATCCCAAGGAAGGATTTATATATTTTTAACACCGATTGATCGCTAAGCGGCTGCTGCTCCACGGAGGGATGCCTTTTGGATGTGAGCAGCTTCGGGCAGGCTGTGCTTTTGGTGCGATCGATGGTGTGAGCCCTGGATGCCTTTCGGTGTAGTTGGTTCGATGGTTTGATGGCGATGGAGGCTGCTTTGAGGGCGAGAGATGGTCCCTGGCTGCAGCACGGCCGTACCTTGTCTCGTGGGGTCAGTGTGCAGAAGGGGTCCCTCGACCACGTCCTTCTCCAGGGTCTCTGCTGGCTGCAGTGATGCTTCACAAATTCATCTGAAGGCAAAAATGCCCCCCCCCCAAAGTGGGGGGCTCAGCCACCAGCTCCACCCGTGCTCACCGTGGTCTTGTCCCCGCAAGTGTGGGGAGTGGCAGAGGGCGGCCGTGCCCTGACAGCAATGCCAGTGAGCCACTGGGAGATAACGCAGCCCTTGCCGGTTGCCAAAAATAGCCTCTTCTGAGCTTAATAAATTTGTATTAGCATCGCTTCCACAGCCCGGTGTGTTCCCACATCCCTGCGGCAGCACGGCAGGTCCCCGGGGAGGGGGGGACATGGGGGCTTTCCCGCATCTGTAGTCCCAGGAGGAGGCAGCATCCCGCAGCGCCGTGCCCTCCGCCTTCTGCCGGGCTGGGAACGGAGCCTGCGGAGCCAAATACTCGCCTACAGATATAAAAACAAGTGCTTTTGGGGGTCTGTGCCCGTAAAACCAAACCTCAGGGGGGTTTGGGCTGGGGACTCGGCACCACTCGTGAATTTGGCTATGGGAGCATGGCATCCCTGCCCCAACACACCAGCGTAGCTGTGGCCAACAAGACCAGCTTGGATGGGGCTTTGCTGCTCTGGAGGAATGAAATATTCACTGAGCAGCGAGCGAGCTGTCTCTGCTGCTGAAAAGCAGTGTTTTAATGGCTGGGAACCAAGGCTTACCAGCCAGCCTGGGGTAAAAAAATGCTGTAAAGGCAAAGCAGTTTGTTTTGGTGGGCGGCTTAAAGCCAAGCAGGGGCTTTAGAGCAGGTTTTTCCCCCCAAGGCATCGGTGGTCATTAATTATCCAGAGGCAAAAGCATGGGGACATGGTCCAGATTTTCCCCTAGTGGTGTTTCTCGGTGGGGCCCGTGGAGCTATTCTTGCCAGACGTCTCCAGCAAACCTCACTAGTTCCCCTCCCAGGTTTGGAAATTAAATCTGAGCCAATTTCTAGGTGTCCCAACCCACCCGGCGCAGAAACCGGCTGCTCCGAAATAAATCAACCGCGGTGCAGAGGCAAGGTGATACGAGCGGGGAGATTGGATTAAGGAGCGAAGGTGGACAAGACAGATGGTGGGGTGGGAAGGGATGAAATGGGCTGGTGGAAATCGAAAGGGAAAAGATGACAAGGACACGGGGCTCACTAAAAAAGACAAAGTGCTGGGATTTTCCTGCAGGGAGCTGCAAGAAAAACAAAATGCCGAGGAACGTGTTACGTTGCCGCTGATATTGGTCACTTTTGGGATGTGATGGGCTTTGCTGGGGCAGAACACAGCGGGACCTGGCCCCACCATGGTCCCAGCCCAGCAGGAATAGTTTTAATTTTTAATTAAGAAGAAGTACTATAACCCATTTATTAAATACGTTTTGAATGGTTCCGTCGTGAATTAAGGTCAAAATACAATTTCTAAATTCTCAAGCTATGACGTAGGATTAGCTTTATTATGCATATATTGCATGATTTGTAGGAGCCCCCATCATTATTTTGACAGTTTTATCATACAGTAATAACTTCCTTTTAGATAATTACAGTTACTACATTCAATTTCAATCTTCTGTAGTGATTTCCTTAGATAACTGCACTTAGATCATGTTTCTTTAGCCATACAATGCAATAAACTTTGGATAACAGCACTAATTATTTTAACACTGTAATTTCAAAGCTTACCAAAACAAGTTCAAGGGTTATAAGTAATGAACATCTACTGTTCATTAGGAACATTACTCTTCAAGGAAACAAAAAGCAGAATAGGTAATGTTAATACATAACAAAAGTTACTTAAAGTTGGTAAATTGTATGCATCTCGTTTCACTTTATCCCTGTTTCTCATGCTAGAACATCCCTGGCGGGTCACGGAGGGGCCCCCAAGAGTTGCCAGGGAAAGTGTTGCTGCCTCCTTCTCCCGGCCAAGCACCGTGGGTGTTTGAGACCGTTAATTAGGCTTTGCCATCAGTAACGAAGACAGATTCCCACTCAGAAGCGAGCGTGGGCTTGTAGCTGATGCGCTGGCCACCTCCAGGGTCAGAAATATCTTTGCATCTCTCAGACCAGAGCGATCTCTCCCTCCAGTCCCCGGTCATTAAAAGGAAATTAATTTTACTGGGCGCTGAAGTAAGTAAACTCTCTGATTTCTGGTCGGTTATGACTGTTAACCAGCTAGATCTCACTTTAATAGCTTATTTAAAGCACTGGGCCTCTGACAGCCTGGGTGATGGATGGAGCTGTCAGCGTCTGCTTCGTTTGGAGAGGAGAGGAACATCTCTTAAACTAGAAGCTCTATAAATCAAAAGGATGAAAATCAGCAAGTGCATTTTTCTGGACAGGGGCGTCCTTCTCCCTGCGGAGTGTAACAGGCACTAAATTGAGGTTGGATTTATCGGGTCTGAAACCCCTTTCGACAGGCGCTTTCGCAGCTGGAATGGAAGAGAGCGGGCACACAACAGCAAAGCCGGGCGGCAGCCGAACCAAACGCCGTCTCCTTCGCAAACCCCAACCTCGGAGATGCTGACCGCACTCGCCAACAGCCCCTCAATAGCAATTTCAGAGCAATTGCTCATAGATACAGGGTACTGCTGCTTTTCCCCATGGTCAATGCTCCCCAAATCCCGTGTGCTCCCTGCAGACATGGGGATTCATTCTGTCTGCGATGCCTGGAGGTTTGGCAGTGCCGGACCCATCGCGCTTGTGTTAACGGGAAAGGAGCAGCATAAAGTTTTGCATGGGGAGATGGTTCTGTGTCCTCCTTCGCTGGGGAAAACACAGACCCCTTGTTCGACCCATGGAGCTCAAGCAGAAAGCAAACTCTTGGTTTTTTCCAGCATCGATACAAAACCATCATCATATGGCACAAGGTTGAGCAGTATATCAAATATTAGCAGGGCAGATTGTTACTGCTTCGGGCTCTGCCAGGTTTGAGACCCCAGTAGTACTAGAGACTTTTATCCGTGTTTTTTCAAGGCTGCCTTTCCCACAAAGCTGATGGACAGGCACAGAACCCTCCCCCCCCCGATGAGTTATTTGCAGCGCCTTAGTTTTGTTTAATATTGAAAAGATGTTTAAAACGCAGCTCTGACCTAGATTGGAAGTTCTTTGGGGGAAGGCTGTCGCTGGCACAGGCGGGTTGGGGAGCCCTTGCCTCGCCAAGGAGCGCTGCTGTGATAAAATAATCATTTAGGGGTGGGAATTAACCCACTTAATCAGCAGTGCTCTTGGTTTGCTCCTTGGCGAGTGCTCAGAGGTGACTTGAGGTGCGCTCCTCCTGCTCGGCCCTGGCGGTCGCCATGGCCGCTTCCATCCTTGCCTTGCTTCCCTGATTGCAAAATGTTTGGACTTTTTCCTTTTCCCCTCTTCCTTTTCCTTTTCCTTTTCCTTTTCCTTTTTTCCTTTTCCTTTTTTCCTTTTCCTTTCCCTTTTCCTGTTCTCCTTTTTGTGTTTTCCTTTTCCCTTTTCTCCTCTCTCCCTTTTTCCTTTTCTCCCTTTTCCTTTTCCCTTTTCTCCCTTTTCCTTGCTTTGCTGGGGCTCCACCTGAGCAGCCCCCAGCTCCACTGGAAGCACCCTGCCCTGCCACAGCAGGCAAGCAGAGGGATCTTTTGGACTCAAAGGACAGACATTTTTTTGAATGCTCTTTTTTTTGAATGCCAAGGTGCTCTTTTTAGGTTGAAATCTGCATTTTTTAAACACTTCCCAACATGCAAGCGCACCCTTAAAAAATTCACAAGTGCCATCACGTCACCCTGGGATGGGTGTCTGTAATGACCTTTAAAAAAATATGAAGTTTAATTTTTCTCCTCCCAAAAATGTAAGCGTGCACCCGGCTGCCGCAGGGCTGCCAGGGCTGTTGCCTTGGGGTACGTGTAAGCTGTATCTCCTTCAATTTGTGCAGAGGATGCATTGAGGATGTTTCAGGGGTTCCCCCTAAGGGGAGCCAGCGGTGGGGAAGGGGCACAGGGGTCAGCTGGGGCTTCCCCCCCCAAAAAAAACCCCCTTTGCACAGCCCTGATGTCTCACACCAACGCAGGGCTTCATCTTGGAGGCTTGTGATGTGCAAACCCCGTTCGGCTCCGGGTGCAAATCTCTTGGGTTTGACATACGAACCCTGCGATGCTCCCACAGCTCTTCCAGGCTCCTCTTAAATCGCTTTGAGCTTTCCTTTTTGGAAGGAGGAGGCATTTTGTGCCATTGCGATGGCAGAGCGCGTCTCCCTGCCCATCAGGTCCAGGGGTTTCACAGCAGAGCCGTTGAAGGGAAAGGCAAAACTAGTGAACCACATAATTAGTTTTTGCTTCAGTGATTAATATCACTTGCAAACAGGTAATCGCAGCCCGAGCAGGCTCCTTCGCGATGCTTTTCCTAATGAATGAATGTAGCTGGCTCGTCCTTTGCCTTTTAATATGAATACAAACAGAGGCAGCTGCCGCTGGAATAAATAGAGCTTCTCGCAGCGAGAGCAGACCTCTTCATTCAGGATCAGAAACTCCCTGATATCCCCCAGCAGCACTTCGCTGCCGCCTGATCTTAAACCATCCCCACGCAAACCCCCAGCCCAGCATCCTCCCACCGCCATCCGGCAGCGATATTGGCTCTTCCAGCCTTTCCTGCAAATTGATAATTCCAGTTTGCTTTCAACACTCAGCAATCAGCCTGGAGAATCGTATTTGCTGGTAGGAGCAGGGGTAGCAATTGAGCGCGGGAGTGAGCGGGCTGGCTCGCTCGGCATGCGGGAGAGGCATTTGTACTTAAGTAATTGGATAGCGGTGGTGTATAAAATCGTAATGGCTCTATAATCTTGTCGTACAATAATCCCGCGTGCGGCTGCAGAACGCGGCTCCCCCCGACCCCCGAGCAGAGCGCTGCCCTCGTTTAAATGTGATTTAACGAGGCTGGAAGAGCAAGCGCTGATTGCTCGGGTTTTTGAAGGCAGGCGGTGTGGCTGCCGCTGTGGAATAATAATAATTTTGGGGAACGTTGCTCCAGCGCTGAGTGGAGGAGCTCGGTGTCAGGATGAGCCCCAGGGTCAGCCCCGGCGTGTGCCCAGACGGGACGGAGGGTGATGCAGCCCGGTGGTCCACGCCATAGTCCCCGTGCCAGGAGCCTGGGGCTTCTCTTTTCCTCTTTTCCCCCCTTTTTTTTTTTTTTTACAGCCTAAGCAGTTGTCCAGGCCAGTTGTCCTTGGGGGCTGAAGAACTACCTCTTCCCATTGATATTTTGGGTGCCGAATTTCCATATGCAGGCTGTGCCTCTCTTTACACACCCCAGTCGCTGGTAATGGGGGGGGGGTCACAACTCAGTGAAGCCGGGGACACAGCTGACCCTATTGCTACAATATCCAGGCACTTCTCGTATATTTAAAAATAGAAACACCAATAACGATCTGTCTCTGTATCAAACCCGGAGGGGGAAGTAGCTTGATTAGCTTATAGATCTCCTCGTTTACGTGCGAGTGACCGCGGTGTCTGGGGGAGGGGGCGGAGGAGGTGGGGATGTACAGGGAGAAATTGGGGAGCAGCCGGGAGGGGAGATCCACTGGCCACATCTGTGGGTCATGGTGTGGGTGTCCGGACAGTGCTGGTGTCTCTGGGTTTGTGTCCCCCAAACGCCCTCTGAGGCTGGTTTTTGGTGGGGCGGCTGGTGCGGAGCTGATGGATGAGGGGGAGCCTTTGGGGCACCGCGCCGGGCTGTGTCACCATGATCGATAGCGGGGACACGGAGAAATATGAATAGGGAGAAGGATGAAAAATGCAGGAGTTCGTGAGCTGGGGCTGTTTCGTGTCAGCTTGTGATGTGCGATACGTGGTGTGGGTCCACCTGCAATGCTTTCGCCCTCGCATCCCTGCACCCAAACCCAAGGTTCCCCAGGGAAACCCGGTGGGTTAAGGCTGGGGCTGCTCCCAGCGCTCTGCTTTTTTAGGTGACCAGGGAAATGTCACTTCATCTCCCTTCCCAAAATCCAAGCCAATAACACGGAGCAGATTATTTTGCAGCCTGCGGTCGCCACCCTCTTCAATCCAAATAAAACCCCAAATCGGTGCAAGTGGGAAAAGAAGAGGGGAAGATGCTTGGGTCCCATCCAGCCGGCGAGCGGGTCAGTGTGGAGGTCGCGGGCATAGACTGGTGTGGATTGAACGTATGGATTAGCCGCGGCTCGGTGTGTTCTGCTGCTGGGAGTCAACCCTATGGGAAGCGGGAGCAGAACGGGGCAGCGGCGTTGTCCGCTGCACCAGCCCGGCAGCTGCCGGGAAGTGCGCGGGATACAGCAAATATGTCTCCCGATGGTCGGGGAGGGACCGGTTATGTTTTAAAAAAGTGATTTATGCTCTAATCGGTCTTGAAGCTTCATTATTCCAAGCATTAGTGTGTCTGAGCCAGTGGCCTTATTTGTTAATGCACTGAAAGCAGCAGCAGATGTGCTATTTTTCATTTGTGACCCAATCAGCTCGCTGATTCATCTACTTCCATTTTCATTTCCCTGTCATTGATTTATTAATGATGTCTTACTTATCTGGGGCTCTTTCGGAGGGCTCCTATGGCCCAGCCCCCAGAGAGATGCTGGAGGAGCCCTCTCCCCTCCCCAAATATCCCGTTTTTCAAACCATATTCCTCCTCATCGCTCCAGAGATTAGATGCTTTAATCATTTAGTAACTGAAACAACCTCTGCGGCTTGTACGATTTGTGGATAATTTGTCTGCTGAGAGAGCAACCTCCCTCTTTTCCACCACAGGGGGGGTACCCCATCTTCTGGGATGTATTTGGGTATGGGGGGGCATGGGGGCTCCATCCAGGAGCTCCATGGGATGCAGAGGGGGGATGTCCAGGCTGAGAAAATTGACTGGGTTTCTTGCTTTTCCATCCTCTCTGGGTTGGTCCAGCCTGGAATAATCCCCAGGGTCAGAATTTGTGCAAGAAGCTCCATTTCTCCCTTACTTTGAAAAGCTGGTAAGGAGTTTGATCAAACTGTGAGGAACTTATATGGATTTTTTTGGACAAGCAAGTCCTTTCTGCGCTGCCTATTTGACATGGGCCATGCTAGGTTCACAAGAAATTATTTCTTTTCTGCATCCTATTCCAAAAAATGTCTTTATTCCCATAACTTTTCTAACAGTGAGCCTGGAGCAGGTTACTGGTTTGCCTTTGCTGTGTAAGGGGATTCTCCTCCTGCCTCTGTCCTACTGATGAATCTCTTCTGGACAAGCCACCAAGCAGAGGGAGCTGTGGGGACCTGGGAAAAAGCTATGGCCGGCCCTGTCCCACAGTGTCCCCAGGGATTTCTGTCCTTGGCCACTGCCAGGCTTTTGGCATCCAGCATCTCTCGAACTTTTTCCTCCTGAAAGCTTTTTTCACTTGGCATCACGCTTTGCCGAGCTGCCCAGAGTAAACCCATGCCCAAAAAGCCCTTCTTACTGAAAAGTGTCTTTTTACTGAGCAACTCTGACCTAACGCCTTCGGGGCTTTTCAGAAACCAAATTCTGCCATTAAACACACACATGAAGCCGCTGGATTTGGGGAAGGTCATTCCAATTTTATTCACAGATCCTCTGTGCTTTTATTCAGCCAGCCCTAAAGCATCATCCCTTGCCCCTATAAATTGCTCCTTGCTCCCAGTTTTCCTGCTGGGAACGCCTGGGAAATATTATCTGTTTCCAGCTGCTCGCCTGAATCCCTGGGGGAACCATCTTTTGCTTCTAGGGATATTTGAGGGATTTACAGTGTTGTTCAAGTAACTGATCCCTGAGCTTCAGATGTGCCAGTGATCTTGCTGCTCCATCTGATCGCTGCTTTGATTTCCAGCTTAGTTAAGTCCTTGGCTCTTTGCAGGATAGTTGGCTCGTTATACAGTATGTTCGCCTTTATTGGAAAAGCGGCTTTTTTGCAGAAAAAAAAAAGTTTCCTGGGTTTTTTTCCCTTTGCATCCTTCTCACATGATGAATTTTACATGCTGATAAAGGACTTGCAGGATTAGAGCCAGCAGGTCTGTGTTACATTATTGGCACTATAGACAAGCCCTTGCTGCTTTTATAAATGTAAGTACCTTTCCAAATCAATAAATCATCATTAACATTGCTTTAAATTGGTACAACACGTCGAGGGAATTTGCTGGGTAATTCTTTTTCTTCCTGATTAATTTACTTTGCCCGTGTAAAATTCAGACACTTCAGGGGCAGATCCTCATCTCAATGTCCTGGATTTTCACCAGCGCCATCTCCGAACTCTCGCTTGGCTGTAGCCCAGCTTCAGCTGGGCACTGCGAGAGGCAGAAAGTGGTCTTGTGGTTTTGTTCTCTTTCAGAAAGGAAAATATCCAGTGCCACAAACAGGGATAAAACCCTTCCCCAAATCCTCTGGGAGCAATAGCTTGGGGGGTGCTATTCTCTTCCCCTGAGCCACACATGCTTGCTTTCTAAGACTACCCAAATCTGCATTGAAATGGAAGAAAGGAGCTCAGTGTTTCGGTCGGGGCTGGGAATAATACACATTTTGAATCGCCTGGGGAGCGCGATGCACCCCACCTGCTTCTTCCTCACAATTAGGGCCGCTGAGCTAAAGCCACTTGCTTGGAAATGCCCCGAAGACACGTTTGCACATTGACACAGTCCATTACCCTATCTCCGCCGGTTTTATTGTCGCTATTTATTAAAGACTCTGGAAATGTGCAAAGCTTTCTTTCTGCAAGGAAGGGGCCTGTTATGGGCTTGGGAGAGACCAAAATCCCAGCCACCCGCATGAAAAATCACTGCCCCCCCACTGTGAGGGGCGAGACAGTCGAGACCAGCTCCCGTGGGCACATGAACCTGATTTATGCCCTGGGTAGAAAACTTTCCCAGCTTCTTTTTTTTCCCTAAAACGTTTTGAAAACAAAGCATCCGAGCACCCCAACCCCTGGGAGCACCTCAAGCCCTGGGGCCTCAGCTCATCTTCCCTCGCACGGGGTGAAATGCAGTTGTTGCATCGGAGCCCCTTGCTTCAGCGTGTGTGTGTCCCCTCATGGTCCCTTACTAGTGGGGTGTGGATTAATCTCCCATCTTTTAAAATTTTCTTGCCCACAGGCAGTTTGCAACCTTGTGGCTTTAGCCTCTCCGTCCCTCCAAAGTTGGGGGTCTCCTTCTGGCTTCCCCCTGTATTTTCTCTCCCAGCATTTTCACATTTGGGATTTGGACTCGAAATGCCTTGTATTCCCGCCCCCCCCCCCCCCCTTTTTTTTTTTCCTGCTTGCTCACAGCATCCCAATAGCTTGCTGTACAGATTTGGGAAAAGCCAGGTGGTGATGTGGCGGCTTGGGCTGCCCTCTCTTGGCATTGCTGCATGTTGCACAGAGCAAAATCTCCGGACGGAAAAAAAAAAGCTTGTTTCAAGAGAGCATCTTCCCTGCTACAGTTGCCTCCTTCGCAATGCTTGATGAGAAGGGCTGGTTTAAAGCTCTTCCATCCTCTGCTTTCATTACACGGTGGTCAGGTTCCCTGTTTTAAGGTCAGGGACCATATTGCGACTCCGTGATTCGGGCACATCTGTCTGCCAACTTCCTTAATGAACCTTTTCAATCTCGCTTTCGGCCCTACAGTAGCTCCAAAACAGCCCTTGGGGGAGTAATTAAGGATTTTTTCACAACATTTGTGAATGTGACCTCCTGCTTCCCTCCCCCCCGCCCGCCCCGACGGTGGAAATCACTGCAGTGCACATGTGATAAGGCACGAAATCCCCCTGAGTCATGAGGGCACGCTGCTCGATAGCGCTTGGCAAGTCCTGCGACTCCTTCTTGGCAGGCAGGCTGCTGAATCTCATCAGCGAGACGGAGAAAGGTTACAGCCGAAGGTTACAGGCAATCTTTTCCTTTTTTTAAAAAATATAAATTTGGATAATATCGATCTGTTTAACTTGCTTATCTGCAGCTTGCTGGTTTTTCACTCTGCAAGGTGCAACGTTGGCTGGGGGCACATGATGCCAGACCTAGGAAAGGGCTGTTTCCCCGGTTTGGAGACCGTGGTCAGCTTATCTGTGGTTTTCTCTGTAATATCTCCAGTCTGTTGTGGTTTTTTTGCTGTGAGGGCTTTGCATTTGCAGAGAAGAGATCTGGGGGATGCTGCTTGCAGGGACCATCTGAGTCGCCCTGTGCGCTTTCATGCTGCTAATATGGTAGGCAGTTGGGGGTCAGCATCTTTCCTTGGGCTCTGGAGCAAAACCTGAGGGTTCAGCCAAAAAAAAAAAAACCCTCTTTTTGCTGAAGCAAAGACTTTCTAGAGTCACTCCATGGTCTGGCACCCTCTGGTTTCCAGGGCTTGAACCTGCTGCTCCCCACAGGGTGTGGGTATGGGTGCGCCGGTTATTTGCAGAAGTGGTACCAGGAAAAAACAAAAAAAAACAACCAAAGCCACATCATCTTTTTGATCTGTTTTGTAAAACAGCCCTTTGGTTTCCAGGCACCCCTATCTCCAAGGGGCCAAAGGACACGCTGCTCTCTGTCCCTGTGTTTGCCACACAGACCTGATAAAATAGCTCTTGATTGCTAATTTCTCTGCTGGGTTTTCCTCTGGGGCTCTTATCGGGATGGTAGATAAGACAATGTGAGACTGAGCGAGTGGATATGTCAGACAAAAAAATAAATACTGTGCCTTACAAGTCCTCTCGTGCGTCCATGAATTTGGTGCAGCAACAGCCAAGGAGCCTTTTTCCCTTCTCCAACTTTTTTTACAAAGTAATGGTCTGTTCCTGATGGGAACAAAATCAGAAAGCTGGGGCTGAAAACATCATTGTTTATGAAAATATTCATTAAACGGCTGCTCTCTGACTCCTGTCCAGCTGGATCGGGCACGGGGCTGAAGGTTCTCCTTGGCAGAGGACTGCATTGCAGTTTACAGCCGGCTCCCAGCAGTGGGGCCACGCTCCAGTGCTTCGGATGGAGCAGCGGCTGCACATCAGCCCCTTTGCTGCAGGCTGCACACCCGGCCGTGGGGAAAAGGACCCCCAGCATCTCCTGAACACCAGCCACGAAGCCGAAAAGCCTTGGGGATTTCTTAACTCATGCCTGCGACTTTGCAGAGCATCCCTCTTTGACCAGTTGGTTTAAGGGCATTACCTGTTTTGCTGCCATCGTGTCTCTGGGGATGAGGGTACTTGTGGTGTGTCGGTGCTGGTGACACCAGAACACTGTGGGATCCAGACCGGTTATCCCCAAATCATGTCTGGAGGTAGAGCATCGCTTTTCCTCCTGCACATTGCTTCCAGAAGTTGGGCTTATAGCAGGGTATCCCAATGCCCCCACATTGTGCCCCCCCCCCCCCCCCAAATTGAATGTTGTCCCTAATCTGTCCTATAAAAAGCGACATTTTCCCTCTGGTTGTTTGTTTTTGTTTTTTTTTTTCCCAGCAGATGACTTCTCCGGGTGGAGCAAGGAGGTGACCTTGCATCTCTTTACAGTTCAGTGGAGCCACAACCTGCGGGAGCTGTGCCCAGCTCTCTGCCCCCACCATCCCCATGCTCAGCACCATCCGATGCTCCTGGGTAGCCCCTTCTCTTCCAGCCTCAGCTTGGGATGAGGGTAGAGCTGCTTTGGAATCAATCCCAAAGATGCTCTGGAGGCCACGCTCAGCAATGCATCCGGGATAACGCTCCCAACCCAAAGCTGCTTTCCAAAATACCTTCGTGTTCTCTGCCAATGTCCAATATTCGCTGCCGCCCTGTAATGCACAATACAAGCAAAACCCTCTGGTCTGCAGAAATGACCCTAAAGCCAGTTATGAGGTCCTTGGCTGGGAAAGGGGAAGGGGAAGGAGAAGGGGAAAAGGAAGGGGAAAGGGAAGGGGAAGGGGAAGGGGAAGAGGGGGGGCTGCGGCTGCCCGAGCCCCTCCATCCCTGAGCGCTGCTGCCATCTAATGCCCAAGCCCGGGCAGCGCAGGGAGGCTGGGGCACGGTACGGCCAGATCCTGCTCCCCAGGAGAGACAGCATCACCCGGGAAAAAAAGCAGAAGACCCCTTTTGGGTGCTAAGAGAGAAAAAAGAAAACCCCCAAACCAAGCCCTCTTTCTTTAAGGGGTCTTGTTGCTGCAGGTAAATGATGCTCCTTTTCCAAGCGCCAGCCCGAAGAACCTTACGGATAACTGCGAGTAGTGGGAGCATCCAAGCAGGGCTGCAGGGTAGCCCGGGATGCTTTTTAGTTACAGGTTGGTCCTTTTGGCTGAGGACACTCAAAATTTGCAGGGTAACCACCCTCCAGCTCATCACAGCCAACACTCTGGTTCTTCTGAAACTGCTCCCCCTCAGTCTTTTTCTGCCATGGAAGTAAAGGAATGGATTTCTGGATTAGCTGGGATGATGGGCTGGCCGGGAGGTCTGCAGAAGGACAGGGGAGTTTCTTCAAGTCAAATATTGAGGGTTCATTAATCTCTTTATTTAAAAGTGGTGTTTCTGTCTGTAATGATTTTTTATTTATTTAGTAGTCTTCAAAGCACTCAGCAGCAGGCTTCTTACTCTGCATCACTCTGCAGAGGGTTATTTTTTTCCATATGGCTTTATATTCACAGTTACCATTTACCCAAATGCGTGTCACTGCACGTGAAATGGATTAAAAACTGGCTTCTGTCCTGCCCAAAGAGTAACTCCAGTTCTGGGAACAGGAGGAACAGTGAGACCCTCAAAGCGATATCTATTTAATCTCCTGAGGTTCTTCCAAGGGCTTTTGATGATTCCACCAGTGGTGATGTTATGTTTCCTTCCTGTTGCTGGTAAGGGATGCAGAGGGCAGGAGGACTACGCGGCTGAACACAAGTAAAAGCAGTGTTTGGAGGTCACAATATTTGGGGTTGCCTCTGCCTTTTGGGAAGGTGCTGCTCGGCCCCGGGGCGGGGATCCTGGGGGGATGAGGAGGGCAGAGATGAAGGGTGCTGGTGCATCCGAGGCTGATGGCCCATGGGCTCGTGGGACCCAAGCAAGAAGTTTTGTAATGACTATGCCAAAAATCAAGGTTTGATTTTATTTAGTTACCACAAAAAAGTTTACCTCTGTGTGCAGGTCACGATGCTCCTGGTGGGAGCTCCTGGGCCTCCTGTCAGGCAACATGACCCCCAGTTTGACCGTGAAGCTCATGCAATTGGGCATGGAACTGGTGTGTGGCCTCCAGGCTTTGTGTCAGGTAGGAAAAAACCTTTTTTTCTTTATTTTTCCTTTACCACTGGAAAGGCTCCATCTGCACACACATGTTGGTGGTCACAGAGCATCCATCCACTGTCTCTGGCACTTCTTTTGTAGCAGTTACCTCCTGCCAGGAAACCATTTCTTGCTGGTTTTAGGCTTTGCCCTTCGCTTTGGATTGGCCCAATATTAGAGCTTTTTCTCCAAAGTTTGAAGAGCAGATGCTTATGATTTGTGGATGAAGACTCATGGCAAAGGCATGGTCAACTGGAGACCTCTGTCCTCTGCAAGGACATGGTCATGCCATAGTCTCCAGCAAAGGGGACCTTTGAGAGGCGGCAGCTGTGTTTGCAAAGAGTAGTAGGGATCAAACTGGGAAACTTTCTGCCCTGGTGCTCAATGGGGTCTGGCCAAGGCTCCCTGGTACCCTGTCTTCTCCTACCGTGCTGGCAGGCGCCTGGCCGAAGCCATTGCTATGTGCAAAGAGATTAGGTAATACCGGTTCTGTGTTTGGGGTCTGAGTGTTTCTTTCAATTTAGCTTAACTCGGTGAGGAATTGACTTAAACTGGATTGATATAAGCCACTCTTAAAAGATTTAAGCCCCATCGTAAGAGGATGTGCTCATGATTTTACACTGTATTAACCCAGGCATTTGAATAACTGCTTCAGGCTAGGTCTATACTTGGGTTTTATACCAAATTATTGCATTTCAGGCCTGCCTGGTTTTTTAATTAAATCCATGAAAAATGTTAATGTGGATTCACTTACACTGGTGGGAAATGATCTTACAGTGGGTTAACTTTGGGCGTCATCTAGCTTTCCCAAGAGTGGGGACGAGGAGGGTTGCATGCTTGAAGGGAAGAAAGTTTGCAAACCCAGGTAGCTCTTAATCTATTTTAATCAGTGGGGAGAAGAGAGGAACCAAAATGTCAATTAAAAAAAAAAAAATGAAACCCCTTCACATATTCCTGGGGCCAGCAGTTTCCGAAAAGTGAGGGCAGAGATGGCCCCATCCATGGGGCAGAACCAGGACACTTGGCTGCTGGGCTGGAGCAGTAAATCCCAGGGTGGTGGTTTCCTCGTGGCTTCCCACTCTAAACCCGGTGACTTTGGCTAACATTTTGTTTTTTAACAACGTGCCCATCACTGTGCCAGCACCTTACCCCGCTCACAGCTCCGGCTGATGTAAGATGCCGGTCTCACGTCGGGCCAGGCACCCGTGAAGCAGCACTCAGCTGCAAAACAGCAAGTTTTGGCTAATCCCTCTCCTAGCACAGTATATCCCTTGCACGTATACGCTGCTGCTCTCTAATAGTATTAATAATTCTCCCTTTATTTCTCACTCAAACACTCTTGGAAGGATCATCCAATTTAAATCACAGCTTCTCTAGTTAGCGTGTGTCACCACGAGAGGGCAATAAATCATCTAATTACAATGATGGAGCCGGTGTCCTTTCACAAAGCCACCCATGATGAACTTAAATGGATTTTAAACATTAATATAATAGGCATTTAGTAAAGAATGGGAAGGAAAAAGAACATTTTAAACAAGCCAGCAGGTTCCCCTGAATGTATTTGGGATGCGGGGCTTGGATTGGCCACCAAAACCATCCTGATGTGCAGCGCGACGCTGGAATTAAAACCGGGGAAGAGAGTCCTGCCTCTTTGAGATGCTAATTCAGGTAAAAGCTCATTTTGAAGAGTGCAAACGTACTGACCCTAATGATTCAGAGCTATTTGGAGAGCTAATGGAGGGTTACTAATTTCAAAGCATATCAATCTCATAAAAAGTGAAAGAAGATGGTTCCTTACTCGACTGTCCTGAAGGATGTCTAGGGGCTAACCGGTCCCTTCCCGAGCCGGCCACTGGTTCCATGTGCCAAAATGCTCTGCCACCCCCATCGCTGAGGCTTGGCCCTATGAAAACCAAGGAAAAGCCACTTTATCCCCCAGGCTGATGCTGTCTGGAATGGGGATAGAAAGTCTTGTGCTCTAACCTATGGCCACTCTAACCCAAGGGGGTATTTTTGCTGTAAAATGGTCCTACTCTTTGTTTTTTTCCTCCAGGGTGATGCAGCAGGGTCCTGGTGGGCATTTTGTGGCTCCTATTGGTAAGTCCCCAAATGGGACCACCAGTGGTGGCATGAGCAGATGGTTCCTACCTCTTGTGGGATGGGTGCTTGCGCTGACCTTGGCTGGTTGCTGGTCATGAGCTGCTGGAGGATTGAGGGTGGAAGATGTTCCTGAATCACCCAACTTCAGCAAAATCTTGTCTTGGCATTCCTTGGTCTCTGACGGGAGTCCCACATCCTCAATGTCCTCATGTCCTCAGTCTTCCCAGCTCCTAAAAGGTGTCTCTTTAGTGACACTGAGTCTGGTTACAACTCATTACTTAACTGGGACCCCAGCAGGTAGACAAGTCTCCCTTTTATCCCCTCCCGTGGGGAAGTCCCAAATTCTGTCTTGGCCTCGTCTCAGCCGTGCCCTGGGGCAATAGGGCACCTACCCATGGGGCAGGACTGGCTGTTCAAGAGGTTTGAGGGTTTTCAAGTGCTGCAATACAAGATGTCCCTGGCATATTCAGGTCTTTCATTTGCCTTCTCATGCTTGGTAGGCTGAGACACCGAGCCGGTATACCTGCCCGCTGTGAAGCTTGGAGATGGGGAGAGACCAGAGGTTTTGTACAGGAATCCAAAATGACCCTGATGAACCAAGGTCAGAAATGAGCAGATACAAGATCTCAAGGCCCAGGACTTCTGGGTACAGTTAGGAGGGAAAAATTAGACACACAAGTATGAAATGGAGACGAGATGGGGAAGCAGCTCGTTGGGGGACAGGTTGTGAAAGCAGAGAAAATTGCAGCCTAAGGCCAATGTGGCACTAAACAAAAACTTGATTTTGGGGATTTATTATAGAGAGAGTCACATGTGAGCCCTGGTAGGGAGTTATCCTGCTTTGTGTGCTCCTACCAGGCATGAGGGAAAGCACCGTGTCCAGACTGGGGCTTCAAAACATTGTAAGCGACTTGGACAGAGTCCAGAAGGGGGGAACAGAAGTGATCCTGGGCCATGGCTGGTGAGGAGAGATGGGCTACGAGCCTCCTGGAGCAGGAGTTGGCCTGCCTGTTCCTTGGGGAAAGGTCAAAGCAGCAGCCACTGCACTTGAGGCAAAACTGGTTTGAGTTGGAAGAGCAATGACATGATGAAGGGACCGTGTGGAGCCTCTATCTTGGAGCTTTCCAGGACAGGGAACTCCTGGGAAGGGACTGGGTCATTCAGACCTTCCCCAGCACTGACTTTGTGGCCACCAGGAGCAAAGCAAGCCTGACGGGAGCGTTATTAGCTCCATCCCGGTGCCGGAGCTGGGGAGGACTGGGAAATGCTGCTTGCCATCAGCTCTGGAGGTCCCCTGCAGCCCTGCATGTGCCTGAGCCCTGTTGCTTTGTATTCCTTCAAGAACAAGGCTAGTGATTAGACTTAAACCACAAGAAAAAACAAGGAAGCCAGTGTTAATCTGCCAACGAGACCTACAGCACAGCCAATGCTTCAATGCTATCAAGAAGAGAGATGCCGCAGGCTTTGGGAGGAAGGAGAAGGCTTCGGGACAGGACATATCTGCTATGAATAGTTATTAGAGGGCAAAAGAAGCCCATGCTACAGGTTCTTCTGCAAAATAAGGGGCTGGCAAGAACTGAGGTCACCTCTTTTTACAGCAAGTCCTAATGTAAGGTTTAATGAGATGGACGTTACAGACTCAGGTATAGATTTAAACTCCGTGCAGCATCATGAATGTCTGGGTCCTCCTGGTAGCAGTTTTCAGCATCTTCCACTTGTATGAGCAATGGGATGGAGGACAGTGCAGTGGCGTGGGTGCTGGACACCCCGACAATTTGTTTGCAGCAGTCCTGGACTAGTATTTCCCAGGCTTTCCCCCAGACTGGCACTGGGAAAGCTGCAAGGGCGAGTGAGTTCAGTCCCAAATGGAGGATGAAACGGAGGAGGACACAGAGCCCAGGCAAGTTCTGCACTGATTTTCATAACTAATAAAGATCCGGTATGAATATGAGATTGAAAGACCTCAAAGCTGATTAAATCTGTTTGATATTTGAGGGTTTCCTCCCCCTCCCTCCCCTTTGTTAAAGGACAGTCTCCTCCTTCAAAGTGAATGATGGTCTAAAGTCGTAATGCCGATTACTGCTGAGATTCTCACACCAATGTGGCGAGGAGGGGGGGGAAATAAAAATCCCTGTAGGGTAGTTTAAAGTCGGCGTGAGTAGTGTGTAATCTACCCAACAGGATTGATCCAGGTCAGGCATTAAAGGCTAAAATGGATTAAACAAAAGACATTCCCCTTGTAACAAGAAGGAAAAACTTCAAAGGTGGGATTTGTTCTTGTTATGACAAAGGAAGTGGATTTACCAAGTGCCTGGGGGCACACCCCTCCGCGGCTTTCAATTTGCTCGAGTTGCTATGAAGAAACAGGACAAAATGCGTGGGGGTTTTCGCCGCGCGCTTCGGCGCTGCCGGAGCCCTCCCCGGGGTAAGAACGTTGGGTTAAGAGGATCGGCTTGGCACTGCTTTTTCTTGTTTTGTTTTGTTCGCTCTTTAAGGGGAAAAAAGAAGAAAAATAGAAGGGGGGGGCAACAAAAGGAGGGGAGAAAGGGAGGGTTGGTGGCACGTCAGAGAGAAACGTGATGGTTGAGGGTGGCAGGAATGGGTGGGACAAGCGTGGCAGAGATGAGATGGGATGGGAAATGGGACCTTCAAAGCAAAGAAAGACCAGGTTGTCCCAGACAGGGGTGAACAGCTGTGTGAGGGCTGGAAAAGGGGCCGGTCCTGCCTTAAATACCAGTCACCAGCTGTATGGAGATGCCTTTTTCCTCCTGCTCCTCACTGGTCACACCACGGCCAATGTTGGTGCAGGTTGTCCCTGGTCAGTGGAAATGCAGCTGTAGGCACGTTCCCAGTCCTGCACGTCTGGGGAGGAAAGAGGACCTTCAGGCCAACAAATCTCACCAGGTGAGCATTACAGCCACTCGCTTTTATGAGACTTGCACCCTGCCGTGGGGGGATTATTGGTTTCTTCTTGTTCTTGAACCCACTCCAGAGCAAAGCTAATTCTCCTCCCTGGCTGAGAAAAAGGCACAGTGGCAGTAGGCATGGTGGCAGCAGGGCATGGTGGCAACAAGTCATGGTGGCAGGAGCCCTGCTGCCTACAACACTGCTCCCTTCATCTTCTCTAGGTCCTGCTACCACCGCAGAGGACCTGCTGTGACTCTGGCACCAAAAACCCACGTCACTTGCTGAGGAAACCCATAACACCCCAAACTTTTCCCAGCACTGTGCTTCCACAAAGCCCCAAATGCACCTTTGTGGCTGGTGCATCCAGGTCTGGAGCATCTCAAGCTGGCCTGGGCTGAGCTCCTGGGCGATCCTGCAAAGGTGCTGCGTGGTGGGACCATGGTGGATCCCATGGTCTCTGATACGTCTCGTGGCTGGGATCCAAACTACAGCACAAAGGAGGCTCTTTGAAACCAAACTTCTATCATTTTTAACTATTTCTTTAAGGGAACAAGACCTTGGGTCTAGCCTGTGTGATTACAGCTGGGTTAAGTTATATGTGTCCATGTGCCTCTGTGTGTGTACAAGTTTTCCACATTAAATTAGGCAATTAGGCAATTGGGTCCAAGCTGACATCAAGAGAAGAGGTCCCCAGGTTTGCACAGTGACAGGCCTATGGCAATTAAATGCGACATGCTCAATTATCGAAATGTGAAAGCATCTTTGGGAAACTCCATCTCCATCCATGCACGTTCTCTATATTAACCTACAGAGCTGAGCTACAACTCATTTATTTGTGGACCGAGAGGAAGGACTTCTTATCTTTCAATGCCTGATGGCCATAATTAGGCTTATTATCGTACACAGGCCTTGGAAGCACATTGCAAAAGGCTGTCTCTGAACATGAGCTGCTTTTCACCAAGTGTCAAGCTGAGGAGCTGGGAGTGAGCGGACTTGTCTCTGCAGGGCCTTCTGCTTGGGCTCAGCATCCTCCTGATGAGATCTTCTTGGGCCGAAAGCAGGAGGGACCATCTCACCACTAGCAGGGAAGGACACTGGAGAACCAATTAGGACTCATAAATGGCAAATAAGGATGCTGACAGTTACCACAGAGCATCTTTCCCTTTTTTGCAGTACAGTTATTTTCACAGAGCATGCCCAAATCCCTTTAAACACAAGTGTAAATGGTTTCTGCTGAGATCCTGTCCCAGCAAGTGCCCCATCACAAACCTGTCAGTAGAAGAGGGAGGTGGCAGAGGTCTGCAGAGCCTTGAGCGGTGGGGATGATGGAGAAGAGTACAGCGTTTCATTTTGCTTCATAAAGCCAAGGCTAGCAGGCTAGTGCATAATTTCCAAGAAGCTGTAGGAAGCCCTTCATCGCAGGACACATGATGAAATTGTGGACCTCTTCACTGCAGGAGCCCCTGCAGATCCATAGGACCACCTCTGGCTGGAAGCAGTTGTGTGGCAGAGCAGTGGAGGTGAGGAAAAGATGTGAAGGTACCACTCCATGCTTAACTTCTTCTGACTGTCAGGGCTGTGGGGTGAGGTGGGCTCTGGGGCAGGGCAGTGAGGCTGCTCTGGTCCTTCTCTGACACCGCTGCCCGGACAGCTTTGGCTTATTGCACCTGTAGTTAATAATGTCTGTGCAAAGCTTTAAAGACAGTCCCATTTAATGGTAAATAATTGATCTCTATTTGAATGAGTTGTTGAGTCATTCCCGCTGCAGGTTGTCCAGCTCTATCACTCTCATCGCTTTTTTTCGCTTCCTGATATCTAGATATTTTCCTAATATCTAACGTAAATCTCCCTTGCCTCAACTTGAGGCCATTTCCTCTTGTCCTATCTCCAGCCACCTGACAGAAGAGACCAAGATGGGCTGTTCCAGGCTGCTCTGTGCCTCAGTTTCCCCTCTCTAAAGTGGGGATGCTGCTGTGTGGTTCTCCTCCCTGTCTTCTCTGAGCAGAGGGGCAAGGACTGGCACCCCACAGCCCATTAACCTCCTCCCATGCCCTCTCTCTGCAACACCTTATATTTTGGGGTCTTTTTATGGGGGTCTCAATTTTATGCTAAGGTCCTGGAAGTGTTTTGCATCTCGTGGCAGGGCAGTGGGCATGTAGAGAACCACATCAGCCCCAAACACGTCCCAGATGGTCCCTCCTCATTCCCAGCCCACTTGGTCATTAAAAATCTCCACTTAAAGCACATATTGCACAACTTCTTTTTTTGCTTTATCTCAGCACCCATCAACACACTGGCATTCCTGTGGGTGTCCCCGAGGGCTGGCAACTCCTCCATCCTCCGTGGCTCTCCCACCTCCTGCTCCCTCTTGGGCTTCAAAATGCCGCTGGGTTTTGTTCGGGTTTTAGCAAATACCTTCTCACCTTGATTTGTTTCTTTTTTGCCTTCCTATTTTCTGCTCCCTTGGAACGGGCTTATGCACTCTGAGAACTTGGCAAGCTTGAAAAAGATAAGCACAAGTTTGCTGGCTCCGCAGGTGAGCTTTCTGCGCAGGGTTCAGCAAGGACCCCTTGCACGCAGGGAAAAAAAATTGCCTGATTATGCTCTACCACCGCCAAAGCTCTTGTTTGCACCAGGTATTCAGTGCAGTCAACTTTAAAAAGGGGGAAAAAAATACAAAAAAATCGAGCAAAGCAAAGGAGGCATGGAGTTCATATGACATGGGGCAGTGGGGGAAGAATGGTGGTATTGGTGGTGGTGCTAAAGGAGCAGTAAGACAGGGATGCTGGGCACCACGGGGCAGAGGGTGGGGAGATAATTCCCTGTGGCAGGAATATGCCATCTGCAGAAACCCATTTGTGTTGCTTTTATAGGAACCGAGGTGGTATAACTACATTCGCTAGCAAATAATTTAAATATTGCCAGTCACGTCACATTGTGGTTGTTTGGAAATAATTATATCCATATCACAGACAGTAAATAATAGATGTGCTTTCACTAACATTTTATTCATGTTCTGTTTTAATATGGCAAACTTAGAAGTAATTTAATCTCCCAGTAAATTGAACTGGTAGGGGGTTCTTCACACAGAAGATTGCAAGTTATTAATTCCAGGCAGTCTTCATCTTGTACAATTAGTCACTGTTTGCAGCTGGAAATGTTTTATTAATTTTCCATAGCAGTTGATTTTCCACAGTTTTCTCAGTTTAAATTAAGCAGTAAGAGCCGCTGTTTCTTCTTAAATAAATTTCCTTTCCACAAAAATACATGCCTCTGGCTATGTCAATTTTCCCATTTGATTAAAGTGCCAGCAGGCAATTAATAACTTAATGCATTTTAAAGTACTTTTGGAAAAGTAATTTGAATAGCCAAACTTGTATATTTGAATTGATTGTTGCAGAAGATTTAACACACGTTCTTAAATCACAGAACCTTGTAAAGGACAAATGAAGAGTTGCAGAAGACGAAGGCACTGTCCGACACCGTTTCCTAAATACAGAGGGATCCTCTGAAGCTCGTCCTCTTCTGGGATTGTCACCCTGATCCTGGGAGAGGGGTTCAGCCTTGGTTTGTCTGGATTCCAGGCACAGCGTTGCAAGAGAAGGGACTTGCCGTGTTGGCTGAACTCTCTGGAGATGAGGTCCTTGGGAAGCCCTGAGGAAGGCAACTGCTCTGGTGAATAATTGTCACGTCTTCACTGTGTGGCCTGGGACATTCCCAGTCCCAGCACGGGCTCCCACTGCCACCAGGCACCTGCTGTCAGGTGGATCCCAGAGGGCCCTTATGGTGATTCAGACCTAACGTCCTTGCTCGTGTCCATATGTTCATCCCCATGCCCATGTCCGTGCCCATGCCCGTGCTCATGCTCATACCCATACCCATACCCATTCTCATGTCTACCCATGGTCAACGCAGCGCAGAGGCAGGGCTCAGCAGGACCACCTCCTGTGAATCCAACCCTTCCCTTGCACAGAAACCAAAACTAAGGCTAGCAGGGACCTCAAAAAGCCACCTAATCCATCCCTGGCCCTCAGGTGGGATCAGCAATCTCTAAACCAGACAGATGTTTGTCTAACTGACTCCTAATGACCTCCTGTGAGACCCCACCACCTCCCCCGGCCATCTACTCAGGCTTTGCTGCCCTCATAATTAACTCTGTCGCAGCCGTACCTTCCTTTGGGTGCGTCTCCCCACGAAGCTTGTGAGCAGCTCACGCCAGCGTGGTCGTGTGTGCCGAGGTCACTACGGGCGGGCGAGCAGGGTGTTTCGGTTCTCACACCTGACACCGTGATCCAGCAAAGCACTTAAGCACCCTCATAAATATAACCAGATAAACAACCCCTTTGAGTCGATGGCTTGCCTTAAAGCATGCGCTTAAGGACTTTGTTGGATTGGATTTGAAATGCTTTAGCCCTCGTCTTTATCTGCCTTAAAATCAGTCTCGGAACAGGACTGCCTTATATTCAGTTGTTATTTCTTTTAAGACACCAGCAATTCTATCACATTTCTTCCTTTTGCAGAAGTTGACGAATGTTCTCATATCGCCCAGCTGTGAGGAGCCGTGGGCACCACAAAAGATAACCAGGAATTTCATCTGATGCATCCACTATCTGGAAAGAGATTATTTTTCTTGATGCTGAGCTGACTTTTCTGACCATCTCAGTGTAGATTTGGAGTCAAGTGTGGGGTCCCAGGAGGGAAAAGGAGGGGTGATTCATGTTGCGGCTATCAGTGTTTCACACATCTGAGAGTGTGGCGTGCCCCAGCTGAGAACTTCAATTCACTTAGTGCAAGATGAAATGGCAGCTGTGTTGGATTGATAAAACAATAATAATCGTGATGAAATAATAGGCTTAATGCCAGCTATTGCTGTTTAGCCAAAAGGTCATTTTGACAGATGTAACTTTTATCAGGAAGCATCAAAATATCAGATTTGTTTTTGAGTTTTTGAGGAGAGGGCACTGAGAAGACAAAGTGGGGATGTTGAACATGCCAGGACTTTTCTGGGCTCTGGCATTTGGCTGGAAGCAGCTTATGGTCTGCAAACGGCAGGTCCTCAGCTCCGGGGACATCGTGGCCAGAGCTCTGCTGTGACCAGCACCAGGCTCTGCTGCCCTGGCTGAGAAACTCACCCACAAATCACGTCCCTTTGGCTGAACTCTTAGGGTTTTTATTTTTCTCTCATCTCCTGAAACTGTGGGCAGGTTTCTGATTCCTGCACCAGAAAATACCTTCCTGCCTTGTCTTGGAAACCCGACGCAACATTGCTTTGGTTCCCACCTGCCCTTGGTGGCCTGTCTGGTCCCCATGTGCTGCCTCAGCTCTCCAGGGACTGCACAAGTTATGCCAACACAGACCGTTCTGCCTTTCCTCCCTGGACCAGCTTAGTGCCCATCCTAAGGATGATGGGGCTAAACTATATATACATACATGACAAAAATGGTTGTATAGCTCTGCTCCTTGCCCAGGGCTGTGTCAGAAGACATGTTGATTGGGAAGACTAAGTCTTTAATTGTGTGTCTCCCTTCTGCTGGTGGCTTTGCTGGATCTCCACCTCTCTGCTTTCCCACCAGAGCCTGTCCTTGCCCTCCACTGCAACCCTCAATTTGCCCAGAGGGTCTCACATCCCTCCCGGAGGAGGGACCCTGCTCATCCCGCTGCCGGGGCACTCTGTCTGGGCTCTCTATCCTTCCTTGCTGCCCCATGGGCTGTTCTTTTCCCCTCCTCTGAAGGTCAGAGCGGTGTCCTTGAACCTGCCCTTGCACGTGCATCCTCACTGCCATGGGTACCGTGTCCAGGGATGTCACCGTTGGCTTCTCCACATCATGACAGCTTGCACCCAGACACGCTCTGTCAGCCTCAAGCTCCACATTTCGGAAGCTCCCAGGGTCCCCCGGCATCCCAGGGCCAGAGTTTGGGGTCTCCCCGCTCCTGCTTGCTCAAACTGCCGCCTCCCTGCCACTGCGGGTGGTTTCTAGCTTGCTGGGTGTGCACCTGCAAGCAGACCCCAGTTAAAACCAGTGCACCCCAGTTCAGCAAGGGGAGAAGCGGACTTGCTTTATTTTTTGTTTTGCGAGCGAGAGGTGCTTTCCAGCACAAGCCAAAAGTGGGTCTTCTCTTGGCTTTGCCAGCTGAAGTGCGGGACTGCGCTATTTGCAGCCGAGAAGCTGCTCTCCCACCGCTCCTGGATCAAATGCAAGCAGGAGCCGTGGGAGGCCAGCCCATCTCTAACCGCGTGAATCAATCTGAAGGAAAGAGACAAAATCCCCAAATCTCAAAATAATGAAAACAAAGATATCCAAGTAATAAAATCTGCAAGAAGCACAAAGACGATGTAACTCAGATCTCAGCTGGCTCAAAGAAAGTGTCTATTAACAAGGGATTAGCGGGAGGGAAGTACACAACCAGTCAATAGGAAGTGAAAATACACCGCACAGTCGCCTAATATCACAGGCCAACGCAGGGTTAGGATGAAGGCTGTGTTGGGCGAGTTAGAATAAGAGCTACTCCAGAAATCTAGCAAATAAAAAAACAAGCGCTGCAAAGCCTGCCTTTGCTGTGGCGCCTGGTTTTTAAGAAACCTTGAAGACTCGTAGCTCTCAGTCAAAGAAAAAGCATCTCGTTCTTTCACTCTGCATACTTATGCGCATCCCTCACGTGCTGCACTTCACCGTTACACCTGAGAAATAGAGATTTTTTTCTTGTCTTGGGGCTTGTGTATTTCCTTTCACTGCCAGGTCTGGTCTAGACTCGGACCTTCCAGATGCCCTGGTATCGACCTCCCTGGTAACACAAATAGGAATAAAAAATGAGTAAGATTGATTATGTTCTCCCCACGGCCATTTTCCAGCTAGTCTGAATGGGTCCAAAACTCTTCTTTCCCTAAATTTCATGAAAATCAGTTATTCTATGAAAAGCACTGATGGATTGTGGAGTATTTCTTAAAAAGCAGGGCAGGAGAAAGCGATGTGTAATTAAATATGCAGAGAGCGTAGCATGTGTGGGTGATACATTCATTTGGAGTAATACACACACTTGCACTTCCATCGTTATTTAGAGATTAAACCTGTGCAGCTCCTCAGTGCTCACGTCTGCCCGAAGCCCCCGTGGACTGCAGCAGGCGTTGGGGTCCCTTCTGAAGCCACGAAGCATTAAACCCCATCCCAAAAGTCATGTGTGGCTCTACTCTTAAATGAGTTTTCACAAGCCAAGCCTTGTTTTAGTAACTCAACGTTTTAATTGGTCTGTGCTAAGAGGATGGGGGGGAGAGGCTGGGTGGTACCCAACACCCGGCCGCGGTGATTCACAGCCCCTCGGGGGGGTTAGCCCAGCTGCATCGGAAACAGGGCCAGGTTCTAAATAGGGGCTTAATCTGAGTTAAAATTAAATGGGCTTAATCTGGGCTTAATCTGAAATAATACCTCCGGTGTTTCGGATGTATCGGCGCTGCCTCAAATGGTCGGCAGTACCAGCCGCCGTCCTTCGCGAGCCCTGGGTGGTGCTGCCGGGCAAGCTGGTGGTGCAAGCAGCATCCTGCTGCCTCCTGCAAACATATCTGGGTCTCCGTGGCCACCAGCAGTCGTAGGTGATCTTGCTCTCAACCTGGCCGTGATCTGTAGACTGGAGACCTCTGAGTGCAATATATAGAAATTTGTGAATTTGCAAGTTTGTGAACGCCCTCCCAGACCTGCCCACAACTCTGCTATTTCTAAGTGGAGTCAGTGAAAGTCCCAGACCAGTGCAGACGCAGTTGTAGGTACCACATGGCTGTGGGTCCAGCACCCGGAGGTGTGCTGGACGTGGCACACACTGACTGTCAGGGTCCCCCTCCGGGCAGCGGTCCCCATTGCTGTCACAGGCAAACGCAGCCCTGGGGCAAAGGCTGAGGTCTAGTAGCCCATCCTGCTGGATGCAGGTGAAACCCTCTGCCCAAGTCTGGAAGAAAAGAAAAATGCAATGGGTACAACAGGGAGAATAGAAAGGATGTGTGACAGACCTCAGTGGCAGGGTCACACCGGTGACCCAAGCTAAACAGGACCCTGGCGATGCTCAGCCAGGCACTGGGATCAGATACATGCACTTGAAATATGAGTAGTAAAAGTAGCAAAAGGATGTTTCAGGAGCAGATGAGGGGCTCCCATCACCAAAGTCCACATTAAGCCCTGGTCAGCACTTCCCTTGACAAGCACAAAGGGACGTCTCCGCCAAGGAGTAAGCAAAGGAGGGAGAAAGGGACAGGCAGGACACGGCAGCTGGCTGCGGAGCACACGCATTCCTCCATGCCTCTGGGGACAGGATGAGGCAGAGGATAAGACATGGAAAGTGAGCAGATAGATGCAAATCCCGGTGCTAGCTCTGACCCTGAATACGGGAGCTGAACTCTCAGATTTCCATTTGCTTTGAGACAGAGGAGTTGTGCTAACCTTATCTAATATTTCTCACCCATCACCGCCCAAGCCTGCCCTTAAGGTGTGCCACTTCCCCATCCACCGCCAGGCCAACGGCCCAAACCCACTGAAGTCAAAAGGAAAGCTTTTAGCTGACTTACAGCTGCCTTTGGCTGCAGCTGCGGGGAGAAAGCAATGTATAGTTGAGCCCTTTTTCACCCTAATGCCATCTCAGCACCCATCAGAGGCATCAGCAGGTCCCGCTAAAGACCTTTTCCAGCTCTCCAGATGTCCACCAGCGAAGGAAGGTAGTGTTCCCGAAGTTGTGTCCCCATTACCAGAAGATCAGGGCACCTCCAGCTCTGAGTTATGCTTTGTTTCTGCTAGCTGGGTTTGCAAATTTAAAACAAATGTGGTTCCCAGGACGTGCGCCCTAAATCCTGCTCTGGCTTGACAGATTTAGGTAAGCATTGGTCCAAGTGGCATCATGCTTCTCTGACAACAGCTCCCGTGTTGGGAGAGAAGTTATACGGCTTTGCTTTCCTTTTTGCCTGGCGATTGGCGTGCAAACACCCGCTCCCTGGAAAATAATGTATATTGTCTCGAGGATTTATGTATTGCCAGCTGCAATTTGTGAGATTCTGCAAGCTCTGCTGGTAGCTTTGTATACTGGAGGTTTCATTTTAGTGTCATCAGCCACATATTATGACTGCAAGGGGTGCCTGTCTTTAATCTCATTTTTGAAGGAATTAATGTTATTAGTTTTGATGAATTAATGGTATTTAGGTGTGCAAGGTTAGCATGAATTAATGTCCACCTATTTCTGTTGTGTGGCTGACTATTGTAAAAGGACTCTGGTAAGCAATCTTTACACAGTCTCTTTTTTTTTCCTCTTCATTCTTTTGTAATGCTCTTTCAGGAGCTTAAAAATAATGTTTGGGATTTTTTTCTTTCTTTTTAAGTAAAAAGAAATATTGAAGATTTTCCCCTGGGTACAGCTGACATTAACTTAGCCACTGCTGAGTCACAGAAGGCTAACAAGCATTTGGGAGCCCAACCAAAAAGCTCTGCTTTGTGGATGCTGCAGGTATAGGAATAATTCATGGCACAGTTCAGCTTTCTGGGGAGGTCTCTCTGCTGAGAATTGCAGCTTTAGTGGCTGATGGAAAAGCACCAAGCAAGAGAGAAGTTGCAGGGCCCCTGCCACCTCCAAAGTGGGTCGCAGGGCTGCGAGGCCACGCGGGACCTGCTGCCACACAGAGCCAGGGTCCATAATCCTCTTTATTTGCTGCTCACTTTCTGCTTAAACCACCTTGTTTTCCTCCCACTGCTCTGATCAGAATCAGCCAGCCCTGATTGCAAAACTTCATTTCTCCAGGCTGATTCATGATCAGCTGAACCTGGTGTGTTTGGCGTCCACGCTGTCCCTCAGATCAAGGACACCTAATGTTTACCTGGGTTTAGACGCAATCGTAGACCCCTGGCATTTTTTTTTTCCTGGTTTGTGTCAGTCCAGCTCCTTTCATCTCTTCTCACAAGAAAGATCTCCAAACCTGATGCTGCTCCCTGTGCCTTGTGCTCTTGGAGGGGGTTATGCACACACTTGAGGTCCCCCGCAAGGGGAAGGGTGCTCCAGGAGGACGTGCGCAGGCTACGAGGCAAGAACGTACATCTCGTAGTGCCACCAACACCGTTCACCTCAACACCCATCTCTGCACCCACAGAAGGGCACCCGTGAGATGTGCGTATGAGAAAAATGAGGATGTTGTGTTTGCTGTAGGATGAGGCTGAGCACGGACAGATGGTCCTATCGAAGCGTGGGGTGGATTCATCTTGGTCAGCTCAAGCTGGCGTGGCTTCCCCATGATGCTGGTGAGGAAAGATGGGCTCTTCGAGGAGATGTCACATCCCAGCCACCTTGAGCCCCACTCAGAATGGCAGGAGATGCTCTCCAGTGATGTTTCTCTCTGTCCAGGAGAGGAAATCTGTACTTTTAACAAAAAACGGACCCTTAATTCCCATATAGCTCAAATTAAGTGACATCCATCCTGTATGTCTGCCTGGATGGAGACAGTAGAAAGCCTGGCAAAGGCCAATACCAGCAACTGATTTGATTCTCATGAATGGCTCCCTGGATAGCTAGTGTGCTTCTTCCACTTGTTTGAGATGATTCTCTAGATTAACAACACTTTTGTGGCGGGGAAAAAAATTCAGCACAAATATTGCATACTTCATGTCCAAATGGTTGTGACAGGTCATGTTTTGAATTTCTGTGTGTGGGCTGAGAAGGCTTAACTTTGAAATGGGTGGACAATCTGTTGAAGGTCATCTTTGCCACTCCAGCCCCAGCATCCTTCAAAAGCAAGGACAGATGGATCTGTCTGCCTCTTTGCCCATCCTGCAGAGACCTTGGCGTGGGCATTTTACAAGGTTACTGGGGAAAGATTAGACTGGTCTAGTAAGTCTGTCCTCTTAGAAGGTGGCTCAGCGCAGAGGTTTCTGGTACCAGCTTTGTACTTCTGAGTACAAACACCCTTTTCTGAAAACAGGCAGCAATATTAACTTCCAATTCTTGAGGAATAATTCTACCAGCAAAATAATTTTCTGCAATAAAATAAGCACAAAATTGACTTCTCAATAGATGTGCCATAAACACCAAGGCCAGATATTTAACATTATTTTAAACATGACATTGGTATATACAAAAATACTCCCGAGTGCTCTAGCCTTGTATTTGTTCCAAGTTCAGTGCCTCACACAAGGTAAAGCAGGCATCTACTGTAGTTCCCAGTGAAAACATGTTGAGTAACTGACTCAGCCCTTGTGGCAACCAGCAAAGTCCCTGCGACAGGACCAAGGGCAGCCGGTGAAGCACCCCGATAGCCTGTGCTTGTAGCTGCTGTAAGTACAGACATCCCCCGGGAGGTGAAGATGCTGCACAGAGCAAAGGGGGAAGCAGGTGGGCTGATGGATGGTAACAGTGGTAGGTCAGGTTTCATGGAGATGCTCTTGGTGAGCTCTAAGGCCATCAGGTTTTATTTGTAGTGTCTCCAACCCTTCAAGCTAGAAAAACCTCTTGAGCCAGATTCCACCACTCTCCAAACACGAGATTAGCTTCAAAGCCACATGGTTTTTTTTTTTTAACTTGTCTTCGCTTGTCTCAGTTTTTGGAGTACATTTACATCAAGCTTTCAAGCTATTGTCAACACACCTGGGGAATAAGAACATTGATCATTAAAAACCCTGAGACTCCTCTGCCTTCCCTTGGCCCCAGTGACCAGGGACTTGCTCTGTCCTGAGATACTTGATAAGATCTAAGAGCTGGCAGCGTTATCTAGGTGGAGGGAGCTTTTTATTGACGATTTTGTTTCTTTCCTAGTGAGGAGTCTCCAGGAACAGGCAGGGAACGTCTGTACTGCTGGAGGGATCCAGGTTTTATTGTGCTTGCTTGTACGAAATGGCATGTTGTCTGGTGACAACTAAAGAGCCTTATCCAAAATTGGGTTTGCTACAGTGTGCTGGCTAAAAAAAAATGAACACAAAATATCTGAAACCCTTTACTAGGGAAGCACCTGTATTATGTGATAGGCTTCTTTCTCTCATATAGGTATATTTAGGAATAAGTAAAAGTCTGTGTAAAACTGCCTTGAGCTGTTCTTTAAGTTAATTATCACTTCTTTTGGTACTATGAATGGCTGTTCAATGACACTGTCAGCGAGTGGAATGAACCAAATTACTTTAATTATGGAGTAATTGCACAGAGTGATGGTAATTAAATCTTGATCAGTTTAAGTGAGTGAATTAATTGCTCCAACTTGGAATGCACACCGCAGCAAGAGGAGTTGTTTTGTAGTTTAATTAACACCAACCACTAAATTCTTATCATATCTAAAATGCAGACAATTAATGAGTTTGATTCTGCTCTCACCTTAATAGGAACTAGGACAGAACGCATGCTGAGAAAGGTAGCTGTGGTAGCAAAATGACAGAAAACTTAATATTCCTGTCAGTTGTGGAGATATATTAGTTATACTCTCTGCTTTGCCTTCCAGTGAAATGTGCAAATAGAAATATTTCCATATAATTAGCTTCTGGCCCCATTTTGTTTCAATACTCACTGATCTGCTAAACAGGAGACATTGCCAAATTTGTTAATGTTTTAAACTTCAGCTGCCTGTGTTTTCAGGTGATTTTTAGCCTCTTCTCCTTGTATTGTCCAGCGTGCGGCTCCCAAGCTTGATAAACGAGCTGCCTCCTTCCTTATGTCATGTGCAAACGAGTTGCCATAATTTAGTCGTGTAACGGTCACACAGATCGCTCCTTAATGGCATGTCCACCTTCTATCCCACCTGACAGCCTTCCAGAATTGCCTCCTCTCACGGGTAGTGTCTTTGCTTTTCTTTTCACTCCTACCATGGTAGGGGCAGATGGGGAAGACCTTCCAAGTAGGAAAGATAAGTTAGGGAGTTGGGTCATGAAAACTGGTAGGATCCAGGTGTCTACCGGAGGAGGCCGTGGTCATGGAAAGCGAGCAACATGGTGAGGACACTTCTGAAGGACCACAAGCGAAGGGAGAATTGGCCCTGGGGACAACGCAGCGCTTGAGGCCACTGCCACGCTCCTGGGAGGTACAGTGCAGCCATGGGGCTGCCTCTCTGGTAGGTCCCAGTGGTGCCACCCCAGAGACCTCCAGGCTGGTGAATGTACTGTCCAGAGAGCCCAGTGCAAGTCTTGCCTCCTACATACCAGCCGCAGGCTCGGCGGGATGGCAGTGACGTAGCCAGCCTCCCTGTTTACAGCACCTGGTCCTGACACACTACCGATCCAGGGGACAAGGTGTTAACACGTCTCCTCCTGCACAAGGCCATGCAGACCCTGCTGGGTCAGTACAAGGCGTACACAGTTCCTGACTCTCCCCTTTATATGGAGGTCAAAACAAAAACTTATTATCTTACACCCACCTCCTTGCACAGGGCATGGGGTCACCCTGCCCTTGGCAGAGGGATCTCCCTTCCTCCCCATCCCTCTTGGCCATTTGGGGGGCAGTTTGTCCTGTGCCACCACCTTGGCCTCCTGGAGGTCAGTCGTATATCAGTCACGGTTTCCATCAGGCTACTCTGATTAATGCTTTAGCCAAGTCTTTACAGGATTATACGCACTAATCGATGCAACAGCCAGGAAGCCAAACCGAACCAGCGGCAAGCAAAGAAAGGCTAAACACAAACTGCGTGAGGAATTCAAGAGCTGGTCCTTGAGTAAGAGGGTGATATTTCAAGGCACTTACCTACACTGCAATGAAATCATATTTTAATCAGTTCCTCTCTATGTCCTGTAAATTAAAATGGTGTGGATTAAAGGGCTCAAATATGGCCAAGCTGTTGCTGGTCTTCCCAGAAGGGCCAAGTGCTGAGTTTTCCCTTCCACACACCCACTCCTGTGCCCTTGGCTGCCCAGGAGCCAGGCATGGTTTTATCCATCATTATTTAACCCCTTAATTTCCCTATGGATGGGCAATATGTTCCCTCGGGGCATCTCACCACCAGCTTAGCCCCACTCTGCCTGCTTACGGATGGGATGCTCTGTTGTGAGGATGACAAGTCCCACCATGCCCCCGCTTCATGCCTTTGCTGTGAAGCCCTTGCTGAAATAAATGAGACATAAAGCTGTTGTCTGCCCTTGTCCTGCTCTCCTAAGGGAAATCTTCACTCCATTTGGGCTGTGTGGGAATAGGGGAGACCTTGCTGAAGGATCAGAGGGACTTAGAGGTTGTGACATTGTCTCTGGTGCCAGGAATCCCAAAAGAGACGCAAGCCGAAAATGAAACCCACGGTTGCTTGCCACACTGGTGACGCTGCTCAAGAGACACTTTAAAGAAGAAGGGAGTTTCCAGCAGATGATGCGACTACAGGTTCAGAGCAGTGAATTTCAGCTTATGTCATGGAGTAGGTAAGAGAAGGGGGTGAAAAGTCCCTGGAATGATACCAAATGAGGCACTTGGCTTAAGGTGCTTTTAAATGGTAAAGTATCTGTCATGAACACCTGTCTGAGCCACCTACACATGCACAGAGAGACAGCTACATCTTTCACTAACAGCACGTGGAGGTGCTCATTTACTCTGCAGAGAAGCCGGTGGAGGTGTGACCCTGCGCTGGAGCTGCCATCTGTGAGTTCATACCCATCACCGTCTCACCAGAGCACTGCTGATGGGTACTGACCGACACCTCGGAGGGCAGCGGCCACAGAGGGAATGCCATCGCTTCAGTGGCACCAAGGCTCAAGAGGGTTTCAAGTATTTCATGGGAAATTGCACCCATGAAGTCTCTGAATTTGGCCAAACGTGATAAATTTTCAAATACAGAAAAGCATACTCTGGTGTGACCAGTGACGCTGCCCAGCTGGCAATGCCAGACCAGCCACTGCCCCGAAATCGTGAGCTCCGATTTCTGTTTTCCACGTCTTGTTCTGACCTTGGTAGTGTTCCCCCACTCCTTCCACATCCCCACTCAGCTGCATGTCTTGGACACAGGCACAGCTACAAGAACTAATTCCCTGCTGAGTGATATCTCCTCTGATTTGAACTGCCATCAGCTCATGGCACGACACCATCTTTTGGAAATGAAAGAAAGAATCTGCCGAATTAGAGGTATTTCTCCATCCATTTGTAAGATTTCATGGAGTTAATTCAAATTCATGGCTCCTGTGCCTGCCATGACCAAATCATAGCCTTATAGATGGCCAAGGAATTCCCATTTGTAGGGATTTTTGATCCCCCGAGGCGTGCCCAGCTTCTGCTAAGGACACAAGCCACATAAGGGGTTTAAAGAGCAGCTCCCTCCTGCTCTGTACCACTGTCACACTCACAAAACCATTTTCATTTGTTTCAAAGCGTTGTCTTACTGTTTTACCAAAATAACATGGCCATGCGATGGCTGGGGCTCACTATCCAGCATCCTAGCTTTTTCTTTTACTTTTTTTTCTTCCTTCTTTAGTTACTTTGCTCATGAACTGGTGCATGATGTTTGACAGGGTTAACAGCCATGTCCTGAGGATACCTGAAGGTAAAAGTTTTTTTTCTGGAAACTGAACCTCCTGGGTGAAAGGTCCTGCTGTTTGGTTTTGGTGGTACTAGACTAGTTGGCCAAAGGACTTGTAGCAGCCCAAGGTTGCTAGGTTGAAAACGGCATCAGCAACTTATTTCCATACCGGCAAGTGTTGCCTAAATTGTATGACAGGGTGCGAAATGCCAAATCACTTTGTTCCACATTTCCCTGGAACTGAACAAAAGCCAAACTTTTGACACTTACTCTTATCTATCTGTCCCTTCCTCCAATACTCTGCACCGCTATTTCTTCTCTAGGCTTTACAGAGCGTATTAAAGCCCTGAATGAAGCAGGCTGTGCCAGACTGGGTGGACCTTCATCCCCTTCGCTGCACCCATGCAGCTTCTGGCCCCAACCATGCGCATGGAGAGCCACCTCCCTGTGCTTTTGCATAATGCTTGTGTAGGGATGGGACAGCAGGATCCTAAGAAAGAGAAAGCCAAGGAGACATCCTGAATCCCCTGAGTCCCAGCACAGCTTGCAGCCACACGAGCAACCGCTTTGCCTTTCCTCTCAAGGCACCACCTTCATTTTGGCAATGGAGAAGAGGCCACACGGCCACGCACGTAGCACCACGTAGCCCCCATGCTGCCAGTATCCCTGCGCTGCACTCAGGGACTTGTGCCACATACCAGCTACCTTTGGGCACCTGCCTGAAAGACCGGTCGCAACGTATGCCACTGGAAGGACGGAGAAGGAGGGGAATTGCTTGTTTCCATCATAGGGAGGGTCTGGACCCACTTGGACCACCCCCCATTGCTTTTCTGTGGGTGGCCCCAGCCATTCAGTGCCCTCCCTACACCTCCTGCCTGGCTCTCGGAGGGTGTCAGCCCTCTCCAACGCCATCAAGGTAAGCATGACCGTGAGTGACTTGTAGTGATGGTGCAAAGATTTGAACGCACGCCCTCGCCGGCGTCTCAGCGATGCAGACCTCCTCCAGGACCCTTGCTATAAGGAACAGCACATAAATTCTGCTAATCTCATGCAGCCATAGAGAGCTTTTCCTTCATTTGCTGAATGTATGAAATCCATATGTCATCAATCTCCTTCTGGTGGCTGGAGCCTGTTTATGAAGCTTAAATCTCTGGCATGTGGCTGGGAGCACGGGGGCCAAGTCCCGGTGCCTGCCAGCACAAGCTTCCACCTCCTGCTTCTCCCGCTGCCCTCTCCTCTCCCTCCCTTGGCAGCCGGCACCCCTCACAGCGACTCTTGGTTCCATTTTAGGGGAACCAAATGGTTCCTGTTTTAAACAGGGTGCTGGTGGAGCAGCCCAGAAGATAGGCTGTTGGAGCAAGGAGGAGGCAGAGCTGGGCAGCTGGCTGCGTGCCTTCCCCCTGGGAGGACCATCACCCCGGCTCTGGGCTCCAGAGCCTGCTTTCTGAATCGCCTGCCAGCCCCCCCCAAGCCCCCAGATAAGCAATTAAATGAGTTGCAGCAAGGTCAGCTGCCTGGCCTCCATCAGCGTCGGAGAGCTGAAGCTGCTTAAAAATGATGGTTTTGCCAAATTTGTGGGTCCTGTGCAAAAAACAGCCCTTTGTGGATATTGTCTTTGCTTCAGCGCCTGGTTTGGGCTTTCCAAATTGCTCTCCAGAGGTTGGGCAAAGGAAATGGGTAAAGGGGACTGGTTTTGGAAACAACCCAGCCCGCCACAGTGGGAACGTGTGGCTGAGGAGGTCCTGCGGTTGGCAAGGAGGAGGCTGGCAGAGGCTGAGCCTGATGGAGACGCGACAGACCCGTTGGTCAGGACCGGGGTGCCAAGAATGCTGTCCCACCACCACCACTGCCAAACCATCCCCGAGCGCCGGTGCTGCCCGGGCACAAAGCAGATGTGTGGGGGGAGCCTGGAGGGAGATGGGGAATGCCGCCACGGAGAGGTACGCAAGAAGGGGGAACGGGAATGAAGCCGAGGAACGGCACGTGGACGGGATGGGGGGAGAATTCACGCGGGGTCAGAGCCCTTCTCCCTTTATCTTTGGGAGATTTGGGTAGCTTACTTTTTATTTTAGTCCCTTACGACACATTTACATAAAGCTGCTTTGCGCTGAGTGCTTCTTAGTGCTGGTCTCTGTTCTATTTAAACATAAATGTTTTAAAGTGCACAGATAGGTTTTTAACAGGAAAAAATTGCATGTGAATTACATTTATTTCTTGTTTACCCACACAGCTCCAGCCGACACTTATCAACAGATTAACTTTCACTAAACTTTCTATGTAATATGTTTTAAAAACCCACTTGAAGTACAGATTCTATTAGTTCCTGACCTTATGTTTTAAGAGGAAGAAAGTGGCTTTACACTCCATGAAATGTGTTAATGCATGGATAGAAGCCCTCTTATCCTCCTGCTTACATTAGGTCCAATCAGGAGAATGGATTATGTTTTTAATAATCTGACATTAGTATTAAAAGTAATATTTAAGGCATTAGTCTCCGTAACTAGTGCAGCGCGTTCAGAGCTTTCTCTTTGTGTGTGTGCGCGCACGGCTGCATTAAAACATATGTTTACGAAACAATGCATTAGCCCAAACTGCCCAAATATATGGAGATAAATTGGGGCAGCAGATTACTGCTGACATCACTTTTTCAATTAGAGGCAGAGGGAAGATTTGATGGCCATTTTAAAACTGATTATGGACGGCAGGGATTAGAGGCTGTTAGAAACAGGAGGTCTTACTCTCCTCCCAGCCTCGGCCTCTTGGAGCTCCATCGACTTCAGGAGTGGATGCTGCTTTATGGGGTGGAATAAGGCTAGTGTTGCTGGTGGTACTGGTCATGGGCATGGATCACCTGTTATACATAGGGCTGGACCACTCTCCCTGTCTTAGTCCTTCAGAAACATTTCACGGGACGGGGGGGGTGGGAAATCTGGAGTCTCCATCCCTAAAGCAAATGCTTTAGTGGAAAGCCAAGTCTTCCCGGCTGGTCTGGGAATTGGGGAACCCCTCCGGTCTGGACCTTCTGTTGGGCTCTTTGTTATTGTCGCTGTCTCCACGCATGGTTTGAGGGACATTTAAGTCATCTCATGCCCTAATGTCCCCTGGAAAAGACAAAAGGGAGCTGGAAAAGAAAGAGGGAACATCACGAAGAGAAAGTGGTGTGTGGGGCCATCACAACGCAGAGGAGTAAACTAGGATCTGCCACCCCAGCCAAATTTCTCCAGCATTTAATTCCCTTCACTCAGGACCACTCACCTTACTTCTAGGTGTAGTTTATCTAATTGCAGCTTTTAGCACTTCAGGCTCACTTCGTCTTTGTCCGCTCAATTAATCACCCTTCCAGCATCAGAAATCTTCTCCTCATGGGGTACTTACCGACCACGGTCAAGTTACCGCCTACCCTCCTCTCTGCTAAGCTGTAGATTGCTAAATGGAACTGTGAAGGGGTTTTTTGCACCCCTACTGGTGCTTACAGCAATTTTTAGACCTCTCCTATGTTCTAACAAGTCTCCTTGGGAAGCCTAACCGGAGCCTAACACTCCAGAAGTGCTTCCCCTCAGTGCTGGACACAGATGTAACTCTGGACACGCTATCTCCGGGGCAGATGCGCTCCCTGTTTGCAAGAAGCCAAAGCCAAAATGCTTCGACTTTTATTCCTCAGCTGCTGAGAGCGCATCCTCCCTTATTTTCACACGCACCTTTTGCTCTCGCATCTCTTCGACAGCAAGACTCCCAAATTGCGGCGAGCCTCTGGCTTTTCCTCTACCAATGGCAAACAATGCTTATCTTTGCAACATATGTGCAGTAACTGTTGTTTTGCGGCAGAAGGGAAATCCACAAGCTATCCAGCCACTGCACCTGCCTGCTTGGACCAAATTCCCCTACTTGTGTTTGCTCACTGGAGTTAAGCAGGTCCTGGGCTGGGAGACCAGCTGGGAAATCCAGTTATTACAGGCACAAACAAATGAGCGAGGGGCGGAGATGGGCAGCCGTTGCTATTTGACCACAATCGAGGGAATTTGGCAGCGTGCAGTCCTGACTCTTTATTTTAATTCCAGCCGGCCCATGACAGGAGAAATTCAAGTGAGCCAAAGGAGGTGGGAGACAGGATATCCCCCACCCTCCAATCTGGACTTCTGACACATCTTGTCTGGAGTGCAGGACTAACGCGGCGGTTCAAGGCGGCCACCTTGGAGTCTGCAGACTGTCCTGCCTTCCTCCTGCTCTGCCACGGCCTTTTTTAACACCAAGGGGCTGTCTGAACGGCGTCTCTTTGTCTCCAGCCTCTAGGCAGAACTGCTGTTTCAGGGGGCCCTACTGGCAGCCTCTCAGAGGTGCGATTTTGGCCAGGGCAGGGGAAGGAAGTGCCAGGTGAAGGGGAGGGTTATGGAAGGCTTACGGCATTTAGCAGACAGCTTCCTTCCCCAGAAGTGCTGCAGAGCTGGGTCCTTTTTGGGAAGATGAAAGATGAGACCCTGCAGATGCCTCCATCCTGCCCTTGGTGTCTCCCAGAAAATAACAGACGCGACTCCCTGAACCCAGAACCTGATGGGTTTTATCCATGTGTACAAAAATTAAATGAATTTTAAAGGTTTTTCTTGCAGTTTTCCTGGTGTTCTTTCCAGTAGGTCAGCTGCAGGGGACAAAACCCCAGCCTAGATAAGCCGATAGCTATATTCATGAACAACCAGTGGATATTACACTGCTTTCTGCAAAAGCTTTGTTTGGGAAGGTCAAGTTGTACAGCATTATCTCATATTTATGAGTGAAAAAATCCACAAGGTTCCTAAAAATCAGAAAAAAAGGTGTAATTATCTCATATATTGCAGACGAATTATCTGTGGTGATTAAGCTGTCGCTTGTTAGCTCATCATGCTTATCAAGTCACCAACTGGCAACGCCTTTGACCCCAACAGTAATGATAGCACAGAACATTTGGACCACCTTGGGTCACAATGCACCCATTTTGTCATTTTTCCTGCTAATATCATGTGTAAATATATGCACAGCTGACCCTGCTAGAGAGTCCTCCGTCCCCTGCAAGAGGCTTCAGTTCCTCTGTGTTTCCTTTCGCAGTGTAAGTTCAGACAGATTTGCGAAAAGCAGGAGATTTTGTTTGCGCCTAAATCTTTTTGTAGGATTTTCTTTAAAGGCCTTAATACCATAGAAAAACAGCAAGAGGCAAACTCTGCTTTCGGTGACACCAAATGGGGAGTAAATCAGCTGAAGGCAGTGAGGGATGCTGGATTTATCCACATGAAGGCAGAAGCAGAGCTCAGTCCCTAGCACTTAGCTATTTTCTGCACCAGCAGTTCTGGCCTTTGAAAAATGAGATGCATTTTTCTCCTTCTGACTTGTGAGGAGCCTGAAAATACCAGGCCACAGAAAGCAGAAGGGGAGAAGTCGGAGGCTTCTAAATGATAAGCGGTAGCAACATCAGGCGCACTGACATACAAGCAGACTTTGTAGTGACTACTGACCGCGTAACACTGTAGTCATCCTCTCCTGGGCTCTTGGATGCAGGAGAGGGGAGGAGGCGGCTGTAGAAACTGCTCCCCTTCAGCTAACGTAACATGAAGGTTTTGAAGGTCTCAAGAACTGCCCTTCATACATATTGTTTCTTTTTATCCACCCTTGGAATAACAGTTTTAGGAAACATCATCACATTCTGCAAAGACCTTTGTCTCTTGCTTTATGTTAAATATTATTTTTATGTGATTGTCAACAGCTATTTGGTGTTAAAAAGATGCTCAGAGCAAGATCACTCTACCTCCAATCCAAGATTAGGCAGTGCCAGATTGGAAGTTTTCTGTCTTAATAGGACCAGTCCAACTGTCTCACTTCGCTCCCTGGAAGGCCTCATTCACATGAGAGTTTATTGGGACTCTGCCTTTGGTCACCCTTTCATTTCCACAGTCTGCAGCCCCTCATCTCAGCCACCTTAGAGCCTCCAGCATCTTCATCAGCTCTTTTTGATTATGAAAATGTTCCCCGATTTATTTCTAAATCACCATCCATCCTAGGCATCAAGTGAGGAAAAAAAAAGAACCCGTGGAAAAAAAAAAAACCAAAATCCAGCCACAGGCATTTGGGTAAAGGTTGTTGTAACACTCATGCCCTAGAGGGGTACACTGAAGTTTTGTGCTGATGTTTTCTAACTCTTGAGAGCCTGACATACCAAAATTGGTGCATCCTTCTGCTTCAGCCTCAGCAGGAAAAGCTCTGGCAGCACCTGTGATCTAGGTTGTATTTGAACCTGGGCCCAGACCCCACGTCACCTAATGTCCATCTTATAAGGTTACCAGCTGATGTTCAGATGCAAGCTTGAAGCAAGCTTTGGGGCATGCCAGGAGACACCTGGGTTTGGGCCGTGTTTTAACACGTGCTCAGTTATGTCCTTACTTGTGATGTCGACATCTTGGGCAGAGTGTGCTTCCCTCATCTGGTCTTTTGCTGTTGGGCCCTGGCTCCTTGTGGTGACATCCCACGGCTGCAGTCCAGCAGATGATAAATTGAATTTGGGGTCCTTCCTACAACATCTTCCACAAGGCAGCTAGCTTGAACATGGACTGCTCATGCAATGCTCTGGCCACATGGGCACTGAGCAACTGGCGATGTGAATGGGCAAGTCAGGTCTGGGTATATGCCAGGATTTAATCTGGATTTAATATAATCCATTTAATCTGTTTTCTAGCCTGGCCTTCTACAGGAAATGGAGATGGAGCCAAAATATCTTCATTCTGTTTTTGTGCTTCCTGACCTCTAAGGAGAACAACTGTAGGACCCTGGAACAAGTGTAAGACCTTGGAACAAGTGGACGGAGCACGTTCAGGAGCTTTGCTTGGAAGAGCACACTGAGAGGGTAAAGGTCCATCTGAGCCCTGGGGATGCTGCTGCCACCCACAGTCAACGTAGCTGCTGAGCTCGGACATACTCCTCTCAGCTACCAGCATGCTGAAGGAAATGTGGGTGAGGTTTGGCAAAGGCTTTTTTTATGAAGCTATGGAGAATCTCACTGTCCCAGCCTGAATTTTATGGGAGACTTACGCTTAAATGGTTCAGCCATTACTGAGAACATAAGAGAAAAACTGTTGTGTTTTGCTCCTGTGTAATAAAGGACTGCCACCCACTGGAGCAGAGACTAAGAGGGCTGAGCCAGAGATCTGCCCCTAGTCGGCCTAGGAAAAGCAAACCAGTCCACTCAGCCTAACAAACTCAAAATCCCGCCCATGGGCTAACCCTCCACCTCTCTCTCCTGGAAAATTTGGATTTGTTACATAAGAGCTCTGCAGGTAACACGAACTATCCCAGAAATGGCATGTCCTGCATGCTGACACACCTCTAACAGACCTCACATCAGCAGGGCTGCTTGTATATTGGGGAAAATGGGAGTCCCTTGCAAGTCCCTTCCCTTGAAGGTTTAGCAGCATTGTCTCCCCAGAGTTCAAAGCAGCAGTAGATCTAACTTGCAATTGTAGGAGCAGGCAGGGCTATATGCCTCCAGAAACCGGTTATAAGCACAGTCCTAGCTCTGCTTATATATAAGGTTCCTCACTGCCTTCCTCCTAGGAGGCACATGCCTGGCGATGGGACGTGAACCTCTTCTTTGTGGAGCAGTCTATTGAGGAAAAGAAAGGAGTCCTTGGCTGAAGTGCATCTTACATCACCTTCTCTCCTGCTATTCTACGCTACCTGCTGTTGTTCAGCATCTTCACAAGTTAATTCTGGCCAGATATCAACACATCAGAGTCCTGGCCAGTAACCTCATCTCCGCAGAACGGCTTGGAGGAGAAAAGGTTCCTACTACAATCTTACCATGAGACTAATACAACAACCTTATGTGAGAACACAGATTTTTGAACTCGCTCTGGAGCTCCATCAGTTTCCAACTAGATTAAAAAGACAACCTGTGGTAGCTTAACCACTGATAGCAGTGTCAGGGATTTGTTCAATGCAAGAACACAATGAAGATATGGCAGGCCCAGGTAAGAAGGCACTGGTAAACCCAGGTAAGAAGAGTCATTATGGAAGATGCAATTCTTGTCCCGCTTGACACTCATCCTTTGCTCAAATTCCCTGAGCGTGACCCTCAGCTGATACAATCTGATCGCAGCTTAATAAATAGGAATGAAACAGAAAGGACTGGATGTAACGTGAAAAATTCTTACTATCATCTGATGAGTTTTACTGGAACTGTGAACACGGGTGAAGAAAGGAGAGTTTGAACCACTGGAGATCCCTGAAGTGCCGTCTGCTGTTGCAGATCTTCAGCTACATGCTGTGTTTGGGCATTTCTTGGGCCAGGCTGTGAGTTTGGCCACTGAGGCACAAGCTGGCAATTGGTGTCCTGCAACGGTAATTAAAAGAAGGATGAAAAGCATTTAAATGTGTTTTGTGGTGGTAAAAGGTGTTCCCTTCTTGCAAATACTAATTACAGAGTAATTCGGTGGTCTGGGGGTGAAGGGAACAGGGCCCTCATGTGGTGCATCAGCCGCACTCGTGAGAGGTGGTCTCTAACGTGTTTGTGGAGCCACTGTGCAGATCAGACAGCACACCTGAGTCTGCCAGTAAGGCATGAGGGTAAATAAATAATATTAGTTCAAGGAAATCAGGTGTGAAAACATAGAGCTGATTGTCAGAGTTCTGGGAAAACCAGCTGAGACAAATGGGATCTGTGACTGCTCAGTGTGTCAGAAAACCAGCTGGAAGGCCACTAAGAGCGGTGGAAGCAGGGACTGGAGGTCTTCTGCAAGAAAATAAAGCCTCTCTCATAAAGTTGCAAAATCATGGGAAACAAGATCTGCACAGGGAAATTAGTTCAGTCTATTTTCTTATTTGGGGAAGAAAATTAAACTGATTTTTGAAATAATGAACAAGCTGTCCTATGAGTGGTGGAACCTCGTCTGTTTTCCTGTGGAATTGAGCCCCCAGATTCTCCCAGCCCTCTGAACACAACCATCCCTGGGTCCCTTTCCCCACGCCAGATGACAGCCAGCATGATGCTAGCGGCCAGGCTGTGCGGATAGCCTGGCCAGCAGCCCCGGTTACAGCCACATTCCTCCTTCCTCGCACTGCACACACTGATTTGGGTTTCTCACCCCTGCCCAGCTTTGCATGAAATAGCCGTTCCTATAATAACATCTCAGAGACCTTTGCCTTTCTTTTGAATTTTGACAGGTTCACAAGGCACTGGGGGTATCACAACGGCCGTACAGTGCAATCGCATGAAGCTTGGTCCCTTCGATGGACAAGGTGAATACAAGGAGTCACGTCTGCGGCGTATCCAGGCACACAGGTCGCCACGTGCTTTGGGTGACCAGCCACATCCAAACTTGTCCTTGGTGGCCCATCCTGGGCCAAGCCCACAGCCCGGTTGCATGCAGCCGGAGGCAGATCCCTTCAGCAATACTGAACATGTGCACTTGCAGGATGGGACAAGGAGATCCTCATGATTGGGGCCGGAGGGAATGCTCACTGGACCAAGTGCACTTTTATTCCACTTTATTCTGCTTGGAATTTCCCTCTGCACCATGTCTAGCTACTGCAGTCATGTTGCTGTAAACGTGGGATATGACCCTGGTCTTCCCCCCTGCAAAAAAAGCCCCCAAGAAGTCATAAAAGGCAGCTTATTCAAGCCACTTACGAACACATAAATGTAGCGTAATCTTCCTTCTTGTGCTCTGCAGGCAGGCATATATCGTCAGTGGAAATACTGCCAAACTTCTTGTTTAAATATAGTAGCGGTGCTTATTTGTATTGTTAATGGTCCCCACGAGGACCTGCTTTCCTTACACGGGGATATTGTTTACGATGAAGACTGGGCTGGCTACTTTGCCATTAAAATTCTGCGCCAGCCCAGCTCTGACAATATTGAAGGCTTTGCTAAATGTGTATACACGTAAGTTCATTAAATGGATGCTGACTGTTGTTACACAAGTACAGCAGTTGAGTGCTTTCTGTATTAACCTTATCACCTGATGGGCAAAAGAAAAGGTTTAACTAAAGCTTAGGGCTAATTGAACGGTATTTCAGTATTTTCTTATGTAAAACTGGTTCTGGTCTATTGTTTTTATTTATTTGCAATAACTGTGCTCATTCAAGTTTGTAATGACACTGCCATGGGTGAACAGAATTTGCTTTAAGTATTATTCTCCCTTTTCCTATCTCCTGCCTCCTCTAAACTGTGTCTCTCAGGAGAAAATCTGCAATAAGGTCTGGTAAAAAGACAACTCTCTAAGTACACATCCATTTGGGGGGAGATATGTTCTCAAGCTGCGTTTTTAAAATTACTGTAGAAGTTCCTGTTTATTTTCTCTGCCTGCCTTGGGTATTTCCTGTCAGGCTGAGCGCAGAGCATGGAGCCGGAGGAGATAGGAGAGAATAAGCCTCCCCTTGAAAGGTGGGAGGCGTCTCACCATCAAGACACTGCACAAACCATGAGCACTTTCTTTGCTCAGTTGCCACTAGAGTATGCTCTCGTGCTACAAGTTCCAGGGATTTTTTTTTTTTAAATAATATGTGTAGCACAAGGCCATCTTTCAGATGCTTTCCACTTGCTCCAGTGTGTTTTTTTTTCTAAGCAATACTTTTTTTTATTGCTGTTGAGCCCGTCCTCAAGGCTTTGAGAAAGCTTGGAGGGTTGCCGTGCGTCGCTCTGCGGCGAGGTGAATCTAACTTGGGTTTGGACAACTCAACTTCCAGAGCACAAATGAAAACAGTCAAAAAATATCTGCCTGGCTCTGACAAACCCAAAAAAAGAGGGTCCGCATGTCTGTCTTGTCTTGGTTGGACCCCTGGGTCATGCCTGGTGAAGAAGGGGGAGTCAAATCTCATGAATTAATAGATTTCTGCTTACAGAAGTAAAATGTAAATGCGCTCTCCAAAGCGTTTGTGCCGACATAAAGTGTGTCTGTAATCCTGGCCTTTGAAACGGTGGTAGTTATTCAGCAAGATAAAGGCTGTTGTGAGCCTGCCCTACCATATTACAGCAAAGTACTTTGTCACTGGCACCCTAAAAGTTCCAGTTTCTGCATGACAAAGATATAAAACAACTTGCAGGACAATCAAAGAATAGTTTGTCCTTACCATATTATTACCAGCCATTCTTCCACATTTCGATATTCGCCTTTAAATTGCTACCTCCCCCATCAATATAATTGTAATCAGTCACGGTTAACATTTGTCTTTGGATGCCTTTTCCAAGTTAAATACAAAGAAAGAAAAATACCGCAAATTAAAAAGCCATGCTTCAGATAAAGAGCCTCGCCACCAGCCTGCTTTCACACACAGACTGTGCACTTTGCTGCTAAAATTACATTTTAGCAGCCCCAACGGGTGCGGGAACAATGACCCCTCTCATTACCATAGTGACAATGGCTGGTGGAGGATTGCAACATATCTTTTTCTTCTCCCTGATGAACCTCAGCCAATAACCACAGAAACCTGCCAACAAGTTGGGTATATTGAAGCACACTTGGTCACCGCAGAGCCAAGCGGTTGCCTTCTGGATGGAAGGCAGCCACATGGGCCCAGCTTTTATTCAGCCGGTGTTTATACCCTCAAAATACCAGTTCCTTCAAGCAACCCGATTAACTTCTGAGCGGGTCGCAACTTTGGCTTCTTTTGCCGTCTCTGTACGTACCGGCTGGAGTGTGTAAAAAGGCCTTCCCTAAATTCCCTTGAATACCTTTCTCGGTTTCGGCTTGTGCCCTTTTGGCGTTTTTGTGCCGGCTGTTTCAAAAGGGTCCTTCGGCACCAGCTTCCCCAGTCCCCGGAATACGATGCGCGGTCTTTCGGTCGTGTCAGCCCTTGATCCTGCCCTTTTTTTTAATAAATGCAAACCTAATTTTCTAACGCCTCCACTTAGATCTAATCCATAAGGCTGTTTATTATCCTGGTTACCCTCTTCTATACCTTTTTCATTTGTATTCAAAAGCCTCTCTTTAATCTGTCTCAATTCTCCAGGTACGGCCTCGCCGCTCTTTTGTACAATCCCATAATGATTTCTATGGATGTGTTTTAGTCTTCCGTCGATAGGTCTCAGGATGCTATTTGCCTTCATTAACTACTCCCGCAGCGGGAATCGCTGCTTTTAATATTCTATACGCTGACACCTTCAATCCTTTTCTTCACCGGCACCACGTGTAACCCCGTTCAGGGCGTAAATCTTTATTACCTGTGCACCGCCACACTCGTACGCGGAGCTGTGAGGCAGTTCAAAGACATTTATTCAAAAGTTGGTGTTTCAGGAGGCCTCGGCCCGCCCCACCCCAAGGCTCACGGGCACCAAGGCACCCTCGTCCCCCTTCGCGGCAACCCCGGCCGTGTCCCCTCCTCAGGGTGCCCGGCGCGGGGTCCCGCCCGGCCGCCCACACCGCCGGCTCTCCCGGGGGGCCGCGGGGGCCGGTGCCGCTGAGGGGACGACCCCGGGCGGGCGGGAAAGGCCGAGGCGCGGTGCCGCCCCCCCGCCGCTCCGCGGTGGTTTCGGCCCGCCCCCCCTGCCGCCCAGCGTGGTGGTCCCGCCCTGCCGCACGGCCGCCCTCACCGAGGGGCGCGCTCCTCCGCCCCGCCCTCTCCGGCTGTACCAACTACACTCGGGAGGGGGGAGAGGGAGGAGGAAGAGGGCGGGAGGTGGCGCTGATTCGCCCCACCGAGCCCGCGGCCCTACTTGGTCCCTATCGGAGCGTGTTGATGACGGGCGGTCCCGGGAGGTGGCCCGGGGGGGGAGCGGGGAGGCGGGAGATGTGGGGAAGCTCCCCCCCGCGGGGCGGTGGAGTGGTACGGCCCGCCCGCCCCGCGCGGCCGAACCCGGAAGACGCGGGTGCGGCGGCGCACATGGGCGCGGGGACCGGGACCGGGGCCGGGACCGCCGGGGCGCTGGGCGCTGCCGTGGCGGCTCTCTACACGGCCACGCTGCCGCCCACCCTGCCCGGCGGGGATGCGGGTAACGTACCCAGCGCCGCCAGCCCGCCCGCGAGCGGGGGAGGGGCGGCGGGGCAACCCGTGGGGCCGGGGCGTGGGGTCACCCCACCGGGGAGGTGGCACCGTCGGGACCCTCGGCCCGTAGGGGCTGGTGCATCGCGGTCACCCTTCGGGGGGGGCGGGATGGGGGGGGCTGAGCCCTTAGGGGCTGGTGCATCGTAGTCACCATATAGGGATGCTCATCCTATAGGGGCTGGTGTATCACTGTCACCCCATAGGGTTGCTGTCTTCCCATAGGGTTGTTGTCACCCCGTAGGGTTGCTCACTCTATAGGGGCTGGTGTGTTGCTGTCACGCCACAGGGGCTGGTGCGTTGCTGTCACTCTATAGGGTTGCTGTCACCCTATAGGGTGGCTCATTCCATAGGGGCTGGTGCATTGCTGTCACCCCATAGGGTTGCCCACTCCATAGGGGCTGGTGCATGAATGTCACCCCATAGGGTTGCTGTCACCCCATAGGGTTGCTCACTCCATAGGGGCTGGTGCATCACTGTCACCCCATAAAGTTGCTGTCACCCCATAGGGTTGCACACCCTGTCCCCATAGGGTTGCTCACCCCATAAGGTTGCACTCCACCCCCCCCATAGGCCCTGGTGCCCTGCAGTCACTCTATAGGGTGCTCACCCCATTGGGGTTGGTGCATTTGAACCTCCCCATAGGGGCACTTGCCCCCCCCAGGCTGGTGCATCACGGACACCCTATATTGGGGTGCACACCCCTCGGGGCTGGGGCACTGCCATCCCCCCATGGGGTGCTCCCCCCACCGAGCCTGGTGCATTGCAGTCACATCTCAGGGGGGCTCACCCCCTTGGGGTCAGTGCTGCATGGTCACCCCGTCGGGCTGGAGCCCTCTGGCCACCCCACGTTGACCTGATCCTCGCCCCCCACGTCTTTGCTTTGCAGCAAATAGTTTGCCTGTATTTGAGGCTTTCAGCAAAGGATTTGGGCAGGGGCCCTGGGGACGGCGTCAGAAGGCAGATTTGGTGTCAGAATACAGATGTGCCATCCTGCCAGATGTGGTATCGCTGCTCAGGCCGTCGCTTTCTCTGGCCTGTGCAGCCGCAGCCGATGCAACAGTGAAATCTCTGGATCTGCCTGTCTGGAAGTGCAACTTGCCGACAGCGACAAACTGTCTGATGTTTTGTGTTCCACGCTGCTGATCCCACCAGGCGGGACAAAATTCTCCTGTTTGGTCCTTCTGCAGTTTTGCTGGTTTAGTCTAGTCTTGCTTAAAAAATACCTTGCTTTTGCAGCATGGGTACAGCTGCGATTTGGGGATAGGAGGGCTTGGATTTTCTAGGCGATGCTTTGATATCTTTTTTTTTTTTTTTTGATGGCGTAGGTACCCAGCATGCTTTCCTTCTTTCGTATCCCAGAAGAGCATTGAGTGGGTCTGTTTAACTCGGTGCCTCTTGGCCATCGCTGGTTTTGGATCCAAGCTGTGCATAAAATTCTGTATAAATAAATGGGCTTTTAATGGATGCATATATTTTTACAGCTTCAGTATGTGTGGAGAAAGAGAGAGAGATACATGTTTTAACTACAACTCTTTAAAATTTGCCGTTTGTTTAGAGTTACGTGAAAGACAGTTCTACTTGGTAAAAGCAGGATGGTTTTGTCTAGCTGGGTGTAAGGCAGCATGTATTCAGCGTAGCAATTCACAGACAAATGTAAAGTTGAGCGGTGATTCAAGTGGGGGTTATTTGATTTAAAGATAACAGGATGGAGCTGTGTTTTCATTACACCAAGCTCATCCTAGTCAGCTGGCTCTCGGAGACGCAACCTTGTGTTGTCCATTTTCTCCATTCCCGTGTTTGGATCAGAGGGACCCAGTTGTCAGAGCTGTATTAAAAGAATTTCTTTTTAAATCCCTTCTCCATAGAGCTCACATCCTGCGCTGCAGACGAGGTGTGCAAGCGCACCCTTGCTAGGCTGGCCGGTGTGCACTCTGATGGCTTGTGCTTCTGCTCCCCAGTTTGTAAAAGGGCTGGCTTTGCTCCTTCTGGTTGTATCAGTTAAGACGTGATGATTGATACATTTACAGTTATTACCGTTTTGTCTTTTAAAGCACTCGCTGATGGGAGACGCATGTCTATGAACGTGCAGGGTGCCTGTGCTCCAAGCTGTTTGTGCTGCACGAAGCCTTGGGAACCTGGTTTTTAATTGTACTTGAGCTTGGGTTTTGCCTCCGGGATGCAAATAACTATTCGCACCCTTTACAAAGTGGGATGTAGGTTCTCCCAATAAGGTGATGCTGGGATTTGTTCCTTTCTTGATGTGAATTATCCCGGTAGATACAGTGAGCGGCCAAGCAGCACAGGCATGAGTTTGCCCCACTTTCCCAGGGTTATTGTGATTATTTTATCTCATTTTGGAGGCAGGAGAGGGATTGCTCTTCCCCTAATTTCTGAAGGCATCCTGGTTCTTCCTAGCTCAGCAGCTGCATGTATAGAAATGCACATGTATACGTGCAGCGTGCGTCACTCCTCTGCTAATAACTTTTGTCAGAGGTATGGAGGACACTACCTAGGTGCGTGCTGCAAACAGGGCGCAGCAGAGAGATGCCCGGGGAGTGGCTGGACTGGGGGACTGGATGGTTTAACAGGCTTCCAGCAACCCACATTAGAGGGAATTCTATTAGAGGAAATCTCTTGGCACGGTGTCCCCCCGCTAGCCTGTGACCTCACTCCCCATCTCTGCTTACTGTTTTCTTTTCTTTTTGCATTTTCTTCTAAATCTGCTGCCTGAGTTGCATGTGTTTACTGGAGCTGGACAGAGATGGGCTCGTCCCCATCATCCTCTCGTGCCTGTCCCAGCCAGCAGCCACCCCATCGTGTTGCGTTAAGACTTTTTTCGGTTATTCTCCTGGTTTCTCATGGCCTGAGCAGCCCACGGGATGCTTCAGCCCTGCCACCTGGCCAGAGTCCCCTGGAAGGTCTCTGCACATCCCTGCTCGAGGCGATTAACTTGCCAGTGCCTGAGCACGGAGCTCAAACTTGTGCCATCAGAAGCACTGAAGCTACTTGTGTGAGTAAAGAGCCGCTTAAGGATTTGCTGTATCTGCTTTCAGGCAGGGAGCCTATTATTTTATTTTTTTTTTAAGCTATCTGTGTATTTTTAATTGTTCCTGAAGTTTGCAGTAATCCAAAAATGTAAAAGGCAATAGGTATTTTCATTGGCAGCTTTCTCGTGTTACTTAGCGTTATAATAAAGAAATGAGAGAATGAATTCTAATTCGGAAACATCCACAGATGTTAAAACAGCTTAAAAAGGGATCAAATAAACTCAAGTTAAAAGAAAAAAAAAAACCCCAAACCTTCCCTCTGATGTTTCAGACATCAGCTCCCAACCTTGCTGGGGATAAATCAGTTTTCAGGCAGCATTGGGCCCATTGCCTGAACACCTTTATTGGGCAATCAAGTTGGACGGTCAGAAACATATTTACACCAAGATTATGCAGGAATAACTCTTCAACTTGAGCCGGCATCTGAAGATGCTGCAGGTCGTTTTCTCTCACAAGAAATATGTTAAAATCGAGTTTGCGGATGCTGTAGTCCTCCTCTGTGTGTTTTGTCATTTAATAATAGTGCTCTGCACTTATATAGCCCTTATCTTCACTTATATAGCCCATAGAGGCTGTAAGTGATGCCTGAGTATGTGGGTGGGAGATGGAGAATTACCCTTATCTGAAGTGCTGGGTGTTATGCGCTCCTTTTGGTTTTCCCAGTGGAATTCAACAGGCCTGCAGCCTGGGAGCTTATTTTTGCAGGTTTTCTTACTTTTTCTTCCTTAATTCTTACGGGGCAAAGTTGTGCTGTTGGCTTTCAAAGCTTGGCAATGGCATCCAACGGTATTTTTTTTTAATTTTTTTCTCCCCCCAGCTTTCTGGGTGGTTTGTGTCTGTATTGCTTTGGGATTATTCTTGTCCGTGATTTGAACCAACATCATAGCAACGCGCGTGAACTTAATCTTTAACCATTTTAGATGCACATATTGCTGTATCCCAGAAGGACTTTAATGAAGGTGAAGCCGTGCCCGGCTCGGGAGCAGCATCCCAACGATGCGATGGGCATCCACCCTTAGCCGCTGCACAGAGCAGCGCGGGCCGGCACGCTGGGGAACCCCGCGATGCCGAATTTAGGGTTTCCTTTATTAGCATCATCTTTTGCTGCATGCGGGGAGATTGATTGCTTCCCAGCCTCACCATGCCCTGGAAACATCGGAGCTGCTGAACACTAAAGGGCTCAGCTTGGGATGGATGGTTTTCCCATGGCATCTGCTTTTTCAGGGCTGTCTTGCAATAGGTTGAAACTTTCCTAAAATAGAGTAGCAATAAAAATAGCTGGCGTTTGCAAGCACAGTGAAATCCACATCTGAGAGGCTTTTGTGCCGAAAGCCACGGGGTTGTCCCCTGGGCATTGCACGGGGCGAGAGCTGTAATTTTAGGGCAGTTGCCAACAGCAGTAGTGGGTTGACTTGCATCTTCCTTTTAAAATATATTGTTTACTGTCATGTCAAGATTTAAAGGTGCCATTTGTACAATCCTCCTCCTTTGCCTTGGATGGTAAGGACGTAATAATGTGCTGAAATTTAAAATATTGTTAATTTAGCATTTAAAGCCAACAGCGCCCTTTGTTTTGCGTCTTTACCATCTAACGATGGGACAAAGCTACCGTGACCTTGGCACTTGCAAAATTAGCAGGACCAGTAAGACCAGGCTCTGCAAAATCGGATCACGAAATTTGAGGGAAAGAAGGAAAACCAGCTGTAATTTTTAATTTTGTCGCCCCTTGGTTGTGCCCTTCGTCCCTGAATGTGTTGTGCCTATTGAATATATTTAATACCCGCTGCTCGGGAGCGTTGCAAACTGCTTCAGTGTCAAGTGCTCTAAAAATGTCAAGTATTATTAGCTATTATGCTAACATGGATCTTTTTGTGGCAGTTGTTTGTCGTGGCATAAAGTACACATGAAATGCAAAATCTGAATGGTGTTTCTAATGGGAGCGGCTGCTGGATGCGGCATCCGCTGACAGGTAAAAGTGTTACTTGCAAAGCAGATGCTGCAAGAATTGCTTTAGCATCAAGGGAGAGCAGCGTTCCCAAATACATGGATGCAGATTTGCACGATCACTGATTATATTTTTCCCTCTTTAAAACTATAAAGCTGTGGGGTTTTTTAATGAGAAACAACTGGGTTGTTTAAGAGACAATGCAGCTTAAGCGTTGCAAACTGTAGTGCTTGAAAGTTATTGAGTCAGTTGGTTTTAAATTAAAAATATGCACAAATGTCTGCATTTTGAATATCTCGGGCCATTCTTTACCCGAGCCTACCTATGCTTTCACTTATCTGTTCATAAAAGTCTCGCGAAAACATACAAAAGATATTTTGTGCAATGACATCAGAGGGAGAAAATATTCTTAGAAAATTTCATGCTGTTAAATCTCTACAGATTTACAGTTTTATCCAGTCAAATTAATGCAAAACCCCAATGCAAGCATTTGGATTTTGAAAACTTTGGAGGAGTGTCATTTCCTAATAGTAATTATTGGTTTTACATTATTTTTTCACAGGGGAGCTGATCACAGCCGCATATGAGCTTGGAGTAAGTATTAGTTTTATTGTTTAATCAATGCTCTCATTAACAGTTTTAGGAATTAAGGAAGTTTAATTAAGCATGGAGTAAAGTAGATTAATTTATTTTCAAACCACAGTTTTTACTAACTTATAAGTACAGCACGCGACAATTTACTTCAAGTTTTAAATCCAATTAAACTAAATTATAAAGCAAAGGCTTTACTGTATATACAGTAGCTGGCTTATTATCAACCCAAATTTTGTATAAGCTGGGGAGAATAAAATAAATCGGGTTAACAATTTTAATAAGTTTTATTATTTAATAAACTTTATTATGGTGCATGATCCCTTTAGGCAAGACCTTAGGACTGTCAGCGCGGTGGTAATCCGATAGCAGTGTGGTCTTTCAACTTGCTAACCAATAAAATAGTTGAGAAGCTGCTTTTTAAAAAAAAAAAAAAAAAAAAAAAACAACAGCCTTTTGAATGACCCTAATATACTGTGAACCCAAACAAGGAGCCCTTTAAGGCACGCTAATGAAACGTGGCACCTCCTTTTCTCGCTGCCTCATTATTATGGGCGAGGAGTGGAGCCAAATCCACTAAGGAAAAATATTTGCGGAGTTAAAAATTGGTACGAAAGGCTGGGTCGGGGAGAGGTGCTGCTCAGAGACCCCCCCGGGCTCCTGCTGCCGGACCCCGCCGTGCCGCTCTCCTTTTGATTTCATAGAATTTCCCTTCTTTTCAACCCCGTATCGATCTTGTCCGTAGGTCGCCCACCCTCCCGGCTACCCCCTGTTCACGCTGCTGGCCAAACTGGCGACGGGGCTGCTGCCCGTCGGCTCCCCCGCCTACCGAGTCAATCTCCTCTGCGGCTTGTTGGGAGCAGCTGCCGCCTCTTTGCTTTTTTACACGGTTTTCAGGTAAAGTCATTGGGGGTGTTTTCTCGTTGGCGTGATGCCGGCAGGGCGCTTCCCCGTCGGCTCGGGACGTTTCCGAAGGTTCCCGCTGTCCCCTCTGGCCTTCGGACTAGCGTTTCCCCCCCTTCCCTCTCCAGCTGTAATTAGTTCCTCTGATTAACCCAACAGCGGTTTAATCTGAATTTGACCTTCTTTCCTGCACAAAAGGTCCCTCTTTTCTTTTTTTTTTTTTTCTTTCTGTTAAATAATAATAACAGTTATAATAGAAAGTGCACCTTTCCCTTACACAGACGTGACAGGTTGTTCAGGCTCATTATCACAAATCACCGCTCGGTTTAACTAACCAGAACTAATGAAGTTTGTCGTTCTCGAAAGATGCAGATGGTCTGTTTAAATTAACAGGATGAGCTTCACCTATCGGGAAACCGTGAACTTGGTTTGATCGCAGCTCCCGGCGGAGGCGGATGGGCAGTTGCCTGCCGGTGGTACCCGAGGACCAGGGCGAGCATCGGTGCCGGCCGCCTTCCCCCGGCGTAGGTGCTGCCGTCTGCGGCGGGGGGACCGGCTGGATCCCATCCGTTTTCTCCGGACCTCTAACCTTGGGAGAAAAGGGAACAATCGGGATGCGCACGTGGTTGGGGGTTTTGTTAACCCCGCTCGTCTTTGATGTGCGAGTTCTGGCTGCTCTTAACCTCAGCCTGACCCATATTTGAGAGGATTATCGCAACCCGTACAAACAATTTCTGATGTTCTTTTGCAGGGAAAATAGAGCACGTTTTGAGGCTGCAAACAGTGGAATCTGAAATGATATCGGGGCGCTTCCTTACCGAGATTAGTTTGACAAAAGCCCTTTTCTCCCATCCGCTTCCAGAGCCGCGTCGCCCCTCGGGGAAACCTTCCCAGAAAGCGAGAGCAACCGAGAAATAAAAGCAGGAATAAATGGGGGGGGCAGATCCTGCATATCCCGAGAGCCCTGAGCTCACTTAAACTTCGGTCCGTGGCGTCCGTCTGTCCGGGTGCATCTTCCTCTGCTGAAGAGGAGTTGCTTTTTGCACATTGCCTTTCACGTAGCAGTGCATCAGCTCCCAAGCACACCTACTGGAATTGCTTAAGTAATTCCTTGATATTTCTATAGGCATTTAAAGTGATTGCTTTTACTGTTGGGTAATACATGTAATTAAGTCGGTGTTATTTAATTTAATATCCTGTATTTTACAGCGTATTTGGGGAGCTGGAAGTGGCGCTGCCCTCCCGTGCACAGTGCCAGGTACAGCGTCAGAGCACGACTCGTTTTGATTATATTAAAAACTCCTGCAAGGAGTGGCTAAAGGTTTTGAATATTGGGTTCTGATTTTTTTTTTAATTATGGTTATTCCCGTTATTACAGTTACTGTGAAGATCTGCCCCGCTTTTTAGTTTTAACTCCAACGTGACAGTTCCTTACGTGCCCGTTTTGTGCATATGAAATGATGCGATCGTTGCTTTAGAGAAACAAGAATATGGGAGGGAAATGACAGGCTAAAATTGGGAATTATTTTTACACTTCTAGAGGTTTAATTTTTTTTGTTGTTGTTTAATTGGATTTGGAAGATGTTGCTTCTGTCAAATTTAAAACTTGCGCAGAAGAACGGAAAACCTGGAACCGAGAAATGATAGAAACTATTAGGACTTACAGAAAATTACTTCATAGATACAAGGCACTGACAGGATCAATTATTCAGCCTAGCAGTGATTGATTTTTGTGAAATTAATTGTAAGGTATTGTGGGTCAGTTTTATTTACGAATGACAATGTTATATTTTTCCTTTCAAGCGCCTTAAAATTCATTTATTTTTTACAATATTCATTTAGCAAAAAAAAGTTTTTTCTTTCCCTTACCATCTAGTTTTTAAAAAAAAAAATCTTTCAGAAAATGTTTACTGGCACCGACTGCGTGAAAGCCGTAACTATCTGAAGGTGACGTGTTTTGGTTTTAACCGGGCTTGTCCGTACTCACAAAGGATCTAAACCGGTCTATCAAATCCCCCCGCATTTTTGTGTTTTAATTAAAATTTAGCTGATGGGGTGACCCCCGCGAGGTACCAGAGGAAAAATAAGCACCTGCTCCTCTTGCCGCATGAAATGTGGATGTTAATATGAAAATATGTAGATGTTAGGAATACAAATAATTGATGAAGTACACATCCTTCGGGAGCAACACGGTTCAAGTGGCAAATCTCTCTCCTCAAACAATAGCCACCCTTCAGCGGGGAGGAAGCCATCTCTATGGTAATGGGGCTGATGCTGCCCTATTGATCGAGTGGAAGAAGACATTATACAATGTCAGTTGGGTTGTTACAATTTCATTTGTCGTCTGACCTGAACTTAACCTCTAAAACCTTTCTTTTCTCCCCACCAGCCGGGCAGGCTTGCCGTTTACCGTCGCGGGGTTTTTCTGTGCCTCCCAGCATCCCCGTACAGTAAATCTCTCCCTTTTTTTCCCCATTGACTCATTTTGTTTAAGAGGCATTTCCCGAGTTTATTCCTCGGCAGGTCGGGACAATTTCTTTTACTGCTTAAGGAAAGAGTCGTCGTTCCCTCCGTGGCTGGGTGGTGTGTGGGATATTTGGCGTGTGCAGGATTAGGATCGAATTTATTCCTTAAACAGATTTCTCCTCTGCCAGGTGATGGCTGGCGGGATGCTCCACACAGACACTGCCGGGTTGATGGGAAGCAACCCCAATATCTTGTTTGTTTATGTATTATATTATATTATATTATTCATTTCGGGGGGGGGGGTTTAAGACTGGACTGTACTTCTTAAAACAAAGTTATGTCGAACCGCATTGATGCAGAAAGCTCTTTTGTCGGTAATCCAGACTATCGCCGAACGAGTGGTTTACTCTATTGAATTAGTTCTCAAATATGGTTTTTTCCCCTCTCTGCACAGTCTTAATAAATTGCTTGTAATTATCGTAAAATGGCATTTACAAAGAGTTTTCTCGGACTGCTTGTAACTGAAGCAAATAATTCATCTTTGCTTTGAAAGATGGGGGGAGCTGCTTTATGTTTTTAGGACGCAGCAAGTGCGGCTATAGGATTGTTTCTTTAAACAACTATTTATTTGTTTTACTGTGGGAGGCAAAGCATAGCAAGTTTACAAAGTAAACCAATTATCTTCTTATAATATGATTGCCAAAGTGCCATTTTCTTCACAGATGAGGCATTCTTTGCATTCTCTATTGCAAAAAGAAATACGATGCTTTCCCCTTCCTTAAGTGCATTTTTTTTTTGGTGTATACCTTTCATAGCTTGGCTGTTTTGCTGTATCTAAATATACAGAGTTAATTTATTACGGGGGCAGTAGCAGGGTAGAAGGTGTCATTGCCCGAGTACTTCTAGTAAGTTTTTTGCCAGCTTTATTCTGGCAGAGTTGCATAGGGGTTTTTGAAAAGGGGGAAAATGTTGCATTAAATTAAGCAGTTCGTGTCTCTTTGGTTTTTTGTTCTGGGTATCATGTTAAGTTTTGGACTTTTATATATATATATATATATGTGTGTGTGTGTATATATATATATATATAAATATAAATATATATATTCCCTGCCTCTTAAACCTTCCAGGCAACACGCTATGGATGTATATGAAGACTGGAGCCAACTCTTCTCCCACTGCCAAAAAAAAGAAGCGTTAGGCATGTTTTATAATGAAATCATCAAAATGATCAAATCATTTTGAAATCATCAAGGTGTTTTGGACATGGCACTTGACCATCCTGGTGGCCCTGAGGTTTCTTGCTCCCGTGATGTGTGTCCTGGAGCTCTCATGAGAAGGTCCCTGAGAAGGACCAGGCATGTTGGAGCACCAGGAGGATGGGTCACCTTCATGGTCCTCCCCAGAGGGACTTCATGGCTGATGCTCCCCTAAAACTAACTGGTGCTGGGAAACTTTGCCTGCTGCCTGCGACGAGTGGGGAAATACTCCGTGTCCCTCGGGTGTGTGGCTTTGCTGGAGCAGGAGTCATCCCCAAATAGTTTGACTCCTTTTTTTGGGGCATGGTTTGGGGAAGATGGAGGGATAAGAGAGGAGCACTCCTGCCTGGTGTGCCGGTGCCCCCTCGGCCATCATGGAAAATTAAAATATTGGGCTTTGGGGAAGGTGGACTCTCCTTACGGGGCATATTTGGATTTTTCCAGATTACAGATTATCGTAGATTATCGCCGTTGCAGCACAGCATGAAGATCTTGGCTGTTTCAAAAGCAGCTATGCTTAGTAACAAGTAGTTGCGAAGTTTTAGGAGGGAGAGAAGAAAGGAAGGTACTCGAGTATTAATTTGCTTTCAGAAGAATATCTACCGTGACCTCTGGCTAATTGATCATATATATATATATATATTATATTTTTCCCCTTGTCCCCGTAATAAACCAGCACTGAGTTCAGTCTGTTTGAAGATGTTACCAAATCTGTTCATTTGCATTTTGCTCTAAAGTAGGCACATTAGGCTGCAATAACTTTGCTTCGTTTTGAAGGGGCGGGGGGAAAAAGCAGGGCAAAAAACTTTTTTTTTTTTTTTTTTTTTTTTTTTAAAGACTGAAGAGTCTTTTCTGACAGCTAGTCAGAGTTAGAATTAGTTCAAGGAAATGTTAATAATGCACTGCCTGGCTTAATCCCTTTGATATCACCAGGTATCCTCCTGTTCATGGGTTAATTGCTTTAAAAGCGGAGGCAATATTCTGAGCGGTGGGCCGCTTCACCTTTTCACAGCTGTTACCATTGAGTGACAACTAAATCCCATGTGTAAGATGAGGAAGAGCTCAATCTCCAATTGGGAGAAAATTTATGTAAACCGCAATCCCTTCAGAATGTGCGGAAGTCACAGACTTTCTTGATTTACTCTGCTTTTCCCAGAAAGCTCCATTGTTCCCTTCCCTAAGTCCCATCAACCCTTTGTAGCAGAATATCACAGCGGCGGCAGATAGCTTGAAATATATAAATGCTATCATAGCTCTGATTAATAGCGGCGCTTATGAGTCAAGTCTGATAACGGAGCAGCTCTCCACTCAATTTCAGATACCGCTAATGGAATCTGTCTCCTGCAATTGTAATGTGAGAAGGGCTAATTTGCCATGGAGCTTGGAGCTGTCACCAGCCGGGGATTGGGGGGTCAGATGGGAGCTGCCAGGTTTTTGCCCTGCAGCTTGTATCTCTCGCTTTGAATAGCGCAGCCCCCTGCCTGCCAGGGAGCTGATAGGCCGCCGGGGGGTTTATGCCACTCCGTACAATAGCGAAGGGCTGCATGGGCTGACTTGGTAATTGTGAAGCCAGCTCATTTTTATTTTATTTTATATTTTATTCTATTTTTTTTTTTTTACTTTTTTTTTTTTTTTCTGCGGCTGCATAATTTCTAATAAGGGGTTTTAACAAATGTCAGATTAGGAAAAGTTTCTGCAATTACAAAAAAAAAAAAAAAAAAACTTATAAAACATTTAAATAGCTAAAGTCGGTTCCTACCGAGGGTTGGGGTTTTGGAAGTAGGCACCGGTTATTACGGGCGCCCGGGATAAAGGCGTACCTATTTTCTAGGGATTGTGAATCAAATAATGGGTCTAACTGATATACCCTTTCTGCTTGCAAAGACACTGGGAGAGAAGTTCTCATTTTTAATGGCCAGAAGCACAGTTTTTACAACTCGCTCTTTAGAAAGGTGTGAGCGCGGGGTGATATTTATTAAAGCAGCGCGGCCGTATATGCATTTTATCGATCTGTTGTGAGTTGTTCCACTCGTTGAACTGCTCTGGAATAGCTTGACGTGGAGGTGTTGAATTTAATTACCAGACTTTCATGGGAGGGGGCTGCTGCAGGCAGGCTCCGCTCCGGCATGGTGGTGGGCGTCCAGGAACGTGCGAGGTTTGGGGTCGGCAAGTCCCGTTCCTCGCTCCCTTGCCGAGCCCTCGCGGCGGGGGCTGTTCCCGTCCCCGGTGTCCAGACCCACTGGGGACCCACCGAGGTCCCTGCCGCCATCCCGGGGCACGTCGCTGCAGGTCCCCTTAGCCAAAATCCTCACTAGCTCGGTACGCCTTAACCGGGCTGGACCATCCCCTCGTTGACTTGTGGTGTTTCAGGCAAATAATTAAAAGGGAAAAAAAAAAAAAAAAAAAGGTAAATTAAGCGGTGGCAGTCCGTAGGTGGATGTGAGGGTGCATCGAGCAGAAGCGGCATTCAGTGCACGTGGTGGGTGGTGAGGGTGCCGCCTGCTCACCCCCACCCCGAGGCGTCGCGGGTCCGTGGGAACGCTGAAGTCGCGTGATGCTCAAGTCCCATTTGACGCGAAGGAGAAGGCGGTCGGTTATAACCAAAGTACCCGTTTGGGGTTTTTTTTTGATGGCGGTCCTGCCCATTTGCTTGGTTTCTATTCTCTCCTTGTGGCCATGAAGACTCAAGTAGGATAGGCGAGCCAAGCCGTGCTCTCCTACCTCCTCCTCCAGCGCCGGGAGCGGAGGCTGCGGGCAGGGCTTAAGTGGCTATTCAGCTCCAGGTCCTTGAGGAAGAATAAAATCTGGTTTGCTATTCCCTGTAGTACCTGTGCTGGCTCTTCAGCGCTGAGAGCAAGAGAAACTGCCTTTTGTCCATTGAGTGTTTGTGACTGAGAGGCAGGCAAACCCAGAGGGATTGGGGTTTTTTGGGATAATTATTATTACTTAGGTCCTAAGCTCATGTTTGGATTTTGATTTGTGTTTTATTTTTAAATAATTTTTCTATTTCAGCACCAATGCACATGCGCACTTAAAATGTATCTGTGGAAAGCTTGGTTGTTGAGTCTTCTAAGTCCCATTCTTTTTAGTCTACATCAAAAAAATTTGGTTTTTTTATAAATCAAACAAGTGAAACCTCTTAAGTTAAATTCAGAACATTAAATCTGCAACGCACTAGTCTGTTATACCGTGAAATAAAAATACATTGAAGGGATATATCTTTGCTACTGCAAAGCGAAGTCACAGCATTGCAGAGGCAGAAGTTGCTAGTGATGTACCTGGAGCCTGTGCAAATGTACAAGGAACCGCCAACATCAGGGTCATCATCTGCAGGTGCAGGGAAAGACTGAAATTAAAAAAAATCCATTCATTAGTTTATTAGTGGAGATTTTAAAAAGTGGGAGAGTTTTTTCTTATTCCATTGACTAAAAAAAAAAAAAAAAGATGTGAGGCTGAGATCTGCTACCTGTAAAGTTTTGGAGGGAACAGAAGGCAGAAATAATTGCCTTATTTCATTAGGTACAGATAGGTGTTTCCAGTGTTTAATACATCAGCTTCAAATATAAAACATTCTGATTATCTTACTTTTCTTCTTTATGAATCCAGTGCACTGAAGATTTCATTTAATGAAAATATTTTAATTAAATTCCAGTTCCCATACCCATCACTTAATAAGTTTTTGCAAATTATTAAATATAAAATGTCTGCCATTATTTTCTAAATAAAAAGTAAAGACACTGATCGAGTTCTCTGTTAAATGCGTATAGATGTAACCCGTGCTTTTGGCTAACAAAAAGTTTTACCAAACTTAGAGGAGAGGCTAAATTTTAAATCACAAACTGACATGTTTTAGTGACTGCCACCAAATGAGAAGCTAAAAAGTGTAATTGCAAAACCAGATTAAAATAACTAATTTCAATTTTCCCAATTGTTCCTGCAAACTCTTAATAAAGACCCTGTGGCTAAAATATTCCTGATTAAAGCAAGTTTCTGCTGCCTGTGTCCTTGAAGCTGAGGCCCAGCCACACATTCTTTCACTTGGGTGCCTGAAAAGGAAAACAAAATAATAATTTTTTTTTTTTTTAGTCTTTTCCTTTTATGTTTAGGGATGCCATGGGAAAATATTTCTCACAAAGGACTCTGTGACCTCTCCTTTGCTGACTGTTTCTGTCCCTTCCAAGTGCGTTTTCAGATGATGGGAATTTCTGCCCATGTTCAGAAGATTATAGTCGGTCGACTGATAGGAAGGGACCTTCTTCCCCTTTGTTTTATCTTGATAAAGTGCTCCATGTGCTTTCAGCAGGTCTTGCCCCAAACTAGTTATTTTGCAAAATCAGAGATACAAGCTGTTCCCTTGGCTTTTCCTCCACGTAAGATAAACAAGCCCAGAAGGCAGCTTTTATTCAAGCTCGGTGCTTCAATCCTTCTCAAAGTGGGCCTGGCGGTGGTAGCTGTAATACCCCTGGAAGAAGTTACGAAGACTCTCCCACTCTTGCGTTGGCTGCAAATGTTTTCTTCTTTCATGAGCTGATTTCTGTGTGCTGAGGCTGTTCCAGTGGCAGGGTATTACTACTCTGAATGCTCTCTTCTAGGTGACCCAGCCTTCTTCTCCAAGAGATAGTCCTTACCTAGCCCAAGCCCACAATCCCCTCTCCACTGGACAGAGCCTTATAGCAGGGCTTTGCCCACCTTTTATTCTTTGTAAAGCCCATCATCTTGAGGGAGTCACTGCAAGGTAGCTTTACGCCTACACTGTGTTGACAGATGAACACCGGCTGGTTATTACCATTGCCATGGCTTCATTTTTGGCAACCCATTGATCCTCTTGTTCCACTCATCTGTTCTTTCTCATACCGGTTCCAAAGACTGGGGGAAACGTGCTGGCTTTGGGAGAGCAGGAGGCTACCCTCCCTGCTCCCCAGAAGCAGTGGGATAAAGCCCTCCTAGATGTTGCTTTTACATGAGGCCAGTCGAGGATCCAGCTGTCATGGGTCTTTGCCGTGTTTTATGTAGCACCTCAACTGTACTTGAAAAATGTGTTCAAAGACAGAAGCGTGAGTAGAAGTCACGTGAGGATAAATCTCTGCCGCTCTCTGTTCTGGAGCCCTGATGTGCTGTCAAAAGGACAGACAGTGTTAAGCAAACAAAAGGTGTTTTGGGGAAAAAACCCAACTGTTTCCTGACCACAGTGCACCTGCAAGCCTCCAGCCAGTGTAGATGGAAGAGTGTGGGTCTCCAGGCTGGGTGGAAGAGACTGGAGTCTGTGTGTTTGCTTCTCGTCCAGCAAGGCTTCACTGCAGGAATTATTTGCAGTGTCTGTGTCAGACCTGGTGTTTGATTTTGGTGAGGCATGTGTCTTAAGTACCACGAGAAAACCCCTTCTTACCTTCCACACAAATGGCTTCTTGGTCTTGTTCCCTCTCCGTCTCAACACTGGTAGTTGGGTTATGGAGCTTTTGGGAAGTCTCCTTTACCTCTTGTGTTAACCTTCTTCCACAACATATTCTGTCTTAACCACAAAAATGCTGTCTATGCCTGTAATTAAAGCAGCCGTTATCTTCTGGCTTCCTAACGTCCTGCTTCCTTATGCAATATGTTGTAGATTGCACTCTCCTCCTTTGCAAATCTTTTCATCCTCTTTCTTGACCTCGGGTCCAGAGTTCTGCCCCATCCCTTTGCTCTTTCAATTCTTCCCGTCTCTATTTTACCGTTATCTTTGTGCCTTTTCTGTTCTTTCATCTCTTTCTGCCTTGCCTGACTAAACACCCACCAGTGTCTTTCCTACCTTGAAATTCTTCTTTGGTCCAAAGCGTTGTGGGTGGCTGACCTGCGTTGTCCGTGCCCGAGTTGCTTTGTCACCTCCTTGGACGGTGCGTGGGTTTGGGGCCATCTTGGTGCCAAGGCAAGAGAGACACAGCACGGTGTCACTCTGTGCTGGAGAAGTCCAAGAGGCTGCCAGATGGCAGAGTGCGGTGGTGCGTGGAGATCCTCATGTCGATCAAAATGAGCAGTATAACATTAGCCCAGCCACAAGTTAGGGTTGATTTAATTTGGCCCCAGCATCGTGCTGATATAGTTGCTTGGGATTCATTTCTGCTTGTCCTGCTGGTGCTACTTTGCACCGTGAACTGTTGCATTGGGTGGACCTGCTGGACGTGTTTGGGTTTTTTCTGCCAGGTGGTCTTCATCCTCATCTGGAGATACCTGCTCTGATTGCTTCCACTTCCAAGGGTGTTTCCTTCTGAATCAGCAAACTTGTAAATCTATCACTTCCATTGCTGGTAACAGAATCGGCAAAATCTCTTGGTCTCCAGCTTGGATTTCCTAAAGCTACTGTCTTGATGTTCTTCAAGAATGCAAGACATTTCCATTTGATTTTTTAGCATCTAGTATACTTGTAGGAGCTTGGTGCTCCATGCATGGAACATGCTTTCACAAAGTCAGCTTAGCAGCCTGGCTTTCCCACGAGTTTCACAGGGAACGAAAGGCAACGCTGGCTCTGTTGACAAACAGATCTGTGGACTGTGCTTAGTGCTGGATCCTGACCCTGCACTGCTCGGTGAGCAGAGGTGTCCTCTGTCCCACATAGCTGGGATAAGTCTTTAAGCTTTGGGTTGAGTAGCTTTTGCTTAAGCCTTATTTCATAAAACTTGAATCGCAGGTTTGAGACTTTTTATCAAGAGGATGGGATTTCTTTCATCTCATTTGAACTGTAATGATACGCTTGAGTCTTTTCTGGGAAAGACAAGGAGAATTGGTAAATGATTGGGACATTTGCCTAAAATGCTGCTTTTCATCCAAAGGTTTTCGGGAAGGTTGTTTTACCTTTTTTTACCTTATTTCCCTGCAAGGATTTCAAAGGGATTTACGAAGTTGTTTCTTTATAACTAAAAGTTTGTGCTGTTTAAAGGGTTTAGTCAAAACTTAGGGATGTTGTGTAGTGAGGTTTGCGTGTTGGGGGATCTCTGGGCTTTTGAATACACATGGCCCTGCTGCCCTTTCCTGGTATTTTTCTTTAGGAGCAGAAACCACTCCTGGCTAGATTCCTGCACACTCCATCTCATCTTTCCTTTTTCTATTTGGGTGCCACATCTTTCTACTAACAGGGAGGAGGAGAGCACAACCAGAGCCCTTGAAGCTGAGAACCTTGCCAGACAGGTCGTGTGTGTCCCCTCTCCCTTGGAGGAGATGGACTCAGGGCTGCTGGGCTGGCTTGGTAACAAAACTGACAGAGCAGCCTTCATGCCCGTGAATGTCTTTTCTATATGCAACTGTGTGATTTTGAAGTGTTATATTAACGCAGTGAGTGACAGGTCTTGCCTTGGAGAATTTCATGCCAAATACCCGAACCTGTGTTGAACCACAGTGAAGTTTAGACATTGGAAGAGTCCACCATGGTGGCATGCATTAGTGAGCACAACAGAAGATACTAGCAGTTTGCCTGATCTCCTACAGAAGAGGTTCCATGTCACCTTTCTTCAAAAGCTTATAGGGTACTTTGCAGACATAGATTTGGTCTGAAACGGTCCCACCTGCTGTCAGTTGAGAATTTTTAGACTTTTCTTTCCCCTTCCATTGATTTTTCAAGACCCCTTCCTACAATCTTGATGCTGAAGCTCTGCGTCACCCTGAGCTTGTCTCACTCTGACCTTGGACACCTGAGAGCTGGTTTCTTTTTCCCTTGTGTTAACTGAACTGCCTTACTTCTTGCCCTCCAGCTACCTCCTGCAGCTGCAGATCTCAAAATGCTTTACAAAGGAGACAAAAATCCTTAGTCCTATTTTGCAGATACCTGGGGCAACAGGAGCAGAGTGGCTTGTCCCAGACCACCCAGCACGTCTGATGTTGGTGGCAGGAGGAGGAATAGAGACCTGCTCTTCCCGAGCCCTCATCCCAGTCCTCTCCTCCCCATGAACCCCGCTTCCCATTTTTAATGGGTTAAAAATTCCCGTTCTGACTGCACAAGCCCTTCTTCGACATCTACAGAAAGAGGTTGGCTGTACGGAGGTCATTTTGGGAAGGTGGAAAGAAAGCATAACTAATGAGAGGAGCCCTTGCTGGGGAGTGCTCTGCCAGCAGCTCCCTCACCTCTCTTTGTAGGGGCTGTAGGTTTTGTTTACTTGGTCTCCATTTATCTCAGAGTTACGTGAGGAACCCCATAAGCAAGTCCTACGTGGACAGCCACTCTCCGATCTCTGATGGGCAGAACAAGCCACCTGGGGACTTTGGCTGTGCTAGAGGATATGGCCAGTATTTAGGAGCAAATTACACGGGTAGCTTGATGAAAAAATTGGCTAGCTTATCATCATTTTGCTTTAAACCTCCTGGAAACAGTAGGACTAAATGGAAGTGTGAGTACCTGGGGTGGGACAAGAAAAATACCCGATTTGTGGTAGAGCCTGGCTTAGTCTCACAGTGGGATGGTGAATTTCTGGAGAGGAGCTTTGATCGTAGCCGCAGCTATTTCTGTCTTTGGATAAGGCGTAATTGAGCTGGTTGTGGTGCCCTACGTGGCATCTTTTCAGGGTGACTTCCTGAAGGGGAGACCTTCCATGCAGGCAGAGCCAGAGCTGCCCCCGATGCGACTGGGTGGGAAGAGCTGCTATTGCAGAGCAGGCATAATAGGTTTCCCGGGCTAAATCCCACCTCGTGGGCTCCCCGTGCCGGCTGCAGCATCCAGCCAAGTTGGGCAAGCGGCTCTGTGGGGACGGTGTGCCATAATCCCATCCGGGAGTCGCAGAGATGCCTGGCTTTCGGGCTCGCGGCCATCCCAACGGCGGGTGCTTCACCCGCTCCCTCCGCTCCCTCCTGTTTGCTGGAGCTGACACCCATTTTCCCCGCTCCTGATCCCGGCGGGCACCTCTCCCTGCTGGGACCATGGGTGCCGCAATCCTCACCTACCCCCGAGACACTAAACATCCCCCCCCAGGAAAGCTCTGCTAATGCTGTCCATCACGAATAGCTCTAATCCACTCTTTATTCAGCACCCTGATGAATTTAAGGCTGCACCCTTGCTGGCGTCTCCTCCAGCGGAGAGTATCCCGTTAGAGGCGTGACTCCCTGGCGCGGCGTACCACGACCCGCTGGGCCATCGCTCATCGGGGTTTCTGAACCAAATTCAATGCTGGAAGTTTTCACGGCGCTTGCGAGAAGAAGCCGACTCTTTGGTGTTGGGTGGCTTGCAGATAGACAGGGCTGGCTAACCCCTGTTCTTCCTAATTGCAATTCTTTGCAAAGAAATTATTGGGAAGATATTAACCATATAATGTTTTGGCAGGGTGCTGGGTGGCAGTCATCATTTCTGCTGCTACAGTATGTTAAAAAAAAAATAAAAAAAAGAAGGACAATAAAGTAGGCTTTTTTGTTGGAAAAGAAGATTTCATGTTATCTGTGTTTGCAGGCTTTCTGGCTCATATGCTGGAGGAATCCTTGCTGCGGGGGTGTTTTCATTTTCTCGTCTAACATGGCAGTGGTCCATCGCGGCGGAGGTTTTTAGCTTAAACAATCTGTTTGTGGGGCTGCTGATGGCTCTCACCGCGCATTTTGAGGAGGCATCCACTGCAAAAGAGAGATCAAAGGTAAAACATCTCAAGCAAAGTGAATAGTTCTTTATTTTTTTTCAATTAGTTATCACGCATCTGTTTAATTTCCTATTCATTTAGTGCTGATTTAGTTTTGTTTAAATAAAGAAGGCCAGATTTTGGGACTTGGTTCAGCACCTGTGCTGGCTGGTGTCCATCCCTGACCTACCTGGATGTTCAAAAGTGCCAAACACTGAAAAATGCGTCCACTTTGCTTAAGGGTTGAGTTGGGACCTGTTGGATGGGTTTGCGGTTGGTTTGTTTAATACACACAGGGTGGAAACAGGAAAAGCAAAATCGTTTTCATCTAAATGTTTTAGTGTAAAGTTTGGTTTCCTGCATCAAAGACTCAGACTAGGCTGTTCAAGTTTTTGTTTTCAGAACTGATATTTTTCCTTGGGGTAAATAGATATATTTTACAGAAACTTCATCTAGTTAGAAACCCAGGATTTTACTGAAAAACTGAAATAACCAAATTTTCAATCAGTTCTTCTTTTGAAATTAAATGTGCCCCTAAAATAATGGCATTGTTAAATACAGAGACTTTACATTTCATGCTATATTCTCTACTTTATAAACAGACTAGGCAGCCAAATGATATTTTTACTCAGCAGTCTTGTTCTTTCTACTTCTATTTGCCTGAACATCTGATCTCTTCTCCTCTCACAGACTTGCCTGCTGTGATTCCTGTAAATTGTGTGAATAAAAGGATTTTTGTCGGGCTAGGCTAGAATTTCAGGAGTCCGCAGTGGTAGTTTACTCAGCTTCGTGAGTTCTCAAATAACATGTTTTATCAGTGCTTATAGAGACCTTGTTTCGCCATTGGATTATTTTTTTTTTCTTTTCTGATGAGTACTGTCCCAAGATCCCTACAACCCGAACTCCATGAAGATGGAGTTGGGCATTTTCCAACCTGCTTCCACGTTTCATGTGCCCAATTTGCAATGGGATTTTCAGATGAGATTTTCAGAAGCAGTTAAGGAGCTTGTTTCAATGTTTTTTGGGTGTCTGGCATCCCACACCTTGAAGAAGCCAAGCTGCCAACAGCAAGCTCACAGCGCTTTTCATATATCAGATAGTCGTGCAAACATCTTCAGGGGTGTGCTTGGGGTTCATCAATATACTTGAAAAATTACTGAGGTTGTTCTGAGTCCCACAGGGCAGCTCTGAAGCCTGAAAATGTTTTTCAGAAGTTATGGCAGGTGTTTTCATGGCAAGGCAGCATCCAACGTTGAATGCTGGGCAGTCAATTAAAAATTACCAGGTGATCCCATCACCACGCCAAGGCAAGTGTTTGCATCTCACAGGCCATCCTCACCAGTGACTGAAATAAGCAGGGGCGATGATCTGATGGTAGATGGAAGTGCTGTCCTCCTTGGGGATGGCTGGGGAGGTGAGGATAGGTTGTCGGCTCCTGTCCAGCAGTGTCTGTGGGACTCTGGTGGCTTGTTGCCCGCCGAGGAGCTGCCCTGGGGCATGGCTTCAGGTTGTAACATGGACCAAATGGCCAGTGATGGTGGAAGAGGAGGCAAATTCAGAGGAGGAGCAGTGGCCAGTGGTGTACGTGGCACTGACCCAAGTTTTCTACATGGAGTTGCTCTTGTAGCCTCATCCTCCCCCACTGAACGAAGAGGACTCGGCACTGGTTTGATGGTGTTGGCACTGAGTGGAGCATATGGCAGCATGGGGCAGAGAGAGGCTTTCCTTAGCATCAGCCAGGGATGGCCATGGTACCAATAACGAACCTGTGAATAATCCTCAGTGAGTACCAGAAATACCCTTGCACCATGCTGTATAGTTTGGATACATTACCCATTTTACCAGAAAACTCTTTCAAAGATGCTTGAAAATGAGCTTTTAGACTAATTCCCTTGCTTAGGAAGTTTGTGTAGCCCTGACTTTAGCCCTCTGTGCCTGAAGAAGAGGAAAAAATAATTCCTGTTGTATAAAATGAAGTCTCTGCACATAATGGCATTATTTTAGGGTATGGCTTCTGAAAACTTCGCATCCTTTGGGGTTAACTGCTGGGCAGTCTCCCCTGTGCAGCAGGGGTTCAGGAATTGGACCCCGGTGCATCGTTATGACATGATGGTGCTACAGATGATCTCTGTATACATGGAGACATAGCCGTTGCGTTGGATGCTTCTTAAATAACGTTTTCTGTTAAACAAATGAAATCTCCCTGTAAATAATCAAAAATAGCCTGTGTTATCTGTGTTATAATTGATCGGTGCTCACCAATGTATTTGCCTGTCTCCTGCAAGCGTGCTGTGGGCTGCACTGGAGCTCTTTTGGTCTCTGGATGTTTTTGCAAACCATAAAGAGTAACTGTGAATGCGTTTGGTTTTTTTCCTGTTTCAGATCTCTAAACTTGGTGCCTTTTGCTGTGGGCTCAGTTTGTGCAATCAGCACACGATAGTGCTTTATATCGCTTGTATTGTGCCTTGGGTTCTCTCCCGGCTTTTCAGAAAGACGGTACGTATTTTGCTGACCCATGCCTCTGTTTTTGTAAGGCAGTGAGTAATTCTTCTTTGCAAGCACTCGTGCCGCTTTTATGTTGATGTACAAACAGGGACAGTCAGTGGTCTGTCTAAACTAGTCAGTCATAACCCACTGAAGTTACAGTCCATCAGTCTGACACCAGAGACACCGATCACAATTTAGGACCTGTGCTCACACCAGCAATCGGCGACCTGCCCGTGTCTCCTGGCACAGGAGCGCTCTGCCCCACCTGCTTGCAGATACCCTGTGAGCAGCTAAAAACTGCTCGACGTGTACGAAATAAGAGCATGTTCAATGACCTACCAAGCAGGAAAGCAGATCAATACCTGTTGGTGAGAAGTCACAGCCATGTGCAGTCTGGGCACTGCTTCTCCTGGCTGACGGCACTGGCTTTCTCATGCCATCAGCTCATTTGGAGATGAGTCTCTGTATGTCGATTCCCTGGTGGCAGCAAACGAAAGCTGTTCCGCTCATTGCAGAGCACCTTGCAACTGCTGTTGATGGTTGAAGGCTCAACCAGAATAAGCAGCACAGCAGTAAGGCTGCAGATGCTTGTCTTTAGGGAAGTCTTCTTCAGCATCTCCTTGGGACGTGCCTCCAGCTCTGATGCAGCCAGCACTTGTGAGTCCTACAAGAGATCAGCTCTCTGGTGAAGAGCACCTGGCTTGTGCCAGCTGGGAAAGACCAAAGGAATGCTGACCTGCGGTGAAACATCAAGCCCCTGATCTGGTCAGATATGTCCCTTTCATCTCCTACCAGAGATCCCATTCTCAAGATGTTCCTCCTTCTACACCTCTTTTATTAAGCTTGCTAGCTGTGTAAGAAGGTGAAAACACCTTTTTGCATGCTTGGCTTATGAAGGTGATATGCATCTGTCTGGATGCTCTTGTCTTCTGTAGGTGATCTTCTGTGAGTCAGTGCATCAGGCTGGATGTAGACATGTTGTAGAAATTCTACTTTGCCCTGAAAACAAGCTCCACATCTCAATGGTGCAGATGCTCTGATCACTTTGCCCTGAGAAGCCTCCATCTACTCCTCCTTTCTCTTTTGCCCCGCTGAAGGTCACGGTTGGGCAGGTTTCTGCCGGGCCAGTCCTGCCTGTATTTTTCCACCCTCGACCTGATAAATCAGGTGGGGTTGTGAGTAATGGCACAGGGTATAACTAAGCCTGGAGTGAAGCACGTGAGCTGCAAGAGATAAGATGCAACTCAGGCAAGCTTGATCCAAATTCTGTTCAGCATCTCCAGCAAACCCCTTTCTGACTATATATTTCTTTTAACACAATGAAGACTCACTTCTGCAATATATCTGTGTTCTTTAAACAGAGCTTTTTTTTTTTTTTCAACCAGGGAGGTCCAGAGAGACCTCTGTGATTTCCAGCAAGGACAGTCCTGTGCCAATATAATATTCCTGGGAAATACTTTAGCCAGCCCAGTGGTGCCTGCTGCAGAAAACCACCTGAGAAGGGTATCTGATGGAAAACAGTGACCTCTTAAGTAAAAAAGAGCCAGCTTTCTGCTGAAGGAACTCTGGCCACCACCGTTATTAAGCTACTTTTTCTGCTCTGTAGATCATCATTCTGAATGGTGCCTCTTCCCCATAACCCCAACTGCTGAAGAAGTGCTTTGATTGACAGGGCAGTGGCTAACGATAAAGCAAGCGTGCAATATTCTAGGGTGGGATTTTCCAAAGCACTTAAAGGAGTTAGGCACAGAAGTCCCTTTGAAAGTCTTGTCTTCCTGACCCCTTAGGCAGTCTTGAAAATCCCACCCCAAAAGTTGGCCTATCCAATTTAGCCAGTGTAATCGCGATAAAGTAAATGGCAAAACTGACTCCTGATGATGGTGATGATGTGTGTAGTTGTACTAGAGCAGCATTTTTTTTTTTTTTTGCCAGATGGAATACCAGCCAACTCTTAATCGCTGCAAAGTGGGTTATCTCAGCCTTGCAGTGCTTCAGCCATCTATGCATGTCATGCCATGATTTAAATGTGAAAGATGCAATGAGTATGATACTCATGAGTCCTAGCTAATATTATTTGCTTCACTTAAATTTCACCCTGCCATGCAAAGGAGATCAGTTTGATGCAGTTTCCTAGTAATCCACAAAATCGTAAGGTTTAACATAGCATTTTGTAGGGACTTACTATAAATTGAGAGATCAGCTCTGTGTAAATATATTTGATGTTTTTTCTTTATCTGTTCTTGAAGTTCCAGCGTGATTAAACTAAAATAAACATTGTTATGCAATATGACATATTTTGGTGCAGGAATTGTCCCTAGGCCATTTGCTGAAGTTGGGTTTATGCTTCTTGGCTGGTTTGCTGCCTTATCTCTATCTGCCGGCTTCGTCCTACCTCAATCAAGCCCGTTGGACATGGGGAGACCAGACGACTTTTCAAGGATTTTTGACCCACTTTCTCAGGGAAGAATATGGGACATTCAATCTGGTAAATAAGGGTCATTTTCTAAATGACTTTCTTTTAACTTATGCAATAGCAGAACCTTTCTATTTGTGACAATTAGTGGCTTGCAGGGGAAGAAATTGAAAATGTTTTCTTTTTTAAAAACTTGTTTCTGATTTTGACCTTCTGATCTGTCAGGTTTTCTGGGAATGGATCACGTAGCTGGGAAAGCAAAGAAAGAATTCTCTTTGCCTTTACGGGGTGAGCCATATTATTTACTGGGAGCTGTACAGGTGTCTCGTAAGAGCCCAAAGAGCAAACTGCGCTAGAGGGAGATGGCAACATCAATTTTGTATTTTTCTTGTTTTAAGACAAATAATTGCCTTACTGTTTTTTGTTTTAAACTCGGCTATTTAAAGAGCAAGCAGTTTCATTGCTGTACCTTTAAAAAAGATTCCTCTTAATTGACTTCTTACTAATATTGAATTTAAATGAATGGTAGGTTTGGGGGGTCTCAGAAACCTCCGATGAGTTATTGACAGGTCTGTGCTCTTTCCAAGGGAGGGAGGTATTGCATGGTTGCTTGCAGAGTGCAAGGTTTGCATCTGCCTCCTCCAGCCCTGACTTGGATGTTTGGCACTGGCCACCCAAGGAAAGCAAGTGCCCAGCACCCCTTCTGTCCTTCTGCTTCAGAGATTTCAGTGCAGAGAGCTGGGAAGTCGCACCACTGGGGGAAAAAAAAGAAAGAGGTATGGTTTACATATTGTGTCACTCTGTGGGGTCTTGAAGCCCCACGTCCTCAGAAATTAAGCCCCCGCATCCAGCCAATGTGACGCAGCGAGCACCGTTGCCATTCCATTACAGCCTTCTTGGAGAGCTTGGTGGCTGTAAGATGTGAGGCAGAAGGCTTGATAATTCCTGCTGCTGCCACTTAATCTTTCCAAAACTCCTACAGAGATAAGATCCACCCTCTGAAGGACTTGGGAGATTTCCCCCGTTGTCCTATTCCCAGCTGTCTCCTGAGAACGAGACTCCATTGGGCAGAGCAATACCAAGGCATGCAAATCCCTTAACTCCTTTCTCCATCAAATGTGATGAATTCAAGTTGATGTTCAGGAGGCTTAGGGATGGACTGCGTGTAATCCTACACCACAAATCACATTTACGATGAACTTGTCTGAAATAGGAGCAATAAATGCAGCAAAATCCAAGCGTTTGGTCCCGACGCCAGTTGGGCTAATGCCGGAGCCCTGCCTGGATGGACAGACAGCCCTTGCGTCCCACGGCTCCGTTTTAAGAGCAGGCAGGGTCAAAAAAAAACCAGAGAAAAGACCCGGGCGAGGGTTCCACCTATAAGCCAAGGATCAGAAATGTCATCTCCTGCGAGGGATGTGTCCGAGGCCAGAAGCCGTCAGCTGCCAGCGAGGTGGGGCTCTGCAAGAAACAGAGGTAGCAGTGGTGCTTCAGGAGCTGTGGGCTGGCTCTCCATCCTCTAACACTTCTATTTTTTAATTAAATCTTGAATGCAATTAACTATTCCATTTTTATTGAGATTAAATACTCCTTCCAGACCTCCTGGATCGGTTTACCTTATCTTCTATCTGGTAGCCACCACTTTTCCAACAAGCACCTATGAAGGTAATTCCTCACCTCCACCGAGCATGTCTTCTTTCCCAGACTTGTGCCATGGATTGCAAGTCTCTGCAATAAAAATTCTCATATATCTTATATAAATCTCACACAGCTCTGCCTCCATCAGGGCAGAGGAGACAGGGGTGAGTCTGGTAAGCAAGCAGGAATTGAGACCCACGTGCTTGTCTCAGGCTGCGGGGAGATGTCCCAGAAAATAATTGCACCGTGCAGATACAGGACAAGAGGACACGGCCTCAAGTTGCGCCAGGGGAGGTTTAGATTGGATATTAGGAAACTTTTCTGCACTGAAGTGGTTATCAAGCGTTGGAACAGGCTGCCCAAGGAAGCGGTAGAGTCACCATCCCTGGAGGTATTTAAAAGATGTGTAGACGTGGTGCTTAGGGACATGGTTTAGTGGTGGACTTGGCAGTGTGAGGTTTACGGTTGGACTTGATGATCTTAAAGGTCTTTTCCAACCTAAATGATTCTGTGATTCTGTGATAGAGCAGAGATCATAGCTAAACCGTGTGATGTGCTTGAGTTGGAGAGTAATGGGTTGGTAGCACGTTGAAAAAATGCTGTTCCAGGTGGTAAATCCTGCACAGTGGCACAAGAACGTGGGAGAAGATCTTGCAGTGAAGGTTTGAGTAGAGTTTGCTGTCTTTTTGTTCTTTAAGCAATTCTTGTTCCCTTGTCACCTTGGGGTACCACCTGAAGGGGTTTTGAGGAACCCTGTGTGCTCAGAGCTCTGCAAACAGAAAACGAAAAGACTTTTCCTTGACCCAGTGATATGGCAAGCAGCGTGTGGGTTTCTCATGGGTTTTCTTTCTTTTTAATCTAGGCCAAGTCCGAGACAGGATCCAGTATGAGAGAGATGCTGGTGTGAGTAAAATCTTGACAGTGCCTTTTAGTGGAGAGAAACCCGCTGCTGCTGCTGTCATTTTGGCCAAGTGGCTCCTGTCCTGCCTTTCCTCGGCTTGGTCCAGAGCCGGGGCCGTGTGTGTCTGGCTCAGGGACAGCGTGCATGTCCGTCTGTCTTCCCCACTGAAGGAAAAATGCTGGATCCCCCTCCCCAGTGATTTTTCATTCAGAATCCTGACACATAAACCGAGCTTGTTCCCATTTCTGGTAGACTTAATCACAGCAGAATGGGAATGTGTTATGTTGTGCTTATTCCCTGCTTCTCTTGACACTTTAATTGAGTGCAAGGGGCGATTTGGGGATGACGCATCCATGCACTAATTTCTCCGCAGTTTTCAGCTGGCGCAGATGAAGTCGGAGCTCTCCCTTCCCGTCCTCGCCCTGGCACTCGTGGCCTGTGTGAGCACAGCACTGCCGTAAGTTGGAGGAGAATATTTGCTCCGATGTGCATTTTCTTACTGACTGCATGGGCAGCTTGCTTCGCCTTCTGCTTACTGGTGCAAAAATTTCAGCAATTGGCTGTGGCTTGTATTAATTAAGAGCGAAATATCCCCGCTCCTGGTAACCCAGTGGCTTTGTAGATGGCAAGCTTAAAAAGTCTTGAAATCCTGATGGTTTTGTGCTTTGAAAACAGAAGTCTCATAAATTACAAAGGTAAAGAAAGGCTCATCGGCTCCTTGTATTAAAAGCATTTAGGTATGCAGAGAGATGGTGGGTTTCAAGCACGTATAACTTTGTCTCCTTTTTCATCATGCCACTAGAGTGCTATGTTATTTTTTTAATAGGACAAAGCAGCAGAAATCACCCGTGATCTGGCTTTTCACTGGAATGCTCTGTCTTTATTCCCTTTTCTTCGCTTGGAGAGCAAATTTGGATATTACAAAACCTCTGTTTCTGGGCGTGGTAAGTTGCACTGCAAAAATTCGCTCTGCCGTGTTAATTTTTGGAAGAAGCCTTAAACCCACCTACTCAGGAGCAGGTGGTTGTCTTGAAAGCTGCGCAAGGTGCAAAAATACAGCCACTTATTCTGTTTCCTTCTAGCTGGGGAAACAGAATTAGTGTCTCTGGGGTTTTGTGTCCTAGGTGGAGCGATTCTGGCTGCAGAGCAGTGCCGTGGTGGCTGTGCTGGCGGGGCTGGGGCTGGCCACGCTCGCCTCGGTCGGAAGCGCCGTGCTGGAGGGCAGCCGGGCGCTGCCGTGGCTGGAGTGGCTTTCCGCTCTCGCTCTTGTCTCTTCTCAAGTTTGGGCAAATTACAGGTAACAAATCCCCCGGGCACTTGTCTTGGTGCAGCCTCGTGGGGCTGCGGGGTGCCGTGCGGTTGGGGTGCTGCTGTAAATTTCCCCGCCCTGCTGCTGGGGTTTCTGCCCTTGTCTTGAAGTGGGAAAGGCAGTTGTCACATCCCAGCTAAGCTTGCATGGTCACAGCCTGCAGGGCTCCCTTCTTTGATCTCCCTCAAAATCATCAAGCACTGACTCCAGGCTGTAAAATGGGGGTGTCGTATAGTTTGCAGGAAGAAAACTCTGTAGATATGTAAACTTATAATGAAAGGAACTCGTAAATCTGTGCTTTATTTCCTAAGGAGGTTTGCAGAATTCATTTGAGCTGAACAGTCACCTTCCCCTTCCCTTGCTTTGCTTCAGGTTTCCTTGTGCCCTGGGGTTTTTCTTATTTTTTTTTCCTTTTTGAAGAGTTAGATCTGTAGTATAGGGCTTCCTTATCCCATAACCACGCTGAAGACTCTGCAGTGGCTTGGGTAGGAATCAGTGTAGTAGCAGGGATGATCCGGTAGAGGTTGACCAACGAAGCGTAGACTTCATACTCAGGAATCCTTCCTTCGCACACATCTTTTCCCAAAGGCTGGTCCATAGGTGAGCCAGCCATAGCTCATGTCCTGAGCCATGTCATGGAGTGTCCTCTCCTTCAGTCCATATCTGGAGTGTGTGCGCACACAACTGTGTAAGGAAAAGGATCTAATCTCAGGTAATATAAATCTACTTCTGCCTGATGCTAGAAAAACTTGGCTTTTTAATGCTTAATTAAAAGCATTAAAAGGATGGGGAGGATTTCAGATACTTTACAGAACCATCGTTGTGCTGGCATTTCCAGCACCAACTAGTAAGTCTTTAGGTTTAGCCCAAGAAAAAATTAGAATGAGGGTGAAGGCGTGCAATGAGTGTGTATTTTGGCAAAACTGTAGTGGCTCATGTCTCTGGTGCTTATTTCTGGGGGACTGTAGTCTAAATGCTTCATTTCTGTATCTCGGTTTCTCTGCAAATGGAGATGATGATTTTCAGCAAGATCTGACCAGGGTGGACTTCCCCTGTGGATGCCTGTTGCATAAAATTGTTCTGAAGATATGCAAAGCGATGCAAATACCTGTTTTTAAAATACTGGTTTTTATCTGTTCTCTTAAGTGCTTGTGATCAAAGCAACAACTACGTTGTTGATAAGTTTGCAAGGAATCTGCTGTCCTCTATGCCCACCGGTGCAGTGATCTTGCTAAGAGGAGACTTGCCTGGGAATGCTCTTCGTTATGTACATTATTGTGAAGGGATGAGGCCAGATATCACCTTAGTGGACCAGGAGGTAGGTTCAGAAAGTAATATTACAAGAGGCAACAGGCAGATTTTAAAATACGAAGCAAAAGTTCAGTTGTTCCTTTCTCTCCTCGAGGGGTTCTCTTTGTTAAAATAAAACTCATGATGCAGAAATAAATAAAATTGATTTTTTTTAAATGGTTGTGGGTAGCTCTGGGATGGAGCGTGATGTGCAAGTCCCATTCAGGCCCAAAAAGCCAACAGGGAGACAATAGCGGGTAGAGAGAAGGGGAAGCCCAAGTCCTTCATCACGGCAGATATCCAGATGTGGCACAGGGCTGATGTTTGCCTTGCTGAGGAAGCTTTGTCCCTGCTCTTTTCTGCAGTTGCCCTGAAATACAGATGTTGGGGCAGCAGAATGCCTCTGGGAACAGCCTGGAGGGCAGCAGGTCAGCAGTTCCCTGAGGGTCATGGGGTTTTGGGGTTTCTCCCAAGGGCTTTACCATGCTGAGGCTCATTTTCTGTGTCCCCTCTGTTATCTTGGTCCCCTTAAAGGTGGTTTCGCAGACTTCTGCCTCTATTTTTCACATTAAAACAAAGGTGCTGCGTGTCCCCGGGTGGTGTTTGCACTCTTTCCTTTTTTCCTGAGAAACGGGAGAAGAACCTCCCCCTTACAGAAGGGGACACCTACACTTCCACTGCCACGTCAGTCCTTGCACTTGGCTTTGCAACAAGAGTTTGTGACTTGTTGGGAAACCCAAAACCCAACGCTTCGTATTTAACCAAACCCAAGCCCTGTTGCGTCTCTTACCAGCAGTAGCTATTTTGTGTTTCCTTAGAGTTTTGCCCACTCAGCGGTGAGGACCATGTGCCTCTGATCGGAAATTACCGGTGACCTGGTCTGGTGATGTAGTCCCAGACCATTGCTGAAATGGGAGTTGACTTTACTGGGCAAATAGAGTCATTACTCCTGCAGAAACCATTTCTTCTGGATGTAAAATGGAAGAAAACTTTGTTTCTTGTTTTAATTATGATAATATTTTTCATGATAGATGATGACTTATGAATGGTACTTACCCAAACTGGCAAAGCATTTACCTGGCGTTTATTTTCCTGGGAACCGGTGGAATCCTGTGGAAGGAGTATTACCCGATGGGACACTTGTTTTTAATCTCCATCGTTTCCTCAAAGTAAATAAACAGTAAGCACTTCTTTCATATGTAACAGCTTTCCTAAAATTTCCGACCGTTTTTTTTCTTGAAATTGTTTATGGAACAGCTTGGTACTGCATCCAAAAGACCAATTTTCTCCACTGAGTTCCTCCCCGGTGGTGAGATTATTTTTGCAATTAAAGGAAATATCTATGCAGAAGTAACTCCATCCGGATATAATGTTGCTTGTTGTTTTGAGGTTGGTTTGGTTTTTAGGAAGGAAAAATAAGAAGGTGATCGGCAGAGAGTATTTACTGATTATTTTTGTTGTTGTTGTTGATAACAATTCATCACAAAAAAAGGAACATTCCCGTGTACTCAAAATGATGATGGTTGGAGAGCAAATTGCTGCTGCTTCTCCTTCATGAACATTGTGGCCAACTGATTAGCATAGAATGAATGTATTCCAGGAATAATCATCATATAAAAATAGCTTAGTAAGAGTGGAGAAAGGATTAGATACTCACATGAATAAGAATAGCATCTGCATTTAGACTAGCCAGGGTGAGCCTTGCAAGTGTGGGTAGGCAGAAGAGCATTGCCAGGTGCCGTCGGGAAGAAATGGGCTTCTCCTACGGCTTCTGGCATGTTTGTGAGGTCCAACGTAGGGGAGAGGATGTGTCTCCTGTGCTGGCTGCACAAGATGTGCAATGCCAGATGGAGTATTTGCTTGCAGCAGGAGAGCTGTTTTGCCAAAACAGAGACACAGACTGACCCAAAGACGTGTCCTTGCTGATGTGAAATGGTCTGGATGGGCATCCGTGCCGCAGAAAATATGTGGTTTGCTCAAGCATGTGGGGTGGCCCACGGTCTCTGGCATAGCTTCACGGTTGCTCTCTCTGGTTTTTTTGGCAGTAAGGAAGTGTTTGTCTGCATAGGTCTTCATGAAGGTGACTCAACCTGGAAAAGGAGCTATTCGCTCTGGCCGTGGGGTACATGTGACAAGTTGGTTCCTTCCGACGTTATGTTTGACCCAGGAAAGTGGATTCATCTTACAAGAAATCTCTATAACTGGACTGAAGACTACGGCAGGTATGAGGCAGAGGTGACTCTGCTCCTTCCCGCTCATCATTCTTCTGCCAGCAGCATACCCACATTCATTACAGTGTTAGAGAAATTAAACATGAGCCGTCGTCATCATGTTTCGTGTTCTGGAACATATAATAAATCCGCATGTGGTATTTTTTTTGGTGTTAAAAATAGAGAGGACGTTTCTAGTCAAATATCAGGTCCAATTCTGATCTTAAAACTTGATCAGGAGCCAAAAAACTTTAAGGACTTGGGACATCCAAAGCTTTAAATGTCACAGACTAAACTGTGATGGATGGTAAAAAGCATCTCTTCCTTTGAGGATAGCTAGGGTGCTGTGAAACACCTGATATACCAGAGGCTCCTTCTATGGAGAGAGAGGAATGAAGTTTTATGAATGACTGAGGATGAGGTGAATTCCCTGCTGTCGGAGCCATATAGGCTTCATGACGGGTTTTCTTCTGCCTGGGAGGTCTGTAGCTGCCTGGGTTAGAAGGGTTGATTGCACGGTGGGTGAAACACAGTGACATGCATCTGATGGCTGAATTTTATATCTCATTCCCATTTAGTTTCAAGCCCTCTTCCTGGGAAGCTGTCGCCAACGAGGAGATGTGGCAAGCCAGGTGATGCTCCTTTGCTCCCTTCCAACAGCCGGTGGGCGATGCCAACTCACTGGCGTGGAAGTACACACCAAAATGGGCAGCTTGATGGTGCATGGCCTTATTGGATCTAAATGTGCCAAGCTTTGGAAGGAAAAGGTTGGCAGAATGAGATGAAGTGTGCATGGCCTCTGGCAAATCCTTCAGGAAAGTGGTCGTTTTGTTCACTGAAATGTTCTGCTCGAAGTATCTCGAAGGAGCAGAGGGTGGTTGGGACATAGGGTGAGAAAATGCATCATGGAGAGAAATTTGTATCACTGATGACTTGAATGGAGATGCTGGTGTACTGTCCCATAAAATTAAAGAGCTGTATGGACATACTGCAGATGTGTATAACCACGCGATGTGAGCTGGTTACGTTCAGCAGTTATTATATGGAAGTTTTTCTTGTTTTTCTAGGATGAAAACAGCTTTCTTTATATTTGACCTTGCAGAAACTGCCAGTGTGACTGCAGAAGTGAAATCACAACTTTACACCTTTGCATACACAGTAAGTCATATATTTTGGTTATGAATGATCCCTGCAGTTTCCGTCCTTTTTTTTCTGTTTTTTTTTAATTTTTCAATTCCGTAGAAATAGGGTGTTCCCATATAGGTTGGCAGTCTTGTAGTCTGCATTCTGCTTTGTTCATCCAAACCAGGAACATAGCAGATTCAAAGAGATTTGTTCAGGGATTTTATCCATTCCTACTTGCCCCCTCAGTCATGGAGGATGCCAAACACTAACCAGTTGACACCCTGCTTTTGCTATAATTATGTTGTCTGTTTGCTGGGCTCCAAAGCCATGCCAAGAGATTGCTTGTCCTGAAGTCCCCTCTATGCACTTGTCCCCTCTGTCATTACACAGTCATGCATCTGAGCCAGCAAGTGTAAAATCCGACAGTCTTCTCGCTGCAAATTAATTCTGCTGCATTTCACACCAAAGAATAACACCCATAAGCTAGTGTAGGTACCTCTTGAAATACTGGACTGCCTGAGATGCCAACAGATGCACAAAATGATCAGTGTGTGTCAGCAAACAGGAGGAGTGTTTCATACCCCAGCAAAGAGTCAACAAATAGTTGCCTTTCAACTCTTGCCCGTTTTGCTGTGATTTTTGCTGTTCCGCAAAGTTCTCGGGCATGTGCCTGCTGTTGAACTTCTGAATATTCCCACTCAAGTCAACGGACTGCTTAAGTCCTGTGGAAGGTGTCCTGATCTGAAATATTGAGTAAATGTCTTCCCACGCGCGGCAGTTAAATCTCTTTTTTTCCCCAGCCTGGTGTAACACCTCTCTTGGGGAAGCACATAACGTGCAGTGGGGTTATCATGATCATCTGTAACGTTTCTAAACAAACAGCTGCTGTAGGAAGGGAAACATTTCAGGCCCCCTTGGATTTCTGATTCACGCTATTGTGCATCACATGACAAACACAGAGTGAGTTACAGAAATGCTCCAACTCTGGACTTGGACATCTAAATAGCATCTGTTCCTTTATGGGCAATTTTGAAGCACTGTTAAGAGCTGTTGGTCCCCTTCGTTCAATTAATTTGTGTGTGTGTCCCCTCCCCCCTTTTTTTTGTCCCTTTAACAGTCGTACAAAGAAATTGTCAACTCTCATCCAAATCACCCAGTGAACTGGCACAAAAACTACGCCATTGCCTGCGAGAGGATGTTGCGTCTCCATCGGGTGGATGTGGATCCCGAAGCGTTGCTCTCCGAAACCGTGAAACATTTCCTTCTGTACACTGAGAAAGCGGAGGACGATCCCCAGCGGCAGGATATTCTGCAGGCTGTGAAGCACCTGAAGAAAGAGCTGCAGGGGCTGAGGAAAATGAAAGATCTGAGGCGGGGAGCTGGGTAGCACCCGGTCCTCCACCCGCCCGCTGAAGTGCTGAAATTTTGAAGTCAGGACTTAAAACCTGAATTACTCCTTGACAACGTGAGAATGGTTTTAAAAGGTGATAGAAATGGCAGTGGAGAGAAAATCAAGTGTGATTGCCTCCACAGGAACATACTGTTGTTTGATCTATGATTGCTGTTGCCAAATGAACTGATTGTATTGTTTTGTCTGTGGGGAAAAAAATCTCATCACTAAATAAAATACTGGGTTTCCAAAATGAGAGTTTTCTTTTAAAAGAAACCTCTGAATCTGTTGCACTGTGAAGATTTTTTTTTTTTTTATGAATGCAGCATCCTTTATAGATGCAAAAAAGTGTATTTAGCCTTAAATGTTTCTTCTGTTACTGAGCCAAGATGTTTTCTACAGCCATTTTTCTTTAGCTGTGCTGTGTCTCTGTGTTTTTGTGGTCATGGAGCAGCATGGTTCGGTAGGTTTCCATCAGGACAAGCATGCGGGACGGTGCCCTTCGCAGGAGGCTGATCGTTTGCTGTTTCGGATGTGCTCTGTCCCCTGGCTGTGCCTGTGGCCAGGGGTGCTGCAGACACGATGTCCTCCTGGCGTGGGATGGTAGGTAGAGACCAACCCAGCTCTTTTCTGCCTCCCTTGCTTTGCCAGGATGGTTATTTTCATTACACTGGGATTTTATGTTGGGATAGACTTCATTGCTCTACTTTTCCAAGAGCGAGGAAGCAACTTGGTGTATTTTCCCTTGCAGAGCACCGTGACTCTGTAGGCAGCAGCGTGGCATCTCTTGCATCGCCTTCACCTGGGGTAGAGGGACTGTGGTGCCAAGACCCTGCACTGGGGGGGGGACACACGAGAGCAGCTCCCCCGGCCACTGCTGTCCCCGTGGCTCGTGGCATCTGCGCTGCAGCCTCTTTCTGTGCGAGCCCGTAATGCTCGCCTGCTCTGCCACATCCTCGCAGGTGCTGGGGATGCCAGAACTGCAATTTTAGAGATGTCGGGGGCTTTAACCAAAAGAATAGAGTGTGAATCTATCCTGATTTTCAATCTACCCCAAGAGCCAAGCAACTTGGTTAACAAGAGCTCAGCTACTTGTTTTCAAAAAAAAGACATAAAATAGCACGTTTTTCAAAGTCTTGTCAATTAACATGTACTTTAAATGCTTAAACCAGACCCAAACCTCTGGTATTGTTACTGGAAAGTTGTGTTCATCTAAATTTTCATACTTCGGTCTGTGGTTCTGTGAGATCTCAGCCCAGCGTTCTGTAGGACACAAATTGCTGCTGGGCCAGGATTTCATTTGGACTAGTAAAATTTTCGGAGAAGAAAGACGTACTTCTGTAAAGATCATGTTATCAAGTGGCACCTCTGGAAGCTTCCCAGAGGCTTGGAGGAGCAGATCAGGATGTGTGCAGGAACGAGGGGTGTTACATGTGGGTGCTCTGTTGGTCTATAGTTTGAGGTGCATGTAGGTGCAGATTTAGGCTTGCGTGGCTACTAATCCTAATAGATCCTTTTAAAAGGAGACTACTTTTGTTGTTCCCTCCAAGTGCTGGTTTTCCCAGACTGACTTTCATTGAATGCTCCCTGTATAAAAATCAAACTGCCGTCTAGGAATCTCTAACTCCGGTTGCAAAATAACATCCTTTATTTTCCTCCCTCTCATTCTGATTTATTTTCATAGTATGATTTCCGTAGCAATTCCCCCTGTTAGTTCTATAAATGATTGCTGTACAAACAGCAGATGAGAAATGAACAACAAAAAGAAAGAAAACTACGGCTTCTGGGTTGCAAAGCTACAAAGCGGAGGGGAAGGGAGGAAGAGGAGCGGTTCAGGGGTGTCATTTTAACTCTTTGTGTTGTAATTGACTACATTTCAGGTCGACCGTGCCTCACTTAAATCTCTTCCTTTTTCTCAATCCCCGCAGAAGTGTTTGTACAGAGCGGGGGAATATCATACATTCCTCCGTGCAGCTTTCTCAGGGTCGGCTTTCTTCTCCTTTCTCAAAATCAGTCCTTCAGCCTAGCAGAAAAGCATTAGGAATCCAATTTTTGAATGCTTTTGTTACCTGCATTATTGAAAATCCATTCAAGCAAATATACTGAGCCAAGGGTTTTCTTTATCTTGATTAGATGCCCTTCCTTAGCTGCATAGTCTTGAAATAATTGGAAGCTTTTGTGGATTCCACTATCTACTCAGGAGAAAAGAGGGGCTGGACAAAGGTATCCCAGCCTGCAGCCCACGTCGAGTAACGTATCGTCATATATTGTAATAAGCAGCAATGCAAACTACAAGGAGAACTTTCCCACTGGCAAAAGCCTTCCCAGGTGTGAAGAGCAGGGGAAACGTGATGCTTTTTTAGGGAGCAAAGCAGAACCGGTTGCAACCGTGCTGTTCCTGTGCACCGTGTCCGTATGAATCGTGTGCAGGTGTGATATGGGTGTCCGTGCTGGGTGTTCAGCTCAAAGATATCCCTGACGGCCGATCGCAAAGGGGAAAATATTAACAGCGATGGAAGTTACAAAATTCCTCCCCCTGAATCTGTTCAAATGAGATTTGCTGGTGCTTGTAGACGAAGCAGTTGCGTGGCTGTTTCTGAGCCTGTTCGCTAAAAGGCAGTGCTGAGGGATGCTGGCAGTTTAATTTTTATCAGCTCCTCTTAGGTGGCACCCTTAAGTTTATCAAACAAGCAAAGCTGATTTGCTCTTCGTTAGTCTCAGTTGCATGAATCAGTAGCCAAGTAAACAGGATTTTGCATTTTCCTAATTACTTTCATATTTGTGTTTTACCTCTATTTGTTCTCTTGCAAAACTGGTCCTAATAATTAGTCAGGCTCCTGCTGCCTAGACCTTAAAAAAAAAAAAGGGAGGGGAGGAAAAAAAAGACTTCTGAGGGTTTTTTCTCCCTTATAAATTCATTTTTGTTACAAGCATCTTTTATACATATTACTAAAGGGAGCGCACTAAGAAATGCAAATAATAGTTCTTTATTTTATTATGACAGTTAATTAATAGCAACCTGTTTTAATGAATAAAGTCACTCAGAGTCCTTCAGCACTTCCTAAGTAGAGGCCAGAATCTGTAGGGATTCTTTTTTCCCCCCCATTGTATAGCTCCGAGACTCCGCGCACTATATAGGGCCTGTATAGAAATGCTCGCTAATGAAGAGGGAGGGCGAGGAACTTGTCTGCATTCAAAGATCACTGGTGAGTCATTCAGCGAGAAAAGGCCCCTTGCTAGGAATAGTCACAGTTCCGCGGCATTGTGCTAGCAAAAGGGTTTGATCAAAGGTCTCCTGCCGAGCTTGCATGGTTTCCTTTCATACGACGACCATAATTAAAACCACTAATTCTCTTTTAAAATGCTGCAGGATGCCATGTAGGCATCTGTCTGGAGTGTCCTTTGTGCTGTCGGGAGCTGTTAAGGACCAGCGCCGAGGGCTTTTCAGCGACATGCCAGTCAGGAAGGTGATTCGACATAAGGGTGCCTCTGAAGGCTTGACAGGGCCTTGACTACACAATTCCAGCTGAATTTGCCCCTTGTCAGCTGCCAGTAAATAAATCTCAAAGAAGGGGGGCTTGGGGGGGGGAAGCCGAAGTTTCATTACCTGATCCCTGGGGCTTTGTTGGTTTTGGCATCGCCCAGGGGGAAGCCCTTGCCCCTCGGGGCCGGGGAGCTGGAGATGGCCATTGGAGACCCCGCGCCCGGCGTTTGAAGACCGTCAATACTTGTAACAGTTCAGCTGTTAGGAAGACAAATAAATGGAAGAGCCCATTAATCCCCTTTGGGTACTCGGTGCCTTTTGCCCTTTTATCGCAGCCTTATTAGGTTCCTACTCATCTTGAACCAGGAGGGATGAATTGAAGTTGTTGAGCGCTAATTGGCAAAGACTTTTCATCGCGGGCCAAGAACTTTTACTGACTTGAAAGTAACTTCGCCACGGGGAGGATCAGCAAATTCTTGCCTCGCCATTAAAACAAAACCCCCAAATCCCGTTGGGATTCAATGCGGTATTTAAAAAAAATTAGGGAAAAAAAAAAAAAAAGAGGCAACTGCTAAATTGTTGGGCTTGTCCTTCGTGAGGATGTTGGCAAGTTATATTTGCTTTTTAAAAGAGAGTCACGGAGCCAGACGTGGCACAGGGCGATCCATCCTGAAATGCAGTTGAAATCCACGTGTCTCACATGTGTAGGCGTGCATTACCAAAACCTGTTCTCAGGCCAGGCTTCCCGAAAGCAGCCTGGGAGATGATCTGTAAGGTGGCACCATCGTTCTTGATAGTTTGCAACCGCTCAAGGGTCGAGGAGGGCGGTGCTGAGGTTTCCGTATGCCCAGGGACAATTCTGGCTGCCCTCGAGTCATCCCTGGGTTTGGTGATGGGATTGATAGAGAGGAAATATTTCAGCATGGAGGCACTTGGATGTTCTCATGTGAATTGCTTTTTAATGTTGATTTTGGTAAAGGCTGCATTAATTTGGATGTACTTGTTGCCCTCTCTCCCCATGTCCCCCATTGCGTATTATAAATAAAGAACAAAACTTTTGCCAGGTCATAAAAGCTTCTCATCCGTGATAAGTGACAATGTCATGGGCCACCTCAGCCTGGAAGACACCGAGCTGAGGATTTGAGAGCACAAAATCTCATTGATGTGTTCCCCAGCCCCTGCATTTGGGGGACTCGTGAAACAAGGTGGCCACATTAAGGATGGCATCTCCCACTGGGATGCCAACGTGTGTACCCTGGCGAAGCCCAGGCGTGCCGGAGCCCTCGCCATCTTTCCAGCGACTTCCAGGACCAGCAGCTTGGCACAGCGCTACGTGAACAAACAGGCGGCTAAAGCTCCTGCACCACTCGTGGTAGGGAATGAAGACATCATTGTCAGTACCCTCCGAAAGGCTGTTTGGTTTGGATCTGCCCAACGAAGCCGGAGCAAGCGCTTGTGGCGTTGACCCTGCCAGGTGGCTGTGAGATGCCGCCCGGCTCCATGGCCACGAAGGGCCACGCAGCGAGGATGGAGGGTGCTGGCGGCACCGCGTCCTCCACGTGTTGTCTCTTCTACGGGAGCGTTTGAGTGCTTTTGGGTATTTTAGAGTTGTAACACATCGCTGCTGGTCAGATACAGCAGAAGCTTGCTGAACTTTGGGGAAGAAGCACCTAAGAGGAGCATGGTTTTGGGGGCCGTTTTTGTCATGTCCTTTGATTTAGCAGTAAAGCCACTTAAAAAAAATGGCATCTGAACAACTCCGCTGCTCATAAAGCCTCCCTAGGGAGGAGCTGCTGCCTGTTTCAGGCCAGAAGAAGGACTTGCATGCCCAAATTATTGCCATTTTAGTCCTAAAATTTATTATTTCTCCCTTGCTGCCTCTTGATACTTCTGCTATATTCAAACATGACATTTCAATAAAGGCTTTTTTGAATCAGAGTGAAAACAAGGAATGAGTATAAATTGGAACAACTTTATTCAGATGAGTGGAGCTGGGGGAATTTGTGCCGGCAAAGGGCTGGTTGGAGATGGTATGCTGTAATTGACAGTCCCCATCCATCCAGCAGTCCTTCACAGCCTGCTTCTAACAAATCTGAGATTTTGCCTTTTGTTGGGTTGAACAAACCCAATGCAAACATACTGGTTATTAGGGAATTTTATCAGTAAATCCTTGTTGGTCAAGCGACAGCAAAAATGGGTTTTGCTGGTGAGTGAGGAACAGACACAGCGGCCTCGAGGACAATGAAGGTCAGCCTGGGTACTCGATGTACATGAGTGTTGTCATCACTGGTTATAAAATGAGGGGAATAAGGCACTTCTCAAGGGAAGTTTCCCGTAAGTGATTATTTTCTGCCAACATCTGGGAAGGAAAAAGTAAGAATTTGCTACTTGATTGCAAGCTGTGGTTTGGCATCGAGAAAACTGAATTTTTTTAAAAATCCACTATCATAATTTTGATCCTTATACTTAATTGAACTAATTCAATTAGACCATGCCAGTCTTGCATTTGATTGAAGACTGCAGTTTGGTTTTGCTAGAAGGTAAGAGTGAACCATGAATAATTCTAAGTATGAAAGAGGATTTTTCTCTCTTGTGGGGGCCAGGAGGGAGGTCGGAGCCTCCTTCAGCACCATGTATCACACTGCCCCAAAATGCTAAGGTATTTTTTTCCACAACTTATGCTGATATTTGGTCAGTATACCCTGCTCATCCATCACATCAACTTTCCTCCAAACCTACTGAGTCCTGTTTTCCATCACGTAAAAATGAGAGTCGATGACATGACATGAGGAGGACCCAGCTTCTTCACTTGCTGTTTGATTTAGGACCATTTGGGTAACTGTCACCTTCAAATAAACTTAATTACAGCAAACATGAGAAACTTAGGCAATGTGGGCCAGGTGTTTTGTTCTCTATTTCTGAAGGCAGTGTCCTATTGAGGTCCCCAGCACATGGGTGACCTCGAATATAGTTTAAAATATTGGGGTTTATTGTGTTTTTAAATTCAGTGACATCATTTATAACATTTTAATTCTTCTTGTTGTCCCTGGTGTTAAAAGCGGCTAGTTTTAAGAAACCCTGGGGACCCCTAAATACCCTTTTTTTCTCCCAACCGGGATCTAGCTTTTTACCATTTCCTTAATGTTTGCAGCTAGAAATACAGCTTAAGTGGCATTATGCTAAGTAATTATTCTTACAGGATGTGAAATGAAACAAATTTTGCACAGCATGAAATTATTCCTACCACGTATGGCGTTCGGTGGCAGATTTTTTCGTTTGGACCGTAAACAAGGCTCAGTGGCAATGAAACAACACGGAGCAGGGGAGGGGGGAGTGGGGAGGAAAACACTACCAAAGGTAAGTCCTTGTAGCAAAAATATTTTTGGCTGGATCAAATATTAAACCTGCTACTACAAATTTCACGCTTTGCATTCCTAAAGCAGATGCCAAGTGATGATGCCAAAAATTAATTGGAAATAATATCGCTTGCCTTGTGTGCTCTATCCAGCAGAGGGCACAACGGATAAATGATGTGCGCGTTGCCGAATTCGCTGCCGCTGATAAGGCTGTTTGTAATTATTTCTGTAAAAATATGTAGCAACATGCTTGTGTGCTTATTTACATTTGGGGATGTGGTCTGGAATAGAGGGTTTAGATTTAGAAGTATTCCCCTCACCCCATCAATACGTACGAGACTTTCATGTTTTGCCCGCTTTATGTTTTGTTAAATTGCTAGGTTTGCTCGTTAAAGTACAGTGAGCTGATTCAGTGTTTGGGTGATATCTTGAATTAAAAATTCAAACCTTGGCTGCTAATAGGGAGGTGATGCATCGTCTTCTTCCAGCAGTATTTTTATGTGGGTTTCTGTGGGTAAATAAAAATGTCGTTACAGAGTGGAAAAAAAAAAAAAAAAAAGGTTGAAGATAACTGTAGGGAGGGGAATATTGTCCCTTTTATTTATGGAAAAATGTGAGTTGCTTGTTTATATATAACAAAATAGTAATTGGGAAGAGAAAGTTTCCCATCAGTTTCACATACTATAGGATAAAGAATCTATGATTGTATTGGGCAGGAGATAGATGGGGAAAAGATGTAAGAGAAGTCTAAAACAACAAAAATTTTAAAAAGTCCGCTATTATTTGCATTCAATGAATTATGCAATTAGCAAAATGGACTAGGATGTTGGGGCACAGGATCACTTTCACTGGTGCAAAATGGATAGATATTCTTCTTAAGTACAGTCCTTTGTATTCAGCAAACACATCAATCAGGAACAAGCATAACCCTTAAATCATCTATCATCTGATTAGGGAAGAATTCTTTTCATAAATGATACAGATCAGAAAAAAATGTTAACATGTGCTTCCCACCCAAACCTTGTTTGGAAAGCCCAATACTTCAAATTATTCTCTCTGCTTCCAGCCCCCTTTGCCCAAGTACAGATGAAGTGGGCAGGAAGGGAAGGAGAGGGAAATGTGTGCTAGAACAAATGCAACAGTGCAGTCTTTCTCAAGTGACTGAAAAATATATTTCACGCTGCTTCCTTCCAGTTTCACAACATATAAATAGATGCTGCCTTGGAACAAGTCAACATTTGATGCAAACAACCTCAGAGCTCAATCTGTGCAAGGAAAAAAAAAAGTCTGTTTTCATGTTCTAGTCTCTCCCTATCTTGTTTCAGGGTTATTGTTTAAATCAACACTTTCCAACTGTGTAGATTTTAGCTGGAGGTTTTTTTTCTTGCTTGTTTGTTTTGGAGAGGAGGGGGTTGTAATTTCCCAACGTATGGGAGATAAATGAGATGTTTAAAGCGCCTCAGTGGAGTGGAATAAAAGCTGGGAAATCAGAGAGATTGTAAATCTATGTTTGTTTTAGAAATAAAATAAAATAAATCAAGCAAGAGCAGGTTACAGCTGCTAATACTGAGCTGATTAAGAGCAGCAGTTACATAAAAAGCAGCTAGAGTCCATATTGTAAGTAAGTATTATTGCAGCCATGAGAAATGCAGCTCCAAAGCTTTTAAGGGCTAGTATGGTTGTTTGGTTGGTTTTGGGGTTTTTTTTGTGTGTGTGTGTGAATTAAGTGCTGATGAAAGGTACGGGATTGACAGCTTTACAAACTCAGTGCTGCTGTTTAATCACATAACCTGTAGTAGTGCCTACAAGACCTGCAAGATCAAGTTGTCCTGGACCTCTGTTGACTCTGTTTTTAGGGACAGAGATCACCGAGTCCCCCAATCCAGGCTGGTAGGGTCTGAGATCTACTTGTAGATCTCTACAAGAAGAAAGCAGCCAAGAATTCTTGCAATCCCAAGCCATTGTGCAATCGTTGCTGGGTTGGCAAGGTTGTCCCCTCAGACCCCAAATGCCTCCCACACCTTCTACCAAGCTTGAGACTGGTGAGAAGTGGAAACCCACAGCTGTAACGAGGCAGGAAAGCAATGGGTGCTGCTATTCTGTTGTGGCTGACCCGAGACCCCCAGGGTTGGAGGTGCAGGGGCAGAGGAGGAGGGAAGGCTGCTCTTGCCCTTCCATGTGGTGGAGTTTCATCCAATATGTTGGAAATTTTCAGCAGTGTTTTCCCTGTAAGCCTGCTGGCAGGTTCCTTTTCCCCTTAGAGGGAGTAAAAGCCATGGAGACTGACTGAACCCATTACAAGGAGGTTTTGTGTCCACTTCCCTTGGTCAGAAGAGGCTGTTTTCCCTCCACAAGCTCATGGCACCAGGGCCCTTGCTCCAGCAAAGCGCTCTCATCAGCCCGTCCACATCCTTCATCAGAGACCTTCCCTCTGCACCTCTTACTCCAGCATTAGCCAAGATGAATGTCCCGGTGTCTAAGGCTGTCCATCTCCCACCGAGTTATCCACGTCAGGTTGATGGTAGTGGGTATTTCTACCACTCACATGGCAATGGCAAGGAGGAATTCCGAGTGGGAATTCTGGAAATTATTGGGTTTGGAGGGCAGTCAGTTTAGATTAGACTAGGTCATTTTTTCTGTCGTTGAAACATTTCCTTGTGATGCTCCATTCAGCCAGCAGTGAAATGGTTTGCCTCATGTGGAGGATTATTTGAGCCTTTTGGTTTCAGTCTTCTTCCTTATAGGTCCATTTTAAAATGGAAACTGTCCGTGTTCAAAATGGGAAGTCATGCATTTTGTTTAAAAAAAACCCACCCTGAGTTTTCAGACCTAAATTCTGAAAATATAAAATCACAATAATTATAAATTTGCTTGCTTTTTTTTTTTTTTTTACATTTCTAATGCATTTCTTGTGGCTGAAATGTCCTGAAATCAGCCTAAATATAGGAATGGTTTTGGTGTCTCGGGACTATTTTTGATTTAGCTAGTGGCTATTCAAAATGTCTTATGTACCTTTACCTACCACTGCAAACAAGATTTGAGGTCCTTATGGGGGCAGGTAGATATATTTCCCAGTCCTTTATTAGTAGAGCAGAAAAATACAAAAATATAGGAAGAATAAAAATAAGTTTACTTGCCTCATGGTCTTCTCCAGGATCATGAGCATCATGCTGGGAGATGGTGGAGAGGATGAGGATTTTGCTAACATGGCTTGTCTCCAAGTTGCCATTGCTGGCCCACACTCCCCCAAACTACCTTACCGCTCCTGTCTGCTGGGACCCCCCCATGTGGCTGCTCTCCCACTCCTGCCCTGACCCTGAGGTACAAGATGGAAACGCTTCCATGGTTTCCAGTCATGTCCAGCTCGGGTTGGAAGGTGACTCTGGAAGGTCAGCACATCCCTGCAATAGTAACTTCGCATCTGTGCAGGTTTCCCTTGAATTTCATATGGTTGCATCTGTTTCCTCTGCTTTACTGATGTCTCATGGAAAATGGGACATATCCTGACCTGCCTCCTGCCTGGGTCTCCAGGGTGGGAGCAGCAGGGCATGAAGGCACCTCTCCAAATCCCCCCTTGCAGGATCCCCTTTGCAGCTCAGCCTTCTTTCTCCCCAGCAGCCCAGGGAAGCCTCTCCTGGAAGGGGACCAGGCTGCATCCCAGCCAGCACAGCACGGAATGATTCATCCCATCCCAAGGCAGCGATCCCAGGGAGATTGGGGGGATCGCGTGGTCGGGGATCTCCTTCTCTTGGTCAGCGCTGGAGGGAGCCCAGGTTGCCAGCTCAGGCGCGGGCATCTGCAGTGTAGGAAATCCCACACAAGGTGGCAAACCCTTCTGCAGCAGCAATTTGCATTTTCTGACCACAGGCAGATGACACTGTTTAGCTCTCTTGGTGTACAAGGCTGTGAAAAACCAGGCCTTATATAGACATGTGTATAAGCTAAATATTGAAATATGACTGAAGCAACATTTTAGAGCTCAAGCCTGCTGGTATATTCCACTCACAGCAAACATGCAGCATCAATTGGCAGCTGCCTAGAAGAAAAGATATGAATAGAGGCAGCAGGAATAAGTTGCAATGGACCAACTGAGCTGCTTTTTTAAGTGGACAAAATAAGCACAATTGCTGATTTCTTTGGCCTTATTCTCAACTGCTCTGTGCCATGGCAAGGCCTTGTACTAACTTTGCATGGGCTTAGCTGCTACGCATGGCAAAAAAAGAATCTTCCCCTCTGTTATTTTGTTTAGTGGCACCAAGAAACTACCTTCTCCTGTGCAAGGTGGTGCCCAAGAGTAGAAGAAAGAGGAGGGTGCCTGCCCTGACTACTGCGATAAGCGGCCAGAGCAGAGACCGAGCGGGAGGGAGCGATGTACCGAGAGTCCAGGGAGGGAAAGTCTTAGCTAATGCATAAGAAGAGTAAGTGATCTGTGGTCAGTGATGAGGCAAAGGCAATTTTTGTGAGTCCCTCCTGTCCCACGTGACTGCCTCCCGGTCCCTCTGAGGAAGGTTTGGTGTGCTGAGAGCTGCCTAGGATTACGGTGAAGGTGTGCACTGAGCAGGCAGCCGAACAGCCCAGCTCAGAATACCTGGGAGAAGTGAGTGGCACGTCCTGATTCATCCTGGTGGCCGAGAAACAGAGGAGAAACTCAGGAGTGCGTGCATAAATGCTCCTCTGGTCTCCTCTGGAGCTCAGGTTTCACCAGGTGACAGGAAACATTTTCCAAAATTGCATGTTGCTTTCCGTTGAGACATGTTGCTGTAGCATTAGCCTGGAGGAAATTCATCAGCTATCCCTGCAGATGCAAAGGGCTGTCCAAGGATGCAGAGGTGGAGCAGAGCTTTGTGCCTGTGAGTGGTACCCATGGGTGATGAAAGGTGTGCAAGGATAAACCGCACCAAGAGCCACGCTGGGAGGTCTGTCTTTGCCTTTGTGCAGGTAGGCATCCTTGCCCATGCGTTGCTTGCACAGCCACCCGTGCTGCACGCTCCTGTGGCTGGTCTCCCTGGCCTCTTCAGTGTTTGTAGTGTCTGAGTTGACATCTCCGCAGACATCAGATATGACATGGAGCCAAAATATAGAGGGCATGGTCTTAAATGCAAAAGCCTGGCTCAAGGCATCTCTAAAGTACTAATTACTGGAAGCTAAGGGACGTGGCTGGGGAAGATTGCTCTGTGCTTCTTCCCTCACCTCATTTCCAAAGCGTGGCTGGTGTTGGAGGTGGGACAACACACTAGTTGGACCCAAGTCCTGACCCAGTACAAACCTGACCCTGTTCTTGCAGCTGGTATTACCTTTTTTTGGTCTAGGCTCAAGGTCAGCGATTCCCTGCGGGTCTGGCTGTCCCTTGTTGTTTGACCTGTGGCAGGGGAGAAATCCCCACTTTTCCCACAAGCAGACGAGGGGACAGTGAGGTTGTGTCTTGCACGGGGGCCAACCACCACATCCCTTTTCTCTTCAATTTCAAATGGCACTGGACCAGATTGGAAGAGCCGAAAACACATCCATGTGTCTCAAATCTTTTTGGCCAAGTCCGAGCCAACTTGGCCACATGCACTGGAAACCCTGGAGCGAGGGGATGACCCTTATCCTTACTTTGACATGACCAGCGCTCTGCGGGATGAGAGGAAGGGCTGGAAACGGGCAGAAAGGATGCACCAGCACTGCACGCTGTTCTTCCGCTCCTGCCTTTAAGTCCCTGACATATAATCTTGGTCCTGATTTGGTCTCCACCTCATCTGGCTTGTGTAAGCTGCTTCCCGTGACCTTTCCTCGGCAAAGCAAAGAAGGGGGAGGGATGGGGGGCATGTTAATAGAGCCAGACCCTCCTGCCAGCGGGCAGAGGGTGCTCTTGCCTAGCATATCCCGCTCCCTCCGGATAGCCAAGGCTGTTCCCCTATAAACCAGCCCTTCCCACATGCTCCGGCCCAGGGATGCCCGAGCATCCCTGCTCGCCCAGCGCGCCGACACGGATCTGCTTCATTAATATTCCTGCTCTGGTGGGTGGGTGGAGGGAGCGCCGCGTCTAACCTACTTTATTCAAATAGAAAATGTGTGTGGTGGAGTGAGAGGGAGATACAGGCTCTGCCATAATTCCAGATTTAATTGGAAATTTAGTAAATCTGCTAAAATATTTAGTGGTTTCAATTTTTTCCCCTCTTCTGTAAGAAACAAAGGATCCTGGTTTATCATGTGTCTTTCAACAACTTTAATTTCATTTGTAGATTAAGGATGGAAGTAGCATTTCCACTCGATTGCATACTGGGCATTAAGAAGACAAAAACGTTCATTGTTTGCCCGAAGTCGGAGGGTTTTTTTGCAGACATTAAGCTGTAGGTGGCATTCTTTATACCTGATATCAGGATGCTTTTGTCAGACGTTCAGTTGACAGGATTTTCTGCTGACCCATCGGAGGTGTGTGAAGCAGTGAAAACAACCAAACCGTTTCTGCCAGGTGATGGGGACCCAGGGACAAGTGGGACAGTCTCATATCAGCCCACCGGGCAGCAGATGCTCACAAAATTGGTAATTCACAGGGTTTTTTGAGCGAGCATCTGAGAGAATTAAAGAACAAAGATTTGACGGCCTTTCCCATAACATAGTCAAAACCAACCCTTGCCCAAGAAGTGGTCAATGGGACAGTTTTTTTCCCAAACCCATGAACATCTCATGAGTTTTTGGATGCCAAAGGGTTTCGTGCTCACTTCTGGCTCCTTTGTTGGTAGTGTCGGGGCCAGAGGTGAGGTTGGAGGATGGGATTCTGGGCTCAGACCCTGGATGGGGCAGCCCTAGAGAGCCACCGAGTTGTGGTTAAACCCAGCATCAGGCCCATTTCAGTGTGATGTTTTGTACCCATGCGGGACAGGGAGTGACTACGCAAATAACAGAAGCTGCACTTCCATGTATGATTATACAAATAAGCTCCTGTTTTGACCTTAAATGTCCCCCTTGCCTTTAAAAGTCCACCACGTGTGCAAGCAGTCTCCCACCTGACAGGCCAGAGGAGTTTTTGGGGCTCCCTTGCAAGTTTTGCTGTTTTTTTCCCAGCACCAGCCAAATTGCTCCCGTGACAGTTAGTGGGAGTTTGGCCCTTGGCTCAGATCAGAGCAGGGCTGGACAGGGTGCCTGTGCGAATCCCATCTCCTTGGTTTTATTATTATTTTTAAAAATAATCCTTTGTTTATATTTTCTCTCAAAAACTCAGCCCAGCCTCTTCTGAAGCCACCTTTCTGTAATTCTCTTAACTACTGCAATGCAAACTCACCACAAAAGCTCCTCGAGAAATCAATGCTTTTGTGAACACCAGGCGAAAGGAAGAAAATTGTCGCCTAACCTTTCAGCCATCCTCATTTTCAGGGGAGCAAAGGACAATCTCTGGAGACACAGCATTTTTTATCTGTGGCAGTTAAATCAGATTTATTAACATGCCACATTATGAAGGTGGGAAGTAACATTTGTTTTCCTGGGTCTTTAGGGAATTTGTCCTGCCATCATTAAACTGGATTTTAAACCACCATTTAATGTTTTGTTATTTTTCTAGGGTGTTTTTTTAGCATCCAGCGTTAATCCTGCAATTGGAAACCACAGTGGATAAAAGTACTGTGTAACTTGCTTCCAGAACAAATAAGGTACAGCAGCTAATTTTAGTTTTAGGTTTCAAGGAGGGGGAGAGGAAGGGGGTAAGGCAGCACCTTCCCTTTATACTGCGAGACAGCCTTCAAGTGCGAAAGCAAAAATTCCCAAGCTGAGATCTAGTGAATGTAGAAAAGGTTCATTTTCAAAATTGCAACAGCCTGTACTTAGGTGATATTAGAAGACACCATGACAGTAAAGTAGTTTTATGCATAGCAGCTTAGCTAACATTTTGAGAACTAGTTTAGTGAAGCTATCAGGTTTAAAAATACCAAGCCACAAAGTTTTAATGAAACTATGCTTGGATCAAAGTACCATAAAGAGCATCCAAGAACTGCTTAAAAGATCCTTGAGTGGAAATTAGAATGGATCTTCAGGATTTATTCTGTAAAGCCTGTCTATTTTGACCTTTTTTCAGTCTCATATTAAGGCTGCTGAAAGTGTGTTTTGTTTGGCTAATGCTTGGGACTTGCTGTAGCTGTTAGGTCTGTTAAACTGAGGCTGCCACTAAAGTTTTAGTATGCATTAATTGACTGATAAGGACTTGGGAATCAAATGGCTGAAGGAAAGGGCTATCATAGATTTTTTTTCCTTTGCTTTATTTCTCTTTGCAATTCATTTACATCCTGAGCCCTATTGGTGATCCAGATTTGAATAAAGCCACAGCTTAAGCAGCGATTAGATCTCAATAGCTTGGATTTTCAATGAAATTGTGGCATCGTTTTTTACCATGCGTATTTAGTAAGAGGTGTGAAAACTGACACCTGGTGCAACTTTATCTTTTAAAACACTGCTTCATTTTATGCATATACGTACACACATGCACAAAACATTTGCAGACGCGCATAGATATATGTATATATAAAATCCTCCTGAAATTAGGGTATTAGTTGATAGGCCTTTGACTCTGTCAATGTCAGGGGTTAGTGGGAAACAAAGACAAGGCTAAGCAAAGCTTTGCAAGAATGGAAAGAGATAAGAAGACCTCCCCCTTCTTCAGGTTAATTTTTTAAGCGTGTCATCCAAACGTTCAAAGCAGTGATCCTGTAAACGCTATTAGAAGTAGAAAGCCATCAAGAATACATAATGCAGTAAGGGTTTTTTTCCATTCTGATGTTATTATCATTACTGTTATTATTATTATTATTTGGAAGCAATATGTTTAAAGTTCACCTGCTAATCCTTAAGCTGTTGATATGACAATGTCAAAAATGATGGGATTTGGTGATTCTCATTATTGTTATGTATTGTTCTTCACTAGCGTTCCATATTAATATTTATAAATGCCAGGCAAAGTAGTCTTTTTATAGATATGAGAGCTCCCAAACTCCATTTTTATTTTCTTTTTAACAAATAAACATCCTATCCAATATAGATGATTACATTTTTGAACAAAAATTATTTCCCAAGCAATCCACTTGATGCTGAGTGTAGTTTTTTTAAACTTACTTTTCTGTGTGCAAGATGACAACCTGTAGATGTGATCTTTCCTTACCACCATTCACAACAATTCTTGTTCAAATTCAAATAAGTACTGATCGCAACGAGTGTGATCAAACTGACACAAATACTGAAATGGGTTTGAAATTCTACCAAAAGGTACTTCAAGTAGCAGTGAAATAAAGCCAATGGCTAGGAAGGAATTTGGTGATTCTTGGCCACCTTTTTAATTTGAAGCCCTGCATTTCTAGGGGTCCTGTTTTTCTCCTGTGTGAATTGTCCCAAGGATGAAGACCTGAGGACCAGCTCCCTCCTACTGGGTAGTTTGGCTAATTGACCATTGGCACATCTGTCACAGAGGAGGAAGGTGCTTAGGGTAGCCTTCTAGGTCTTGGAAAGCCCATCTTGATTTCTATACTCTACCCCAAATTCCTCTCCAACCTTGGGAACTCATCTGGGGGGCTCAGGGTGTTCACCAGGGTTAGCATCTACCTTCGGAGACTAATTATCCTATGACTGCTGTTAGTCAAAGGATGGTGAGGAATGGGATTGTTGGGTGGGAGAGACATGGGTCCTGATGGCAGGTTCCCACCTCGAGTCCCCTAGTCCCCGGGGTGCCTCGCTCCTAAGCCACCGAGGGGTGCACAGCACCGCTCTGCCTGCCTGTGTGCTGCCTTAGCTACACCCAGGGCTGAATGGTGCTACGGGGTGGCCCAGGCCAGCAGGCTGACCCCGAAGTGCATGCAGCCTTGGTGAACACTTTTGGATAGAGCATGCTAGAGGCTTGCCTGGAATTGCTGAGTGAGGGACATTCACTTCCTGCAGTGGGTTTACATAGTTATTTTTAACCAGTGCCTCCAATACTACAACAAAAGATGAAGGAAGGAAAAAAAAAACCAAACCACGAATTCCTGCTGACCTGCACAGCTGGCTTATTTGGGGCTTTGTACCAAGCGGAAGAAAAATGTGTGCCCCAATTACCAGGCAAGCAACCCAGATCCAGACTGCTTGTGAAACTAATTTTCAAAACATTTGCAATGAGAGCAGCGATCACCTGGCCCAGCTTAAGAGAGTTTCCCCAAATTGCCAGCACTGTGTGAAGCAGAAACATTCTGCAAAGGATGAACATCTTCAAGGTTGCATTTGGCTGGTATAACTGTCTCAATGTCTAGAAGTTTTGCTGGCATCTGTCCACCGCAACTTCATCTCTGCAGTGAAAGACACAATCTCCTTTTTGCACTGCTCTTTGCTTTTTGAGATAGACCTTTGCATGAGCTCCTTTGCTGCACTGTCTAGGTTTGAGACTGGCGACATCAGACGATGGGAACAGAAACAGGGGACTGTTTTGAACTTAGGGCAGGAATGAAGAGAGGAGATGGGCACAGCCAGGATGATTTATGCTGGCTTGATGCGTGCTGAAGGGGATGTGGCTGCTGGTTGTGCGTAGACTGTTTGTGAGAGGGGTGAGGCTGCTTGGCTTTAATGGACCGTGCTGCTGCAAATACAGAGAGACATGAACTGATGAAGAATATATTCAGGCTGGATATCAGAAGAGAGTTTGAGACTCTCAGACAACAGAGATTTGGGAATGGCCTTGGGGCAAATGCTCCAGCTCATTTGAAGCTGATGCTTGTTCAGCCTGTGAAATGGGATTGTATGACTTGGTTGCCGGGGATGTGACGGGAAGGACTTGGTGATTAAAGGGGGCCCTTCTTGTCCTTAAATGGGTTTTAGGATGTTTTAGTTTCCTGTTTGGTGCTGGAGGTGCTTCCCAGAAAGTCCTGGAGCTGCTGTCATGTTTTGAGGACCATGACAATTTACACCACTTTTCAGGCTTTTGGTATATTCCGGCAAACACGGATGAAGTGTGTGTGCCCTGGTTGAAGTGCATGCCCTGGAAGTGAGATGAAAGGCTGTGGTTTTGGTATAATCAAATGTTCTGTCTTGACCTCTTGGTGGTCTGCACTGCTTTCCTATCCTTGACAGACACAAAACTGGCAACCATTCCTTTAAGCCCCTTCCTTGAACTGTGGTCTCTAATATAACATCAGATACATTACAAAAGACCATTTTTAGCACTTTCAGCATTTCAAATTTTGTATTTGAAGTGGTCAGTCCAATGGCTACCTATTCTGCTTTCTGTAATACAAACTAGCATCTTGGCACTTGGTTTGAATAAGGGACCATATGACATGACCGCACTGGATTTGATAACTCAAAAGATCCCCCCTCTGCCTGATGCTCATTTTCTGCTGTGGGCTTGTAGGACGATATTCATGCCTTTTTCCTATACCTGTGAGGTTCTCAACTCCTCTTAAGCCAATCACTTGTGGGATCTTGCAGATCTTTTGCATCCAAAAGGCTGGGTTTTCCCAGAGGCTTATATCCTACAGTGTGCTATATACAGACACACATATACCCCGATCCTGAAAAATTTCTTTCTGAACTGGTTTCCTTGTTCTTTAGATGTCTGTAAAATCAGTGTGTTGCACACACAACCATGAGTAGAAGAAATAATACCTCAATCAATGCTGGGCACTTAAATCACACATTATACTACTACTGCCTGAGCAGACCTTCTGGACCAGTGAGCACTGTGTAAGCATTCAGTTTCCAGATGCTGCTTGGTTATTAACAGGTTTGTCAAAGAGGAAGACTCAGGAGGAACTCCTCTGTACCCATAGGCTCGGTTTGAGCAGTTCTCAGCATATCTGTAAAACCAGAAGATGCTCAAGTAAATGCAGTTGCAGTGCACTGAAGACTTCAACAAAGTGGAACTGCCCTTTGAAATGGCACCGCTGTCAGTATGCAATGAAAACTCGGGGTTGAACGCATCTCTGAAATGGTGAAACCCTCTCCAAGCACCCATACAAAGGTATTTTTGCCCTGCATATTAACAAATAAGTATGCTCTTGGGAACAAAAAGGATGCTCCACACCCCAAGCACACAGCTCAGCCAAAGGATGCATTGTTGCCAGCCACTGCAGAATCAGACAGCCTCTGCCCCACTTTGCATCTAGCATCAGCTCTGCTCTGTGTCAGGGACTCCTTTGCACCCCAAAGCTTTGAGTGTCCTTAGTAGCAATCTTCCATGTGTTACTGACAGCCAATGCAGCTAACCATCACTGAAAACCAGCAGCAGCACCAGGTGATTCACTTCCCTAAGGGAGCACGGCAAAGTCATTTCATTGCAGGGGATCCATTTTGCCACCTCATTTCCAGCAAAGGAAGGCTTTTACTCCCTCCAACCTGCAATTGGAACTTGTTCGCCAGCATGGCCAGCAGCTTTGTGGCAGATAATGCCCTCCTTTTCTTCCCTGGCCTGCCGTTTTGAAAGGGTTGTTTGTAGCACAGAAAAGACATCACAACTCACAAGCATGTCTCAGAAAAGAATCTGAGGATCTCCTGCCAGTTCTTTTCTTCCAAGGGGTGATTCTGCCACTGCTTTGCTAATGGAGGAGTTTTGGAAGCCAGCCCGACCACCTTATTGCTCATGGCCTGACACAGCCTGCATGAGGTGCAAGGCTGCAAGGGGGGACATATGTGTAATGGAAGAGGGAAAGAAAGTTGACATGAGTGGAGAGATGGAAGGAGCCGATGTCCAGGTTGCTCAGCAGAAGGCTCACTTCCATCCGAGCAGAGCAGAGAGGAAGGGGAGTGCTTGGAAAGCCTTTCCCACGAGGGAAATGGATGCCCCGTTTGGACAACTTTTCTTCTTGCTTTCCTTGCTTATCATTTGTTCCGCCTATTCACAGGAGAGACTCAAGCAAAACAGAGGGCTTTGTGTTCCTCCCGGACTGCCTTAACAAGGGGGGAGTTTCAGGGCTGGCAGTGGGGAGTGTGTGCTCACACACCGTGGAGAGGAGATGTGCAGCATCAGGGCCCAGCTACCCACCGGGTTGGGGACAGCTGGGAAACTGAGGGCAAAAACAAAAAGGGAATTTTGTGGCCAATCTGCATCCTCTAAAATGGGATTTTCTTAAAGATGATATTGGGAAATACTTTCAGCTTGTGAAGGTGTTGAAACTCTGAGCCAGCACCAAAGGCTCGTGGATTCCCCTTTCATCAGAGGTTCTGTGCGGCATCTCCCAGGGATGCTCCAGACACATTTGTGCCTCACAGGGTGTCAGTCTCTTCAATCCTACTTGTTTATGGCCAGTATGCCCATAAATCCCAAAGGCGCAGATTGGCAGAGGCTGGAGGCTTATTCTCAGGAAGCACAATTACATATTCTCTTCTTGCTCTAAATAGTGGCCAAAGTCGTTGACCTGACCGTCAGTTGCCTGACCCAGAATGGTTGTTATTAAATAGTTAAGGCCATCAATCCTAGCAAATAAAAATGTGTTTGTAATCAGAATCACTCTGGGTGTAGGTAGACCTGCCAGTTCAGTCTAAAGCAGGGCATCTTTAATGTGTCCTACTAGAAGACCAATGTTTTTTTTCTGCCAGCTCTTCAGACTTGTGTGGGTTGGATGGTTGCGTCACATTCATTTTGCTCCTGCTGCTGACAATGGACATTTCAAAGAAAACAATGATGATTTCTTGGAATAAAATTTGCTTGTAAAAAGAAAAAAATCTCAGAGCCATTTGCTGAGCTTTCATCATCACACTTGGGAGTAGAAAGGAAATTGGCCGTATGCTGCCTGTGAACAAAGTGCTTTTCACGCCCTTCTTGAAATCCACCCATGTTTGGCCAAGTTATCAGTAGTGTTCATGTTCTTAAGAGGTTTGTTGAAATTTGGCTGCTTCATTTCTCTGAAGGCATGGTCTGCAAAGCGCCTGCTCTGGCTCAACGCTGTTGAATGGGAGAGGGACTTCTTTCCCCAGAACATGCCTGGCTTAACTCCCTCGCATTGACTGAGCACATCTAAGGTTAGCCAGTGAGTGAGCCACCAAAGGGCCCAACCATTTTCTTCCACAGGAACAAACTGCTCTTCAGCTTTCCCTCCCAAGTTTCTTTTTTTAGTAATATACAGAAAAACAGTATCTTGGATAAAATCTGGCTGATTACAAATCTAGGTTACGAACAAACTTAAAATGAGCGTTAAAGTTGCAATATTGAGCACTCAGTAGCTGAGGAGCTCTCAGAACGCATGCTGCCTTTGCAGGCTTAATTTGCCTTCCTACTGCCTATGGCTTATGATAATTTTTAATTACCCAATCACGCGATATCTTTTCCCAGAGGATCCTTGTTCCTTTGCCACACAGGATGGACAAAGATCTCTTAACAGGTACCCAGTTAGTTTTTCTTTTCATGCTTATCCACCACATTATCCAAAGGCAGAAATAAATATGCATCTACTAATTAAAAGATAGATTTAAATGGTGAAACAATTTCACTTCTGATTTATACCGTATTGTAAGGAGGGCCCACCATGGGAGCAGGGAAGAGAGAAGGCAGCCATAAAATCTGACTTTGACCAGAGTCTTAGCAACCATTTGTGCTGTAGATGGCCTCGACACTGTTTGCCTTTAATCATTTAACTTTTTATAAAACTGGAATGACAATATACCACTATCTGTCTGGAAAAAGTCAACCTCTTTATTGCTTGAGAAGTGTTGCAATACAATGGTGATGGGGTCCTGTATAAACCAAGATAGGCAGCAAAACTCTGTATTTAATACATGCCCAGCACACAAATAAAATGTGAAAAATGTTTCATTTTGGTCTTTAAGTAACAGAGGGAGTCAAGGAGGAGGTAGCAGGAAGCTTAGAATTGGAAAGTGATAGCTTTGGCGATGCAGTGCAATGATTGAAAATGACATCTTCCATATACCCAATTAAAATTCATACCTTTTAACCTTCGCAGCCATCTGAGATCTGTATCATTAAGACTGATTCAACAAGATGCCTTGATATTCTAAATTATTTGTATGCCTGGTATTCCAAATAAACATTTGTGAAATTCATTTCAAAAGATGTTAACACTCGTGAAACCCATGTGCCCCAGAGGGATTATATAAATTTCCATGTCAAATATTTGAAGCAAAGCACTTGTACAGAAACAGTGTTTTTTGTGTTTTGATGCCTTTCATTTCCATAAACTAGATTACTTTCTGAAATTACTTTCACACAGAGAACAGTTTCTATTGAATTCCAGTCAGTGAGCTCCTTGGAGTGTGATGTGAATAAAATATTACTGAGTTATGTAGCTTCCAGGGTGCATATGCATCTGTGCTGTATAAGCAGGGCAAACCAAGTTTGGATTTTATCTTGAAGAGGGTTCACGCACAGAGATTTACTGTCTTAGAGTAATTGCTAAACAACTATTTCATTTACAGCCTAACAAGGAAGCTCTCTAGATTTCTGTCTCCAGCCCCTCTACCTGGCTAACAATGACATGATCTCCCTCGGTAAGTAGAGATTTGCTGGCAGGCAGCAATTCCTGGCTGTCAGTGGTTCTTGAACAGAAAAGTTTTATCTGCTTCTTGCAAACACTGATTCTGCCAAAAATTCACACGCACACATACACACAAAAATAGATCTGAGCAAACATTGCCTCCATTGTGCTTGTTTTGCCAACCCTGTGAAATGATCAAATACCAGGTATTTAAATGGGAGATGGAAGGAAAATTTTGCCGAGGGTGTAGGGGAGGGAAGCAGCTGTGAGATTAAATGTTTTTACATAAACTACACACACAATCTCCATTGTTATATAATATCCCCCGTGCGGGTGTCTTAGGTCAGCTTCTGGACGTGCTTCTAGAAAAGAGGGTGAAATGCTAAAATCGGTGAAAAATTCAGGGTTCAGCCTTGGATCCTGTAGCAAGCTCTCTGAGTACTCCTTGGTAAGAGAATAGCTAAAGCTGGGTGGGCTCTCTGAGCACCCAGGAGAAACCCCTTACTGCTCAGATTTGTACTGTGTTTTGCAGTTGTTCAGTATATGGGACTCCCTCATTTACATCAGAAGAAATTTCACATGTGGAAATTCAGGAGCCAGGTCGTTGCAGCCAAGACCAAATGCTGGGTCTGAGCTGTTCTCTCCTGCTGTGGCAGCTGTCCCTCTGCCCAAAAAGCAGATGCACGCCCTGGTTTGGGGTATGTAAAGATTCATTTGCAGGCCAGTTAGCATTTGTCTTGCTTGCCTCGTGGTAATCCTGGGGTCATATCCTCTAACCAGCAGCAAGCTACACATTCCCTTACTTTAGCCTGGAAGTGCAGAATTGTTGTGGGTGGCTATTACGGGTACAGAAGAGGAGTTAGCTTGTGCATGCAGGGCTGGGTTTTGCAAATGCCATGGCTGAAATAAGCTTGCTGCTTTGAGCTCGGATGGATGTGTGCTCGTGAGAAAGGAAATTTGCTTTCAGCTGGTAAGAGAGGCGTGAGGTTTTTGATGTTTCTCTGTGGAGTTCAAACCAGTACAGTCCAGAGTGGCGAGTGAAGGAGGAGTGAGTTACAGTACAGGCAGAGACGTGATGATGAGCCACTGGTTGAACCAGTCACAGCTCTGATGAAGCTGTGGTTCTCTTGTATGAAAAGATTGAATGTTGGGGTTTTTTCCTCTTTTCAGTTTACAACAAAACAGAAACATCCTGGTGTCCTGGACAAACAGAAACATCCTGCTGCCCTTGTCCAGCCAAAACTAGGGGGAGAAGGACTTTTTTGTCCTTTCATGACTTATCCTTCTTTCTATTGCCTCGCTGTTCTGGGACATGGACTCCAGACCAGCACTGGCTCAGGAAAACAGCATCTTATATCCCCACTTGTCACTTGCTATTTTCTGTTCCCCTGTTGGCTGTGTTCAGACAGATTCTTGATAAGGAGAAGGGAGGTGAGTGAATGCTGGTACATCTCACAGCTGAGGTCAGCAGAATATAATGTTCCTGGTTTTAGGATGTTTTACACATTTTATTAAATATGTGTAGTAAAAAAACAGTAAATGTTGAAGGAAAAGGAAAGGAAAAGGCTGAAAGCAGTCACACTGAAAAGCAGAGCCTCACAGAAATGTCCCAAAAGACTTCAGGCTTGATTCCCCTCTGAAGTGGCTGCATATGGGTTCAAAGCAGTGCTGAGAAAGCTCAAGGCCTGCTCTAGTCACAAGCCAAGTGGGTGGTTGCACCCACAGAGGGGAACAAGATGTCCATGGCTCTGCTGTCTGTTTGGCTTGGGCAGGAGCTGCGGAGGGAGGGTGAGAACAGAGAACAGGAGCAGGAAATCCAGCTCTCAGGTGTCTCCTCGCTCTGCTCCTCCTCCTGCTCCTCCCCGTGGCTGCAGTCCTTTGGCTCTGGTAGCAAAACCTGTTTTGCCTGAGCATGATGAAGTCCATATTGCTCAAAAGAAACATCTGCCAGAATGTCACTGCCAGCTCCCATGCACATAACTCAGTGAGAGCAGGTGGAGGGATGCACCACTGCACCATATTTCCCTTGAGGAGACCAGGAGAAAGACCCCCATTTTACATGTAGCCCCCAGGGCATTCTGCAGCCACCTGGGTTCTATCCTTTTCAGGCTGCAAGACTTTCTTACCTGCTCATCCTTTTCCAGCAAGGACATCTGACTTGATCAGGACAAGATGCAGCTCTGCTCTCGCTCACACATCAGTCCACAAACTCCCCACTAATCATTCCTCATTACACAAGGGTGACAATGCAGGGACCAGAGCATAGGAATGAGGGGAACAGAGTTTTGATGCAGGAATACATTAAATACAGCCTCCCTACCCTTTCAGAGATCCACCAGTTCCCACTGACACAGCTCACCTGAAGGAGCTGCAGAGAGAGAATTTTTTTCACTGGTTAGTGAAAGATAAAAAGCTGATTCCCAGCAATTGCCAAAGAGCATCAAGCTAAGAACTAAATAGGGTAAAAAGAAATGGGCTGCAATATACGCTCAGTCTTTGGTGCATTTCTTTAATGCCAGTCTTTAGGGGCAGACTTTGCAAAAATCCCCAATTATTTTAGCTGGTTAATCTGGTCCAAAGTAGGCTGTTGGCCAGCCTATATGCTCTACGTATGATCTGGCTTAGCTAATCTGATAAATTCCAGTTTATTCTCTGGGTAGGTCCTGCAAATCCAGGACTATTTTAATTAGAGAAGCTGGGCAGCGACAGTTTATTGGGCAGTGGAGGTAAATTCGCAAGTCCTTGGGTCAGCGCTTGCCAGAGATGCAGGTCATTTGGGTTAACGAGTTGCCACTGCCCTAAATGATGGCTTTTCCTTCATCTCACTGCTGTTAGGCTATTTTTAGCGTGTTTTTACAGATGAGCAGGCCTGAGAATATTACTGACTCCAGTCTTGGTCTGTGGTTCTAACACAAAGCAATATTTGGGCAGTCCTTTCTATTTTCCAGCCTCGGTTATGCTGGCTTCTGCAGCCTTTTGAACCTAAATACAAAATGAGCAGTGATTTCTAAGAGAGAGGATTCGGATCTTTAGTTTTCCTCACGTTACTTCTTTTGCAGTGGAGCCCACTGAGATAAAGCTTCCAGCCTGTAGGTACTGTATTCCCCTTGCAGATGACAGCTTGGGCCATGAAGATCTGTGGTCAGGGCAGACAGGACAGACAGAAGAAACCTATGGGCCATGGTTGCTTGAGGAGAAAGGTGGCTGCAGAACCACTGAGTGCCTGGCACGAGGCAGTAGAGCTGGGATGCTCTGCCTTCAGCCACCCTCTCCTCCTCATCACAGAGCAGGCAGCTTTTGTTGCGCACGATACAGCTCCATTTTTATTGGCAAGAGCCAACCATACAAAATAAGGTCTTTTCAATCCCATTTGCCATTCTTTCTATCTGATAAACTTAATGCCATTAAAATTGAGGACAAGGTACACAGAACTTGCCAATTTCCAATGCAGATCATTTGTCAGAAAGCAAAAGCTTCTGTTCTTTTTCCTCAGAAGGATAAGTGAAATGTGCCTATATTGGGACAAGAGACCATAAATAAAGCTGAAATAATGGGAGATCACTCACAAATTCTCCACGCTTTGGAAATATTTTCACTCACATTTGTAACGCTGAAGAAAGTAGAGTTTTATGTAAGAAACAGGCTGCAGAATAGGGACATCCATGTCCTAGTCCTATCTCTGCCCTAAACTTCCTGCAAAAAAACCCTTCCCGGCTGGTCTCTGTTTCTTCTCCTGTGAAATGAAATTCCTTGTCCTCCTTTCCAGCAGAGCCACTTGTGAAAGTTTTTGATCCGTGTGTGCAAGCTGCTGCTGCATGCGTGAAAGAGCAGGCAGGGAAATGCTGGAACAGGCTTCCCAAAGAAAGTGAACCAAAATTCAGCCCAGAATTGGGAGTTGTGATTCCCTGGGTACAGAGACAATGTCCTTGTGTGAAAGATGGGGAGGGGGGAGACACCTTAGGCCCATTGCCACCCCGAGGTGGGAGCACAGAGCCAGGCCTGCTCCTCAGCACACGTCTCAAACTCCATTTTAAGGACAGTCGAGAGGGACCCCCGCTGGGGTTTGTTTTTCTCCCCTGACTTTGTCCCAGCGCTGGGGTATTTTGCTGATGTGGTGGAGGACGCTAACACCTTGATGGGCCCCATCTGTTCCAGCGAGGAGAGTACAGCTGAATGCTTCAAGGGTGCCCGGGTGCAGCTTGGGAACGCTCCTTGCTTTATCCATGGTGAAGCAGTTGGCATCAGCCTAGCTCCCTGGCACCCAGAGGGGGGAAATCCTGAGGTAAATTCGAGTAGACGTGATGTTAGAAAAGAACTAACCGTTAGGGCAAGTCGGGGTCGCCAGGTCTCCCAGCAGGGACAGGTGCCTGCCACTCTGCGCTTGGCCGTCAGCCAAGGACTTAGCGGTGGGACTCATGCCAGTCACGCATGAAGAGCAGACACAAGACTGGATCCGCTGCGACTCCGCTCCACCGCAGACAATAAGTAGTTTCCTTCGCTCTCCCTGCCTCTCTCGTGCGTGCGTGTTTGTGTGCGAACGCGGGGTGGCTGGTGCCCAGGTTGCTATGTGGCATCTCCAGGGCGAGCAATGCCGGCGCTGAGGATGCTGGAAGATGCTGTGAAGTCGGCGGTGACCCTTCGCGATGTTGCTGCAGCCTGGAGAATATTCTGCACGTCCCTGTCTGGTGAAGGGGGTGGGGGGAGGCAGGAGGAAAGCGAAAAGGGGCCTCCAAAGTCAGAAGTGATTTCTGGGCTGTGTGCAGCTATCTGCATGTACAAACCGGTATTTGCATATGCAAGTATCCAGCTGTGCATTCAGCCACTTGCTATGCTGAGGCAAAGGCAGGCGTGTGCATGTTTAATGGATCCTGCTCAGAGCTTGCTCGCTGAAATATGGTTGCTGCTTCTACCTAACTCTGAGACCAATCATCATGGGAAGTATCTGAAAATCTAGCTGGCACATCATATGATAACTGGAAGATTTTTCTCTAGCCTTGTATTTTTGAGGCTGTTTGTTTTCCATCCTCAGATCTTTAGACTGTTCTTTTTAGTACATTCTTTTTAGAAGAAAGCACTGAATATTTTTTTGCCATATAACAGAGACCACCTCTGTGAGCTCTCTGGAAGTTGTGCCCTGTGTATTTCAGAACAGTACAGGCAAAAAAAGGCGAGTCTGTTCAAGTCACAAATTAAAAAATAATTTTTTCCTCTTCCTATCACCTCTTTTCCCCCTTCTCTGCCTTCCATTCTCTCATCTGCTAAATGAGATGTTTCCACAGTTTCATTCAACACAGGATGGCAGTGGTAGAGCTTGGCAGCTATGGGAGCAAATGACTTACAACCAAAGGACAGCTTGAAAGGCAAACATGCGATTCATTGAACGTCTGGCAATCCAGAGTCTGTCAGAGGCCCTTTCCAACTTGCAGCTAAGGAGCATTGGACAGTCCCTTAAATAAAATGCATTTTGCTTTAGTGTAGCAGCTGACCATGCTGACTTCTGTCATCTCTTACATCTTCTCCTATTTTCTTTTGCATTTGCCATGTGTGTTGTTCTGCTGATCTCAGTTCTGAGGGGAAGCGTAGCAATACAGCTGCTGTGCATTTCTTTGTTATTTCCTTTCCTGCCTTGGCACCTGTAGCCACTGTAACTAAGCACTTTACAGTAATCTTAAAAGCCTTCCAAAAATACTGTGACTCATTAAAACTGACTCAATAATAAAATCGATGGCAGCTTTCTATCCCTTCTGGAAAACTCATCTGCCCTGCAGTTCCAGACAAAAATAAACTAGATATAGTTTTTAGGTTTGTTTTTTTTTTTTCCCAAAGCTTGACTGAAGAAACAAATGAAGTCTCATGTGATGTCAGGACCACCAGACTTGGAATTTTTAGGTGTTATCCCTGTGCACACATATGCTGTTTCTGTGCTTCTTCTCTATTGTCAGTCCTAAATCCAAGATTGTGGAGTTTGAGAAAAGCACTGAGCCAGTGCTGTAGCAAATATTTAATAAAAAGGAGTGATAGGGAACAGCTTTGTCACACCAGCATTTACTAGACAAAGAGCTGCAGTCTCTGCAGGTGGAATGTGCGCAACCACGTGCGTCATCCATAAGTGTGCTTGCTCCAGGCAAAGACACACGCCTGGAAAGCATCAGGACAACCGGCTGGTGCCTTTAGCTCTACTTCTACTCCACCCTATGACCTGTGGGGTGAACATAAGCCAGTTGCTAGTAATATGTCTACGCAGCATGGTGAAGAGGAGGAATGAGAGTAATAACTATATTTTGTGACCCACGTGCACCTCTTGTCCATGTTGCCAAGCAGTCGGTGAGGCACAAAGCATCTGCAGTGTGCTAAGAAAGAGCCGGTCTTACGGTGTCTGCTGATGGACTTAGACATGGCAAGCTTAGCTCTGCTGGGGCCCAGCTGGTCTGCCCACACAGATGCACAGGCTGGAGGTGCTGTGCTCTCCATCTGCATGAAGGGGTGAGCACAGCCTGGATCTCTCTCCAAGCAGAAAAAGCAACTCCCACCTCTACTTACCTGTTAGTGCGGCCACAACTCAGATCTGCACACCTGTGTGCATCAGCAAAACAGGATCACTCTGCTGACCTCCTTAGCAAAGATCTTTGAGATCAACAGAGAAAATGTTCTGTCTAAGAGCTGGAGATTATCTGGTTTAGAGTGTCTCTTTCTGCAGTCCAGAGGGGATGGAGTTATTTTAAATCTTTTTTGTGCAAAGAAGAAACCAGAAGATTATTTTCTTTCTTCAATGTCCTAAAACTCCTCAGGGCTGCTTATCTCCAATTGTGCTTGTCAAATACGCCCTTCTGCTATGCACTCTTCAGGGGAATGCATTTAAGAGCTTAGAAGATCCAGCCAGGAGAGGGGACTGGTGCCCGTATGACTTACGTGACAAATGCACACACAGTGAAACAATACCTACAATGGTGGGCTGAGAAAGACCCATGCTACTCATAAAACCAAAGAATAAGGCTCAAAAGGCTTTTAGGAAGCTATTTAGTCCACCTCCCAGTCCCAGTACCCAACAAAAACAAAATCACTCCTGCTAGATATTTCCCTAACCTGTTCTTAAAGATCTCCAGTTTAGAAGAAACCGTACTACCACCAGCCTAGTTCACCACTTCACAGTTCTCACTCTGCAGAGATTTTCCTACTGCCTAATTCATATTTTCCCTTGCATCTTAATCCTGTTGCTTCTTGTCCTATCCACCTTGGAAGTGCACAGCAGAATGGTCCCTTCTATAAACTGCACAAAATTCCCTTGCATGGGACTGAGGTAATGTCAGTCACAGACCTGAATTCCAAAAGGTTTGTAAATTATCACTTCAATACTGACATGTTTTTTCTGGAAAAAAGAAGAGCTCGATTCCTCCACTCTAAATTTTTAGCAGCTATTAAATTTGGGCTCTAACTTCCTACCCACCTCCCAAATTACTAGTTGATTTGACGTGTCAGCCAGCAAGCAGGTGTAAGTCCCCTGTCCTTGACGTCAGTGCAGTTGACCCAGACGAAGTGCTGGCTGAGACTTCTGGAGCTGCAAAATCCTCCTGAAAAGTTGAGCAGGGAGTAATGCCTTGATCCAACAGTAAATTCAGGTGCTGTGGCTGCCAATGGTTTCTATTACTGCTGTGGGCTGTAAGCAATTAGAAAACACCTACCATCAAAATGAGCATTTTTTAGTAGTAAACTTTGTGACATGAAGACAAATGTGGAAATCACAAGACCTAATTACATCTAATTGCCAATCCATGGGAAACACTCCAGTGAACTGGCACTCTGCAAAGGGAGGAGACAAGCAGCATTGTTTTAAAACACAAATTTACCAAACGTATAATTAGCTAAATACCCACACACTCTTCTAGCCACTTGTTTTGGTCTGAATCAGAGCTCCTCTGAGTGCTGAACATGGGGAAGGCATCCTCAAATGGCAACTGCTTCTTTGTTAAAAGGGTTTTAAAGGACCGTGTTAGTGGGTAAAGTTCAAATCTAAATACAGTCTGTGATTTCCTCAAAGGTTGCCTTGAGTCATTGGTCTGTTGCAGGCATTCCCAAGCTCCAACAAGGAGGTGTTGTTAGCAGGAAAGCTCAGTCGGTGCCATCCTGGCAATTTTCAGGGAGCAGCTTGTTTCCAAGTGATGGAGCATCTCCTTCCTGTTGGTGGAGCATTCAGGGACGCATGAGCATGTTATTTACCTTGACTGCCCACGTGGTTTACAAGCTCTGAAATGTTTGTTGTTTCAAATGCTGTTTGCCCAAAGTGGAATTTACCTGCACGGTGCTGACGCTGCTTCCCCATGAGTCGGTCTTAAATCCCACGTGCGGAAGGGTTTGATCCCACAGGTTGCTCTGGCCGTGGGACAGCCAATGCATGGCTCAGCAACACTGGTGTTAAGGGGTGATGCTGTCTGGCTAACCCAACTGGTCATACAAGGGTTGAAAGCACTAGAAATCAGCCCCACATTTCTGCAAATTGCTGTCATCCTCCCAACAGCCTCCAAGCAGCTCAGACAAACCCAGGTCTTATTTTAACCTCCTCGTACTTACAATCCCCTTCCTCAGCCAAAATAGCTGGCCCAAAAGATTAAAACAGCCTTTTACCCAGCAAGACCACGGGGAGGCCAAGATAGTAGAAGGCATCTGATTTCCTTTAAGGAAAAGCTGGGTAGAGCCATTTGTCTGAAGCATTCGTCCACTATGGCCCGCACTCCACAAGCACCGCTCCATGGTGAGCGGGAAGCTGACATATAATCTCCCTGCAGCATATGTGCTAATCTAAATGTTAGAATAATATATTAGAGGTATACACAATGTAGGCTATTATATTATAATCTATAATATATACTATTACTAATATATAAGTAATAATATTGCTGCCCTCAGGGACCGCCATGACAGGAAGCCACAGCAGTGAGGAGCACACACAAAATGGCTGCCACTGCCCTGTGGCCCTGAGGGGATGCCTCACCACAGGTGCGTGGTGGTGGATGGGCTGTTGGCTGGGGCCTTTCCTCACCATGGAGAGACACAGCCGTGCAAGAAGCCATGCTGACTGTGGGGGAGACAGGGAGGTGAGGGCTGGAGATGGCTGGGCTGTGGCTGGGAGGGCAGGCTGCAATGGCGGGGGCTCATGTCCCCCACCTGCATGCCCATATCTCCAGTATCCTCCGTGGTAAGAAGAGCTGTGGTGCCTCAGTTTCCCCATCTGTGAGGGAAATGATGCTATCTGCCACATATTTAGAGGTTTGCTGGTGACAAATATAGACCCAAAAGCTCCACAGTGAGCAACGTATGGGTTGCCTCCCCATCTGTCTTCATGTTCGTGTCCCTCTGTTTTGTCTTCAGTTCAGCCACAGCAAACCCATGGTGACACTCCCTGGGTAAGCTACCACCAAGTGCAGGTGAGAGGACTGAAACTGGGGCCGAATGCCCTTTTCTTTTTTTTTAAATCTTAGCAGCCCCGTTCTCTGAATGGCACAGTTACATCTGGCTGGTTTTGCTCATTTTCAGTTTAATGTAAATACCAGCCCTGGAAGTCATTTGGGAAGCTTGCATATGCTAATAATTTGTAGCTGAATTATTATTATTTTTTTACATTAAACAATAATATTGATATTTTCAAACTTTGCATGCCAAACACTGAAATTGAATTAAGCATTGTTTAAAATAACAATAATATAAATTTGTTTTAAATGAATTTAGTGTCATTTCATTGTTTGAAATGTAATGTAGGAAAATATTACTGCTGGGGCAAGAGTAAATATCTAAGTCTATTAATTTTATTGAAGTAGTGGATAGATCCACATGAACTATTTCTGTGTGTGTTTGGTTAATATTTTATTGAAAATTGGTGTTAGCTCTAACTAATGAAAATCCAAACTCACTTCACATATGAAGGTGTAAAATGCATCCAACAACTTAATAACCCATTAACTTCAATGGAATTTTTTATGCTAAAATTAAAGAAAAAAAAAAAGGTGTTTCTAAGAGATGTACAAAAATTGGAAATTGGCCAATACAGTCAGCCCTTATTCTGAATTAACAGGGAGGGATAAGGAGGATGTGCAGCCAAGATCTTTCATTGTCCAGCAGTTGCCAGCACCAGTTTTTTGAAAGGACGGTGCAAGAAACTCCTGAGTATAGTGATATGAATATGTACTTTTTAAATAAATATAATGCTTTTCATGCATTGACGTTGAAGCGTTTTGCAAAGGGCAGTTCAGTTAGCTCCATTTTACAGGTGGTGAAACTGAAGCACAGAGTAGGGATGTTATTTGCCTGGGCTCACCCTGTCAATGGCCAGGGGTAGAGCCAGGAACAAATCCCTGTCTCTTGACAGCTAATCCAGTGCCTAAGCCAAGATGGTCTCCTGCTTCAAGAAAATGCTTCCTTTGTAGGTAGCACTTGAGCACATGTTAAAGTCAAGGGGACTTAAACGTCTGCTCGAAGTTAAGCCTATACTTAAGTACTTTCCAAACAGAGGGTAAACTTAAACCCATGTTAAAGCGCTTTCCTGAATCTGGGCAAATCTGTCGAAAGCGTTTGATTCTTCTAACTGCCATAATTAATGGTGTGGAGAAGTTGAATTCTGGGGATTTCTATCTCTTTCCATCTCTTACTTTGTTGTTTTTTCCCCAGGTTTTTCAGAAAGGAGGTAAGGAGGCTGTTGTAATTTTTTAGCAGTTCTCCTAATTCTAGCTCTGCATGTCCTTCTTATCTTGATGAAATTTCAGTGTTTATTGTTACTGTTTTATTGTGGATCCTGCTACACTTGAAACTTGCATGCTTTTACATAATTATCAAATCTCAAGTCTGTGTAATGTGAATAAATGTGTTTATTAGGAGAGGACCAAACAGCCTTAACAACACAGTGGAAAATAACAGGAAGCCTAAGACAGTATCATGTTGGGTTTGTTGACTTTAGCAAAAACATGTCCTCGCTGCTGTGTGGCTGTGTATTTCTGAAGTTATGAAATTGCAGTCATGGCAGATCAGAACACGTATCTTGTTTGACAGAAGTCAGGGTGAATATCAAAGTGGTATTCTTCCTTCCAGCAAATTAAAACTGCAGGGTTTATTCAGTGCTCCACTCAAGAATCCCATCAGAAGGCAACTGATTTCTGTGTAACACCGATAACAGTTCAGTCGTGCCAGTGCAGACTTGGAGAGACGTGTAGCCTCAATCATACAGGCAGACAATTTGATCTATGGGATGATCATGGTGCAGAAGAGTTCTTACCTGTTAACCTGGGTTCAAAATCTCAAACTAGTGCTTGGGGTGTTGTCTAAGCTTCAACCAAGGACTATGAAAAGCAGCAGGCTGTATATCAGAGCCCAGACAGACAAACCTTCACACATTCCCTGCTACTGCAAAGCTACCTAGAGCTAGGAAGACTGCTTGTATGTACAACCATTCAGGATTCATCTTGCCCTTAACTGAGTAGCTAGTTAACAAATGTTAACACTATTAATGGTTTCAGACCTCCTGTAAGAAAGGCAAAAAGAGGGTCCCCAAAGCGTACATTTTTATGGCCAGCAGTAACTCATGCTGATGTCTAAAGCGGGTGAAATTAGTAGGGCAGGGCAACTCAAGGGTTTGGACATGTAAAATGCTGGGGATTTCTTTAAAAGGTGTAGAAGTTATCTGGAATTTGCCTTGTTCACCAGTAAGAAAAACCTGTCAGGAAGGGATTTAGACCTGAGCAGATAAATAATAGCCTTGAAAAGGGTATATGGAGTGAAATGGAATGTGCTAGCAATGGAAGAAGGGGTAGATCAGGTAAGGAAGCCATGTCTTGAAGGTTAGGAGATGAAGGTCTAAAGTTAGAGTATGAAACTGGGAGGAAATGGTACAGTAAGGAAAAGAAACAGTAAAAGGCTCAGTAGCCATATAAGTTAAAAGAAAAAGAACAAACGGGTCTACCATGCAATAAGCATGCGTTAGGGGTTAGTATGTGTCATCCAGACATTGAAGGGACACTATGTCGGCTTTCCCTAGGGATGAAGATGGCTAATGGGAACAAGTGAATAGAACTGGAGAGGGTCATGTGCAACATGCAGAACTCCAAGCACTTCATGTGTTCAAGTCTGTAAGGATCAGATCAGCCCCAGGAGAGAGAAGGAACTGACACATGAAATCACCATCCCTGTACCAAAGATTCTCAATAAACTGTTCAAAGCCCGAGTACTCTGCCCTGAGCATTTGACTAGAAAGTAGCAAACACGATACCTGTAATAAAAGATGGAGCAGCTGTTGAATAGTGATTAGGGAAACTCCTGGCTGTACCTCAATACTATGCAGTGCTTTAGAGCAGCTTTTTAAATAACTGAACACGTGAAGGCACATGAAATATGGGCTAAATGCAAGATGGGTTTCTGAGAGAGAGATTGTGCTGGGTTCCTTGGAGAGCTTTCAGTGAGCAGAAGTCAAGAACAGTGTGATGCCCCAGTCTAGCTGGGTTCCTCTGAAGAATTGAATACATTGTGCTGTATGGGAAATTTGTGTTGATGATGGAGAAGGTAAGGATTAAAACCAGTGTTCTGTCATGGGGCAGAGTGGTCAAAGGGGCAAGGATGGAAGGTGACTTGGGAAGAAGAAATGAGGAACTGCAAAATAGTTATGGAGTTGCTTGAGCTAATGAAACACAGTGCTGATTGATAGAAAATTTGGGAGCCTTGCTGATTCAGATCAACTTACAGAATTGGGTATTGTGAAGTACAAAGTCAATGCACATTGGGACCAATAACAGAAGTTGCTGCCTTAAACCATGGACTCTTCAGCTTGAAAGACAGACATAGCGGAAGACCGTGTTAAATGCTTAGGGAATAAAGATGGGCCACTGTGCAACCTGGCTGTGAACAGAACAACCATAATCCTAGAATATATCCATTTTATTGCAGAACTGTAGTAGTGTTAATATTGTTGTAGAAGACACAAAGGAAAACCTGAGTGGGACAGTTGTGGTTACCCATGTTTAAGATTCAGACTGGCAGAGTTACTGGGGTGACTGGGGAAATGGAGAACCTATTTTATAAAAGGAGACTGAAAGAACAGGGCTTGTTCAGCCTAATAACATGAAGGCTGGAAAGAGATAGGCCTGCTCTCCAGAAATGCATTGGGGGGGTAAACACTAGGGAGGGATAAGAGCTATATAAGCTGAAATGCTGGCACAAGAACAAATAGGCAGGAACTGGCTCTGAATAAATAAAGGCTGGAAGTTAGAGGGGAGCTTTAAACTGACAGAGGAAAGGGGCTCTGCAACAGACCCCACCAGTGTGAGCGGGACAAAAAAAATTCAATAGTTTTAAGACGCTGTTTGATAAACCAATGAAATCTATGCAGTTTTGTTCCCTGTGGTCTAAAGAATCAGACTTGATGACTTAGAACAGCCCTTCAAATTCTACAGTGAATTTAACATCCTAAGATGCATATGACAGATAATGTATGTTGGAGTAATTATTTTAGGCTCTCTGCATCCTCTGGCAAGCTTTAATTACCTGGCAGTAGCAGCACAGTAGGAAGGTGGAGCGGGCAGGAATCAGTTCCTGTTCACTGCTACAAGCAATGTAGCTACATACTTAGTCACTGAGAGCAATGGTGCTTCTGCTGTGCTGGCATCCAGTATTTTTTATGTTCACCAATAGAGGCTTCCTGCATCATCCATGGTGCCTGTCCTCAGAACTGTGACTCTTCCCATGACTAGATAGTAGGAACCGAATCCCACCAGTCAGCAAAGCATCTGGAAATTGTCACCTGAAATACTGTTCTGCAACAATTTCTTGGCTCTGGTGAGTCCAGCAGATAATCGAGGCAGGTTAGAAATGGAAGTTATCATGAAAGACTGCAGCCAAACTGTGACTGATTTAACTCCAAGTTTCCCTGTACCCTACAAATGTTCCCAAGTACCCTATAGACATTTTTACCCCCTCAGAGAGTGTTTCTCAAAGAAAACCCTCCTGAGACTGCATGAGTTCTGCAATCTGCTGTATTCTAAAATGATCAATTAAAACACTAAGTTTGCATAAGGTAAAGATAATCTGATGCAAACCACCTGAAGGTCACAGAACCTGAATATAAGGTCACCAAGGGATCTCCAGGTTCATGTCATCAGGTGGAAGAATAACGATGGATGTGTTTTGACAATGTTTATGTTTAATTTAACAATTAACACTGGCCTCACCTATTGATCTTTAAGCAAACATTCGTTACGATGCACAATGACATTGTAGTTAGCAACTCCGGATTGTATTAGTGGCAGTTTCAGCTGAGCTGCATTAAGAAATGCTAATTGCAACAGTCTTGAGGAAGGAAAACTGAAACAAAAGGATAGCCACATCTGATGAATGTCCCTGCTCTGGACAGAGATGCCATTAACAGAGGCCTTAGAGGGGAAACAGCTCTTTTCTTTTTCCCATTTGGGTGATACATAGTTCAGTCTTATCTCATTGCCAGCTCTGAGTGAGATTGATCATTTTTTAATTTACCAAATGTGATTTATCCCACTTTCACATTGGTGTGAATATTACCAGTCCTCAGCTTTCACTATTCCAGTGTGGGAGAATGAAAGTTTGCTGGCAGAGAGCACTGAGAACCCAGAACAGGCAAGCACTGTTAAGAAACTCAAAGTACAGTGTCAGGCAAGCCTATGAACAGAGCAGCACTATGTGCAAGGCCCTGCTCTCTTATTGTCAGTACTATCCCTACTCCAGGAGAGCTCAGAGGTGAAGTCTGAAGTCACTTGCTGCCTCCATCTCTAAGGATGCATGTCCACCTCCTCCCTTATGCCCACTCCGGAGTTCTTGCAGCTCTGCAGTGAATTGTACCTCAACCCTGGAAATAGTTAAAAATTTGAGCATAACAACCAATATGAAGGAAGAAGAGGAAAAATGCAGCCCTGTCCTTTGTTGGCAGCTGTGCTGTTGTAGATTGGCTTAAACTGGTCCTGAAACCATACCTGAGAGGCTGTGCTGTGTGAGCTTCACACCGCCAAAGCAAGCGAAGCTCTCCGGGAAAATATTAGGTGAAGTAGTTAGGAGGCTTGGCAAAGGGCAGAAAGATTTAAACTACAGAATTGAGGTGGTGCATCTGGTCACACATGAAGTCAGTGGTGTGGGCAAGAGAGAACCAAAGCCCACTATTTAGCAGTCTTAGCTCAGTGACTTTCCTAAAAGTCTTAACCGTTTTAAAAAGCGATGTGCATTGGTTTGATCTGCTCTGAACCCATGATGGCAAGTGATTGAGTTAACATTCCTTAGCAAGTTAGCTCTCATCAGCTGAACCATAGCGATGGCTTCTATTAAAGAAATGGAGCTTGATAGGATTGCATGGAGGGCTGGGAGGTGATGTAGTGGTTGGCGAACAAGACAACATGTGTGGTAAATCAAGGAAAGGAACTGGTATTTTGGACAGGCTGGAGGAGAAAGAGAGGAACTAGAAAGAATGGGAAGTCAGATAGATGACAGGAGTGGTGATCAGAACAGAAATAGGTATTCTGGCAAGGGAGCGAGTGAGAAAAGGGCTGACTTGAAAGCCTTCTCTGGAAGCTTCCCAATCTACTATTTTTATAACCTTCCCCTGACCCTTTTTTCCCTGTGTCCTCAATTATTTGGGGTAAGCGTTGTCCCTATCTTTGTTAGCTCATCTATATGTGCATGCAACCTAATGACATGGGTTAGCTACTTAATCCTAGTCTGTTAGTGTCATCCTGGATTAATTTACTCCCTGTTCAGCACTGACTGTCACTTGGATGAGTGTCTCCTGCACCTTTTCTTTCCTTCTGCTCTTTTTTTCCCCTTTGGTCATGCCTTTGGCGGAGGGCCCCGTAGCTGAAATGCCCCCTGTGACATTCCACCAGATTCCCCCATCCACACTAAATACTGCAGACATGCCTGCTTTGTCTGCTACCTCCATCTTAATTCTTTATCTGCTTACACGGTTAGTGTCTCCCCCCCTCCCCATTACTGACCTTGTGGATTAATGTATAGTACAGGACAGTAAGCTTTCTTGAAGGCTGGGTGAATTGTGTCCTCAGCTCCCCATCTGTCGACGTTGCCTCTTATTGCCTTCTGCACAGTGACACAGACACAGCTGAGACTTCATAGGAAGCAGATGAGAGAGCTGGGTTTTTTTCCTTTTTCTTTTATAATTTTTGACAAGGAGTTTCCAGTTTGGCAACTGGTATCTAGTAGTGTCTTCCTTGTGGGTGTCTTGTTTAATCAAGGGATTGCCAAGTCTGAATATTAATCAGCTCTATTTAAAGAAGTTGGGGACAGGAGATGTGTAATTGCTGTGATAATGTGGAAGCCTAGGTTTAGTCAACAGTGTCTAGTTTGTGTGGCTGAAATGTAAAGGCTAAATATTTTGGAACAGGTGAGAGAACAGAAGATGAGACTATAGGATGAATAACTGGAAACGAGCTTCATGTTCTGGGGATTTTAGGGTCTCTTCCAAAGCTAGATTGGGGAAAGCCTTTCCACAGGTATCTGGGGAGCAAAGTCCTCCCTTGGCCAGATGTAGCCCCCTGGTAACAAGGCAGAGAAAACAGGGGACTCCCAAAGATACTGGGGAGCTCATCCTCTGGCAAGAAAGGTGGAGCATCCCATGGAAACACAATGTTAGTGGCAACCAAAAGAGCAGGTATCCCCATGCAGGGTATTTGTTTTGTGAGGGATGGTTTGTGTGATGGGGAAAAGCAGTTCATGCCTAGACTCATGATCAGGGTCTCAACAGAAGACAGTCACCTGTAGTGATTGGATACATGGGGCACTTTCTGCTGGCTTGTGGTTTGAGATTGTTTTTCCTGATGTCACTGTTTCTCCACAGAGCACTGGCTGGAGGTGTGCAGAGAGCTGGCTTCCCTCTTTTGTTTCCAGCTCTTACTTTGCATTAAAAGATGATGAAAAGCTGCTTGAAAATACATTTAGCATTTTCCTTGCAGTCAGCTTTGTAGCATGACTACCGTGTGCTTTGGTGCAAAGAATTACATATTGCTCTTCTTGAATGTTTACTTTTCCATTTTGCTCTGCACGTATGCCGGGATCTGCTGTCCCTGTGCCAAACACACGCAATCTACAGCTCCCCGTGCTATTGTCCAGTTATGAATTCCGTAACTGGGTTGTTCTCCCCAGGAACATTTGTTGTGTCATTGAGTATTTTGCTGTTTGAAATAGGCAGGTAGATGATTTGCAATCATGACTTCATCTGTTTGAACAGGAATGGTAACGGAGCTGTCCAGGAGTCAGCCAGACACATCCAGACCAGATATAAATCAGCCTGGCTCCATTTTGAAGCCCACAGAGTCGAGGTGGTTTACAGTAGCCAGGAGTGTTGTCACTCTCTGCTAAGAGTTAGAAAATGCCATTGAAACCATCAGGCAGACTGTGCTGCTAAGGAAACAAAGTGCAAGGAGCAAGTTCAAACATCACACCCCTCGTCACCTGTGCCACTCATTGATTAAATATGCAGAGCTGTGTACAGTTTGGGGCTCCTTGATACAAGAGACTGACCAACAGCAGAGGCCACCAAGGTGATCAGGAGCCTGCAGTACAGGGTGTGCACAGAGGGACTGAGTCCTGGGTTTGTTCAGCCAGAGGAAGGGGTAGCTGAGAGGGCATCTACAAGCTGACTTCAATGAATTAATGGTCATAGAGGAGACAGAGCCAGACTATTCTTGGAGGCACAATGCAGAAGGACAAGAGGCAACAGCCACAAATTGAATCATGGAAAATTCCAGTTAGGTATTAAGAAAAAATTCTCCACGTGAGGGTACACTGGAACAAGGGATCAGGAAGTTGTGGGATCTCCATGTGCACTGTGGAAGCCAGTTGGCCATCCAGCTTTGAGACAATTGTTTGGTCCCTGACTGTCTTCTACTTAAGTTTAGACATAGCTGTAGGAAACAGTGGCTTTGTAATAGAGAAATGACCTCTCAATAGAGATAGCTCCTACTGTTCATTGAAAAATAGAATTTCTGTCCCATGGGAAATTCTGGTATTTCCATATTTGTTTTCATCTCAAATTGGAACACATAGTTCCTAAAAAGAATTGATTTGCAAATGTCAGAGTGTTTCATGTTGACATTTTGAGCTAAAATGAAATATTTTTGCTTGAGTCAGGTCATCATTTGCTTCTGCCTGAACAGCCTCTTGCTTACAGGAGCTGTAGCTCTACGTTTCCTGTGATCCCAGGAAAGCCCACCACTGGCTAACCTGTATCTACCATAATGTGCCCTTATTTCTTCCAGCAGTTGAGTTACTTGGGGGAATCATGAGTCTTCCAGCATGCGGAGTGCTGGGTCAAACAGATGTAGAACACAAGAACCATCGGTTTTCTGACTGGAACACTTTTGGGAAACATTTTTTCCCTGTGTGGAGAATCTTGGTTTGTGCAAAATCTCATTTTCTGAAGGGAAAGTAGTTTCTTTCCCTTTTTTTCTAAGGGAAAATGTTCAATCAATCCAATGTGCAACAAATATGTTCACATATGTGTGTGTGTGTGAAGGTGCTTCTTTTCTACTTTAACAAATGCTACAGCCACATTCTGTTCTCATTTACCAGACTGAGCTCAGACTTTCACCCGTTAGTTTCAGTGAAGCTAATCCAGTCACAGTGACATAGCTAGGACTAAATTTGGCCCAAATAAGAGATTTATTGTCTTTAATAATAACACAGAGATGGAGCCACAGCTGGTATGAACCAAAGAAATCAGTGGAATTTGGATGACTTGTACCTGCCAAGGATCAGCCCCAGAAATATTAATAGCTAATTACCTGTAGTGCTTACAAATGTATTTACAGTCCATTTCCAGTGCTGCTTCAGGCAGAAGACAGCACATTTGCAGGCTTGCTTACTCAGTCTGGCAGGAAAGGTTTTTCACACTTTCTGCTCTGTTAGCAGCATCCACGGTAGATCTCTTCTCCCATTCCTTTTCTCCCAGCCAAGGCTGTTTGTCTAAAGTCTCTGCAATATCTACCTGCAGATCTCCCGTTATTTCTGTGCTCTAAACTGTGTGTTCTGCAAAGTCAGTGTGAGCTGAACGCAGGCATCTGAGGACATAATTTGGGCTTAAAATTTGTAGCACATTAGGAGCATGCTAATTGCCTAGGGTGATATCCAGCTGACACCTGATTTGATGGTAACTATGTTCTCATTCCTGTTTAAAATTCTATCTCCTAAATAAATGAGTGATGGGATCGATAGCCTCGCTCTGTTAACAGGAGGGCTGTGGTGCACCACTGTGATTTTGACCTCGCTGTTTTCTTTGCCAACTAATTATGACAAAAATGACATACCAGGTGATCTTCGCTTGTTCCTGAGACACTTTTAACACCATCTCTTAGGCACTTTTCCCAGAACCAATGGCTTTTGTCATTTGCTTCTCTGGTTTCCTGTTCATTACATTTGTTGACAAGTGCTCAGATGAATTCATCTAAGTTGCGTCCTTGCTGTTTCCTTGCCTGGCTGGGATGTTTCCTTCTGCATGCCAGGGTGAGCATTTAAAAATATAGCTCACTTGATTGCTTGCACAAATGTTTGCCGATGAAGGTATCTACACAGTGAGAAAATGTCAATCAACTTAATTGCATGTGCAAATTCCACTCTGCATGTGTAAATACAGGATCTGTGTGCGGTTTAAGTATCTGTACTGGGAAATTGGGCTTTGCTACCTTTTAAATACTTTTGTTAAGAATTCCCTTTAAGTCCTGCGAGGTGTCTGAAACAGATGTTTTGCCTTGTGATGTTCAGGTCTCACAGAGATTTGAAACCCGTTAAAGGGGATATGGTGGACTCTGCTGCAGCTTGAGGTGCTTGCATACACGTTCCCTCTGATGGAGATGGCAGAAGGAAACATGCTGTCACCCTGCGTGGCTTTGACTCTCAGTCCAGCATCTTAGAAATATAAATACAGCAGTACCTTAAATCCAAAGCTTGCCCGGCTTTGCCCTGGCAAGTAGGGGTGCATATTCCTTTCTGTCAACACTGCAATGGATGAAGTAACTGCCAGCAAAAACGTTAAGATGAATTAAGGCAGCAGTGATGTCTTCCATCCGTGCAGCAGGACTAGGTATCAGATCCCTCACACAGCCTTGGGCTGTAAGCGCATGAGATGGACAGTCAGGAAGGGTTAGTGTCACATTTACATGACTGAGAAGAAACAGCTAGGGGAAATGCCCAGTTTACTCAGTAAAAAGTAAAAAGATATGGATTGGGAGGCTCAGGGGAACAAAAGACTCACAGATAACTTGAAGCTGTACATCCAGAAGAGAGCACATCTATTTTAGTGGCCTAAACATCAGAGACCTTGTATCTATATGGTCAAATCTCTGCATAGTTGGTTAACCTGGTCATCATAAAAGAAGTTCAGTGAATTTCTCTCTCCACTATCTTTGGATGAGATTTTCTTACTTTGCTCAAGCACTTTCCATGGGAACTTCTCTATTAAATCAAAGCAGACAGCCCTCTAGCCCTCTATCTGATAGTAGCCAGCACCACTTGCTTCAGACTAAGGTGAAGCAAATCCTGCAATGGGAAGCTAAGGAATAATTTGCTGTAGATAAAGTTACTTTGCTCAGAGGTTATCTTCAGCCACAAAGCAGAAGGCTTGCTATCTGATCCCAGGCAGCATGAATCTTTACTTGCCACTCTGCAGGAGAATAAGATCTCCCCATTGTTCCTGGTCGTGGTTTCCAAAATCCATCTTTTCTGCAGGATGGGTGTACCTTGTCCCTAGATGGAGCTGTATTTCACCGGTGTGCTGGGTATAGGACCAGCAATGCCAGCCCCTGTGTTTCACAGCTTATTGTCAGGAATATTGCTATTTGCTGCCTGTTGTTCTCCCTGGTGCTCCATTCTGCCTCTGCTTTTGCTTTTTCTAAGGATGTTTGTGCTTAAAAAAAAAACAGACAAGAAAAATAAAATGATTGTGTAACCCCCAGTACAGGAATCTGATTAGGAACAGGCACAGCATTTCAAAGAGCCCTGGGAGAGGTAGGGGCAAATTGTTTGTGCAAGTTACTTTGAAAATTGCCATGCATTATATTGCCATAAAATAACAATCAGGAGCTGGAAGAACAAGGATTATTCCCACGAAAAGCCACTTCTCCCAAATGGCAGCACTGCATAAAACCAGTTGTGTACATAATATTTCATTAGAAATAATATCGTTACTAACAGATGTCCATTTTCAGCAGAGCCAATGTAGATGGGATTTTATTGTTTCTCACTTCCACGTAAATGGATCTTGAACGGTGGTAGCCCTGATTATGAAAAGCTGCAATTAAATGTTGAAGTAATAAAGCTCAGGTTAGCCATCTTCCCCAAAAACTTGTGTTTCTTCCAAACAGCAGGCAAACATAAATGCCAGGTTTTAAAGTGCTAACCTGCTGCAGTTTTGGAGTTGTTTTCTAGGTTGTGTCTGCCTCCTTTTTAGATCCATGCAAACAAACCTGCAGATTAGCGTGTGTGTTTGTGTGTGTGTGTGTGTATGTGTGCGTGCACGAGTAACCCAATTTCTGCCTTTCATACTTGGCCCAGATTAGAGGCCAAGCCCTGCAATGTGGTGGTGAAACATCCAAGCTGGAGTGGGGGCTTAGTTTTTTCTGTATTTGATGTAACAGGTAGATAGAAATGTTCCCTCATGGGAACAGGTTTATTTGGTGCAGCTCTATCATTTTATTTATTTACTGATAGTCACAGTCTTATTTTGATGCAAAACTCTGCCTGCCTCCCCCATCCCCCTTCCCCTCCCGCCTTCCCTAGAAGTGACATGATCAAAAGCTATTTCTTCTTCAGAGTGATTTCCAGTAACCTCCGGAGCAGTTTTTTTAATTAAATAAACCTCATCTTGTCTAGCTTTCTGGTCAGCATTTTGAACCCCCTGCAGATGGGTCTGAAGGATTAACAGCAAATCCTCCTCGACCCAGCTCAAGCAGATGGGCGGCATGTGTCTGATAAATACTAGGACAAGGTCTGCTTCCTCGTGTTTCCAACAGATAGACAGTATACCCTGTAAATTAAATTTAAAATGGTGGCCCTTTCAACCCTTAGAATAGCAGAGGAAAAGGAATACAAATGATATGAATTTCCTATTTCTAGCACATTGTCACCTCATGACCACTGAGTCAAACATCACCTGTTGGGCAAGTGGTACCTCCAGGGAAGGCTGGATCAGTAAAATGCTGAACTTACTGAGAACACAACGTGTGTGAGCCCCCACGTGTGTCTGCTGCATCTCCTTGCTGATGGCTTTTATTTGCATATCAGTTTGCAGAGTATCCTCTTTCCAAATGAACATCTCTTTGACATGGGCACCCATACAGCTGTTGCAATAGGAGGCAGACTCCAAGTTCCTGGGTGTGCAGAGAAGTAAAAAAGTCTGCCATGTGCAAAGGAGTTGTGCTCAGTTACCTGAGCAGAGAATGGGCCGTTTTCCCCAGCTATTCACTTCCAAGGGTCAGGAGTGGTGAACCTTGCTTCTGGGGGACAAGGGCAAGCCATGGAAATGGAGGGAGGTCTCCATCCTAGTCTCACTTGTTCTGACAGAGGTCCTTCAGGCCCATGGATCAGTCAGTTCCTTAGCAAAGATACTTCATAAAAATCAAACAAACCCTTTCTCCTTCCTTTGTGCTATTTTTCTTTTTTTTTTTTATTCGAGGAGGAAAAGTATAGGCGTTTTGAAGTGTTGTGCTTTCTCTGTCATTCTTCTTGCCATTTCTTGCCCTCTATGATGGTGGTCGCTCAGGAACTGCTCATGGATAGAAAGATTTGTCTACAATTGCACTCTGTATGGCCACTGCCTGACAGCATTAGTGCAAACTGCCTTTCCCCAGTGACCTTGCTGCTAAGCTGGAAACTGCCAGTGACTGTCACCTCCAATGACACTGCTCAGAGGGTCCTTGTCAGAACAATTACCACTGGTATGTCACTATGTCGCTTTGCAGAGCCTTTGGCTCCTGAGTCAGGATACCTGTGATATTTGGGGTAAAAATTATTGTGTTTAATGGCCAGATTTCAGGGGTGTGGCATGCTTGTGAAGTCAGTGACTCTGCATGTCTGCAAACCAGGTGAGGAGGTGGTAGAAGCAATGCAGAAGCAGCAAATAAGGATGTCATTTGAAGACTCATTTAAAACTGAAGATGGAGAGACCGAGGATATCTCCTATTAGAGACATCAATACATGGTGGAGAGTGGGGTTTCTTTTTCTAAAACATTGGTTTTCACTCTCAGATAATTTAGGCTATGATCTAAGGAAGAACAAATAACTAAAACAGTTTAACAGTAGCAAGCCAGCCAGCCTGCCTTTCCTCCCTGGACATTCAAGTAGCTGCAGGGTCGTATCTTCTGCAGAGCCCTTTGGAGATAAGGTGGTGTGGGATGAATGCTCTCTTGGAAGGGTAATAACAGTGGAAAAATGGGAGAATTAGAAGGAGGAGTTTAAAATGCCATAAAGCTGGTGGACTAAACATTCAGCTGTTGCAAACCAGCTCACTCTTGACTGTGGGTGGACTTGCATCATGTTACGCAGCTAAAGATGTGGTCCACAAAATCAGAAACAGTATACGAGAAAGGAGGCATCCAGCCTATCTACTTGCCCCTGGGCAAGTTTTGATTGTCTCTGGATGCTGTTTCTGCTAGTTCTCATTTTTAATTATCTAATGACACTTTCCACACTGTTTCCTTCAGCAAGATCATTGTGGGCATAAAAAGCACATTTCTTTATGCATTACTCATCCCTCAGGATTATAAAGTGCCAAGGTAGAAGAAGCAATTTCTTTTATGATATATGCCCATGTCAGTTTACCTTTAATCCTTGTGATGAGAAACATTTAAACTTCTTAATGATGTCTTGGAAGTTTGAGTGAGTGAGTAAGCAAGAAACAAAACTGTTCACTGACTTATTTTTCCAAATAATCACAACGGTTTAGAAAATGAGTCAGCAATTTTCTTGGCTTACCCATAATATTTTAATTTTCATCACTTTAGCTGTCCTTTTTCTCTTATCTGCTTACACAGGTATGATATTGGAATCAGATAACTCCTTGCCTTTTCATGGCCTAGCACAAGGGAGCCAAGGTAAGTGGAAGCGAAAAGTTACACTGTCAGCTAATGTGGTGTCCCTGACAGCACATACTTGTCTACTCACTGAGTATCTCTTCATTTGCCTGTGGGACATAATAATATACTTTGAGCCAGAGGTCGCATTTAATTGCACTGTCACAGGGCAAAGTGGGGCTCAGTAAAGCACAGATCTGGTCTATTGGAGAACTGCTCAAAGAAAACTTCTTATTTTTTGTGGTAAGTGGAAAATTTGATGTTTAAAGTGTCCATACAAAGGATTTTTTTTGTAGCTGAGAATGTAGCAGTTGAACAATTTGCACTGAAATTGTATGTTTATTTTCTTTTTTTTTCCATCAGGATGCAGTTTTGAATTTCTTCAAGATGGATTTTTCTGGGTTTTGTTAAAAATATTGAATAACAAAAATGTAGAGTTTTTCAGCTTTCAGCGTTAAAAACTGTTTTCTGTTTCATGTAAAACATTTCTAACAACCTATTTCTACTGAGTTTAAAGAAGATTTAAAATTACTGGTGCAGGAAAAAGTAGCGCAAATTTCACCCAAACAATTTTTTTTCTTTAACAACAGGAGCAAAACCCAGCTATCTGTCTTGACTTTTCATTTCAAGCAGGTTTCTGTGAGAGATGTTTAGAGCTGCTCCCCTTTACCTTTCATACAGCACTTCTCAGGTGCCTGCTCATATTTATTGGCTGCGAAGCTGAGGGTGAAAAGACAACTAGACCTACTCGTCATCCAACCAAACCATACTGAGGGAGAAAGAAGTAGCCCTCCTCTCTCCTCCCTGCTGTGGTCTGTGGTCAAAGGGCAGGGAAAGACCTTAGGCCATAGCTCGCAGCAGGTGAGCAGCTGGACAGGGTGCAGGAGGCTGCACCTCCAGCCTGGCAACACAGCTCTTCCCACTGAAGGACCCCACAGAATGGGTAAGCCTTAGGAACAATTATGAAGAACGGTGATTTATTCTCCACTTTTCAAGTGATACTGTGAACCTTTTGAAGCAAAGTGAGGTGGTTATTTTTTTGTTGTTTCTTTTTTTCCCAGGGATTCCCCAAGTGGATGGCTGTCAAAGATTTTAATATACTGCAGGCACAGCAGCTAATTCTCAAATCTCTTGCAGAAGGATCTTACAGAGGGAAGCTAGGATGCAAATCCTTTTGAAGGCTTTTTCCATTTTGAAACCTATAAATAGGAAAGTAGGGCAAAATGACTTTGACAAGTTTAGACCTCACCTTCTTTAATTACTCTCTTTGGATCAACAACCTGACTGCAAATGCTTATCTGCTCCAACATTACACACAGGTTTGGAGTTTATTTTTTAAGAGCAGTGCATGACAATTCTGCATAATATTTTTAATACCCCTGGCCTCCAGAGATTTCCACATTCCAGTCGATCTTTAAATTTATAATTGATATAAATAGTGAGCAGGGCTGATTGCCTGAATTGTCCTTTCAGTATAAAAAGTCTGTCCATTTATTCTTCTTTAAGAATGGTAAATTATCTTCCTAATGCTGTTTTTGCATTTCTTCTCCCTTTTTTCATAAATGTGAAAATTTAAATTGATTGTGTCTTGCTACTGATTAGTAATAATAATAGATAATATAAACCACTAATACAATAAGTTATTAATAAATTAGTTATAAGAATGTTATTTTTATAGATGTTTAAAACAAAGCATGTCTGGTTACTCTTCTATAATGTATAATGTTGTTTTAATAAAATAAATATTGCATGTACACAGTGTAAAGAGGAAGGTAGTTTGTATCACTTTACATTGAGCACACATGAAAAATAACACAAGTGTATTAAGTACTGTACTTGATTATGATACAAGCATCTGCCAAAAGACCTGAGTCTTGGATATAGTAAGGTGCTCTACACTTCTCTGAGGTGTGAAAGGCTGTAAAACATGTTTATTTAGTATGATACCAGTTCATACCTCATTTATCATACCAATATCCAGCCTTAATGGATATAGGAGAAACATTGAGTGCAGGGGGGGAAGGTTTTGAGGAGATGTGTGGAGGTTAGTCTGTGTGACCAGGCTGAATACATGAGCCACCACACAAACTTGCTGTGAATAGTGCTCTCTGCAGAGGACCAGTTTGGTTCTCCAGTCATGGACTCCTTGTCTGTTATCTACCCAGCATGCAGTACCTGGGGACAGTGGTCTGTGAGAGCTGCCACGAGGAAGAGCGTGTAGTCGATAGGCAAGCAAAATAGGATCTAGGCACAGAGCCATTTGACAGCTCAGCCCAGAGACATATAAATCATCTAAGCTTAGGTGACTAAGATAGACATCAGAAGAATCGGATGCTAAAAGTGCCTATCTTACTCCATTTATTAACAGGAGCTGCAGATGAGTAGCTCAGAGAGAAACATCTCCGTTTTAGACATTGTGTTTGCTCATGAGTCCCACTGTGCTATGCCGTAACTCACTCCATCCATCCATCCATCCATCCAAAACACTTCTCAAGAACTGCAGGGCTGGAGGATTGTTTCCTCTGTCCTACGCAGGGAGGGACAAGCTTTGCAGCAGGTGCCTAGTGATAGTGGTTTACTCTGGTTTTCAGTTACCTTTCAGCAGGTTGTGGTGCCATCTCTCATGCGTTGTGATTCCTTTGCTGTTGTTGATTATTTTCTTTAAGAGTCTACCCCTTACACTTGCTACTGCATCCTTCCTTGTTCCCATTAGATCAAGACATTATTATGGGCTGGGAACTTCTTCTAGAAACAACTTTATCTGACTCAACAAGTTTCCAGTTCACTCATTTACCCCATTCTGCAGTGAGTTACATCTAAACCTTGGTAAGTACTGGAGAAGGACAATGAGGTAAATAGTAAACAAGCTTGCACCATAAATTGTGAATCAAAATATGTCCCTGTAATGCATGGTCTTTGACCACAAGTGTTTTAATGTGAGTGCACAGAGACTTTACACCTTGCCAGCAGAGGTGAGAGAAGAGAACTCGCAAGTCTAAGAAGAGCATGCACTGCCAGCTGTCTCATGCCACTATTGTATATAGTTCGAGAGTTTGACCACCAATGTTAAATTATTTTGAATACCCTGAGTATTGCTCACACTTGGACCGATCACACTGAATTTGTTTACAGATAATGTGAATGATATTACAATTTACCTTCAGTTCTTCAGAGGATTCTAGTGCCAGCTACTACAGTCAAGGTCTTAGACAAAGAGTCCAAGCTCCGTCGGTATGTCAGTAGACCTCATGTGGTCTACTGAATGTTGGCAGCCAAACTGTTTTTTAAGCTTCTGATACTATCTCCAATCACAAAGCATTAAGGCAGCTAGCTGGTTTTTAATCTAAGTATTTTAAAGGAAATGCATAAATACAATTACTGTCAGATATTCTCATTTTTGTTCTGCTTTTATTTCTTCAAATATGTTGATTTTTAAAGCAAGTATTTTAGTTTATTATTTACAACAGGGCTCTCTACAACAGGAGCAAGTTCTAGCGATCCGTTATATACTGATTGAGGATCTGGTTTAACTGCAGTAGCATCACATCATTGGTGCCTCCAGTCTGCTGGCCCCAAAACAACCAGTCAAAACCAATGGGTCCAGATGAATTAGGCTGGTTTTGAATCAAGCTACAGCATTCTCTAGTTCTTCACCACTGCCTGTTTATGTTAGAGCTTGATACGTTGAATGTGTGGCAGCCAGCAATTCCTCCTTGCCTTGGGGACCCTGAGCTTTCTCCTCAAGGCAAGCAAGGGTGAAGTAAAGCATGGGGACTGGGTGTTCATCTTGGAGCTTAATCCTGTGTGTCTCACTATTACTCTGTGCACATCTCCTCAGTAATTATGCTGCATGTTGGAGCCTTACTGCACAAAACAAAAAGTCAACGAAGCAATGTCTGATCTGATCCTATCAACACATCAAGACATCGTATGGGACTTATTTGATTATTTAGCCACAAAACCTCGGAAAGATGCAAGTGGAAAGAAGGGATTCATGGTAGTTAATCTCTCTGGAAATAATCTTCTGGGTTTTGGTGTGTGGATGTAGGAAAATCTAGCTGTCTGTGATGTCTGTAAAATGAGGATCAAGATCAGAGTTCTTAGGACACCCAGTAATTTTATATACATTCCTATTGTACATTCCTGCATAGAAACAGCTTCAGAGACTCTGCCTACAGCAAGCTGTTAGCTCTCACCAAGTGTCTGGGAGGTGTGTCAAGCTGAGTACTGAAATCACCACTAAACTTTGTCCTGTCTCCTGTTAAGTGACCATCAAGATGTTTCATGTGCTCTGGAACAAAGCATCTGGGGAGAGAGTTAGAGAGTAGTTTCATCATATGTATATTATTGTTGTTTTACTAAAACAGTGATGGGAGCCCTTAGCTGGAGTCCGGGGAGCTATGTGGCAGAGACTTGGCAAAGGCAGAAAGATACTGTTCCTGCCCTGAAAGGCCTGGAGTTAAACCAACACTGTTACAACAACACTCACAGCAAAGCATGATGATATAAAGCTAAGATCTAAAGCAATGTTTCGGCAACAAAGCAGGACTTCCGATCCAAGTTATCTTTGTAGATCCATACTTCCTTGTACGTTAACAAGACACAGACTTTTGGGAAGGTCAGAAACCTCACAGAAAGGTCCCGAGTTCACAAATGAGCCACGTATCCAGGATGCCTGTCTAGATGTGCTGATTGTCAGTAGGGAAGGTGTGCATGTTTCCATGAACTGCCATGACTAGAGGGAAGGCAGAGGTGGATGGAAACTCTGGAGGAGGCTCTACCTTTTTGTCTTCCTCTTACCTGCTCGGTCAGTGATTATGAATGCCCACAAATGTGCAGTGGAGGTGCAGAGCCCTGAACACTGACATTTAGCCTCTGTCTCCCTTTTTTGGGGTTATTCTGCAAGTCCCTTAGAATACATCCTTTGCAGACTGCAAGTTAAAGGTAAAAGCTCCCTGTGGTCCCCCTACCCCTTCCTCACTGAGTTCTGTGAGCAGTGTGTTCAGCAGTTACCTCTCTCTTCCCATTACTGCAACACTAGACATCTTTGATCTTTTGGGGGTACTCTGCAGCTGATGCAGATGTGTAAAATGCATGGAACAAAGCCCTTCACATATCCTGCAACGAGACACTGAATTTCCACAGGGGAAGGCGTTTATCTACTAGTGGGCAGATAACAGATTTAAATGTAAATTTCATATAATATGGGAGAAAGGTGTCCACTATATACAGATATATTGAACAGCTACAATAATTCAGTGCCTTCAACAAGACCAGCACAGAAAACCCTTTTGTGGCACGGCCCATTCTCTCAAAAGGTTGCAAGTGTTCCTGGGAAGAACACAAGCTGTCCTCTGCTCTTCTGGATTGCATTTGATGCAGATACTGGAAATACAAAATGACTGTTCCTGGTTAACTGAATCAAGGCAGAGTGTCTTTCTATATTTTTTGAGGTAGATGTACGTCTATGCTGCATTAACTCCCTTTTATTTTATATAGACAGAAGCTGTGGCTACAATTTTGTTTTCCTAATTGTGCATCCTGCTTTCTCTGATTTTAGTAGCTCTTGATTACGGTGCCCCTGAGTAATCGTTCAAGGTAGATTGTTAGTGTAAGCTGCATTGCAAGGTCTGTGTCTATTCAGTGTGTTGCTGGCTATAACAGAGGCCCCAGACTAAGGTCAAAATTATTATGTGGAGATTAAACTGTAGAATTTAATTATGTATTCTGTTGCTCCTAGTACATTTATTAATTTAGCAGTACGAACTGACTGGAGCTAAACAAGCAGGGCTGATTAATTTGCAAAGACATCTAGGTAACAGATTGTGATCAAAGTGGAGACCTGATCCTGTTAGATTGAAATGTGTTGTTTTGTGCTACATGAAGGACATAGAGCAGCATGGTTTATCTTTATCAATGCTTTCCTCTGAAGGAAAGGAACAAGCTTGCAGATATAATCAGCGCTGAGGCAATGCCACTCAATAATTACCCACTGTCTCATCATAATCCCGGAACTAAGCCCCTGCCCAATCCATCTGGGACACTTTTCCATCTATTGCACAGCTCAAGAATACGTGTGTAAGCTATTACCTCTGGTCGTGCTATCTGTCCCCTGAGTAAAGATTCATAGCAGTGACCAATTATGTTGCAGGGGGCTTCTCTTTCTTTCTGTCTTTTTTTCTCTTTGCTACTGAATCATCCTGTATTTCTTAATTACAGTAATGGCACATTAGTGCACTGCTACTTTGGGTTGCAAAAACCTACACAGCTGCAAAAGTGACGTTGCTTGTCACTTGTAAAGCAAATGTTAAAGTAATAGGGGTGTAAGAAAAGCCTGTATTTATGTGATCAGACATCTGAATGCAAACTGAATGCTACAGGTAGAAGTTACTGTTCTTGGGAGGATGGAAAGGACTCAGTTTGCATGGCAACTAAGATTGTGGAAGATCACAGCTTGAACCCCTTATTTGTAAAAAAAAAATAAATGGCAGGGGAACCAGTGGCCAAAACATGGGTTTGAGGTGGCATTATCTCAAAAAGGATGGAGAATGGGCCAAGTTCCCATTCTCACAGGCACAGGATGCAAAACCGAGACCAGCAGTGTGCCAGCAGCTACTCTGGTCTACACACCATGCCCCCATTGCCAAAAACAGAGACGTATCTTCAGCCTATGGCCCAATGGTCCCAAAGTTCAAGTCAGTGCATAAAAAGGGGAGCAGAGGAGCTTCATGGAGCTCTCTGCCTTAGACTAAGCAGGATCAACAGGGACAGCTGCAGGGTCTTGAAAGTCAGGACACTCATTTACCATGGATTTAAGAGGGTCTCTTGAGGTGTTCTGTGTTGATAATCTGGTGATTCTCATGTGCTAGGCAAAGAAGAAAAGTGGAAGGAGGAAAGAGATGTCAATGGCTTGAAAAGAATGAAATCTCAAAGAATTGCTTTATGTGATTGCTAGGGAAAATGTTTTGTAGACATGAATCAGATTTCTTCCCCAAGACTGACCATTGTGGGATGTTGCTGTGGAGTCTAATTCATGTCTGTAAAGTATTTGAGTTCAATGCTCTGAATGACCTGAAAGAGCTCTGAAATGCTCTGAATCACAGCTCTGCCCAGCACTGTTATCACGAGGGCTGGATTCAAGAGACGACTCTGGATGTCTTTTCACCTGTTTCCTCGTGCACTGCTGTGGAAGGACATATGCACCTTTCCCTTCCTTTTCTGTCTGTCCCCTGAAGGAGCTAGCACACATAGTGATAATGAGCTGTGCAGTTACTGTTTCTCTTATGAACAGTGACTTTTGGCCTCAGTGGAGCCTGGGGCGTAGAGATCCTCCAGGACTACGTGGTCTCTATAGGCGAGACAGACAAAGTACAGGGAATTAAATAGAAGGCCTGAAAGATTAAGTGTCCTGGCTAACAGAGTAGGTCAGTGATAAAACCAGGGACGCAATTCTAGCCTCCCAGTCTAGTCATCCTCTAAATTCTTGGAATTTAATAACAGAGGCATTTATACCCTAGGAATGCAGTGGGTTTAGCAGAGGAATCATATTCATGTAAGTGGGACTCTTTCTAGATGTGCCAGTTTACAGATAGAGCAGAGTTAAGTGCAAAGACCTACAACACTGAACTGATCTCTAAAGAGCAGAAACGAGTGGGGATTTTTTTCCAAAGACCAAGAGATAAATCCATATTGTGGTGCTCTAACAGGTGGCCTTTCTTTCAAGGAGAAATCTGAATGAGGCTGCTGGATGCTAAGAAATACTAAAAATCAGGTAATCTATTTTTGTGCATCGTTTGAGGATTAATCCCCTAACTATAAATTCCTTCTGAATTATTTCCGCTTCATTCTGAAAATCTTGTCTATGGGTGAAAGCAAGCCTTTAATTTTTTTCTCAGAAGAGCTACTCACTATAAGCATTCTTTTGTCTAGATACCTTTTTTGGATACAACTATACATGCTGCAGAACAAACATGCAGCATTTCTAGAGGACTTATCTTCTAGAGCATGAGATCTTTAGAGATCTGCAGGTTTATTATTATTTCTAGAATGATTCACTGATAGAAATGTGTGTCGGGGGGGGGTAATTTTTCCTTTTCTGATTAATAACCCTGACAATGACAGGCACGGTCATCGCTGGCCATGGTCATGGAGACTGGCTAGACCTGGTCCAGATGGTACCATGTTGGCTAACTTCCTGTCAATACTCTTAACAGCTTACAGATAGGTTTATCAGGAATGTGCAATAACTCGGTCTAGACAAAAGAGTCTATCAGGCATCTAAACTAACAGAAGGAAGACAGAGGATATTCCTAATTTTCATGTATCAGTTTGGCTGCCACTTAAGACCTGGTATGAGCTGTTCTCTGTGAGACAGAAATTGCTTATTACTAGACTATGCTGAACGCTAGTCTCTGGGTAGAGACTCTGTTTCCCCCTACTTTCCAGCCATAATTGCTGAGACTGATTCCTGCAGAAATGAAACTGCAACGCTCAAGCCTCCCTTCTCTCCCTATCAGTGTCCCCGATTCCACATTTGTCCTCCTTAAGGAAAAAATCTCCCCACACAGGCCAGGCTAAAAGTCATCTTTGATCAGAAAACAACCTCCTTTGGGCTTCCAAATATTTTAGTTGCCCTGAATTCTTACTTTTCATATGATCCATGCTCATGGGGTTCAAAGTAGGCCACAGCTGGTTTCTATGTGCATGGGGAACCCCTCATCTGTAGGAATGTGAAGAGCCCAGTAGGTGACTGGGAACTGGAAGCTTGTTTCTAATCTGGCTTTTGGTTTTGATATTCGCAATATACCCCATGTCCAGACACCTCAGTGACTGCTGTTGTCCACCTCACGGCCAATGTAAAACAGCAGTCTGCTTGGAAAGGAGGCTAACGATGATGCTATCCCCTGCTAGAGATTATTTTTTGAAGTCTCTGTTTAGTAGTCTTTTCAGCAGACTGAGGGGTGATCAGAGAGCACTGTGTTGTATTGGCTGCCTTAGGTGAAATATTCTGCATGAATCCTGTAGTCATGGTGCTTTCAATATGCTGATGTCTTTGTCTAGGACTATTGAATCTTCTTCCCATTCTCATTCAGTCAAACAGCTCTGGTTTTCCTGGTTTACTCACTGCTCATGAAAAACTGTAATAACATATGTACTACTGCCACATACCTTCAGCTTTATTTCTTTTAAACCTCCCAGTTCATGCCAACCTCTCTCATGATTGATATTCCTCTTCAGGATGGAATCAAAGACTCCTCCTTTTATCATCAGTAGTTATGTACCTTCTACTGGGTCTGATGGGACCATCTGCAGAAGAGGACACAGCCTAGGATCAGTTTGGATAGCAGAGCAGGGCCCTTTTTCCAGAGTATGCCTCCGCCTCTACCATTTGATAGAGCTGGGCTGAGAGTTCCATTTTTTAATTTTATTTTATTATTAGGCTTCATGGTTGAGGGATATTCATAAATGGTTTATGATAATTTATCAGCCCACTTGGGTGAATGTTGAATTTTGTATTTTACATGGCATGCCAATTTCCCATCTGTTGTATTTGAATAATATACAGGATAGACACTATCACTCAAGTAATCCCTTTACTACCAAATCAATATACAGTACATATGGTGCTGTTTGGCCCACAGATATTTATTGTAGGTCTCTTTGGATAATTATCTTCTAACTCCCCCTGTGTCCTGGTTCTGTAAGCCCTGATCCTGCAAATGCATATGTACATGACTAGCTTCACACATGTGAGCAGTTCGGTCATGTTTACTGAAGGTTTATTTGTAAAATCTTCAAAATCTTCTGTTCATGGCATGTTTCATATTTTATAGAAGAATACCTGTAATGTGATGGCTGGCTGTTGCAGATGATGCTGATCTTTTCTGTCCTTTGCCAGTATATTCTGGTCACATAGATTTGCATGACGTCTTCCACTGGAAAACAGTTTTAGGAACCTTATTTTAATGAAGGCTGATGCTGTTGTTTCAAAGAGAAGACAGTCAAATACCTTGACCAAAAAAAAAAACCCTTCACCATATTTTCTGCAGAGAGGCATTTTGACCCTTTTTGGTGGGAGGAATGTTTTTAAAAGGTTGGTTATTTGTGGTCATTGTAAAAGAAACTTACATTTCTGCAAATGTAAGTTGGGGCTGAATTCTAACAAGACATCTCTAGAAAGTGCTCGGCTACAATATTGATATGGGAAGGTGCTTTTAGCCCCATGGTGACGTTACAGTTCCTTCACCAGGTCAGTTTGGTGCCTCAGAAAAATTGTTTCAGGAATGCATTTCTCATGAAGCAAATATGGAGTATTTTAGGATATGATTGAAGGGCTGGCAATATTTAGGAGATTTAAAATATTTTCTGTTTCCTTTGGTACAAGAAAGCGTTCTCTACATGGCTGCACCACATGGAACTGAGATTTAAAGAACAAACAACTCAACCTGGACTCCTTCCTGCCCGAGGGGATTCTGTGGGAGGTAAAAGCCACAGAGTCTCTCCCTGATTCACCAGTGCTTGAGGCTGCTCAGCAGTGTAAAGAAGATCGATTTTATTTGCCCTTCTCCTTAGGGCATCAATATGCAATTTTACAAGAAGAACATAACAGGGTCTGGGTGGGAGCTTGGAAAGATGCAGGTGAGACCTGGCAAGGCTCGAAGGGACAGCAGGTAGGGCTGGGAGTGGGAGATCCGATTTGAAATTCACGGTTTCATTAAAAATAATGTAGTTTATCGGTCATATTAATGCTGGCTTAAGAGGTATTGTCCGGCCCTTTCTTGTTTGCATCCCAGCTGACTGTCTGTGTGCTGCTCTCTAAGGCAAAAATCAGCAGGTTTCAGGAGCTGTGGGAAGCTTTGTGGGGATGTGAAGAAGGATAAAAACACCAGAACTTTGGCGGTGGTTGGGCTGGGCTGGGCGAGACTGTTGCTTGCAAGGTCCTGGGCTGACAAATGCTTCGGGTAGTGGGCTGAGGACCCTCTTCTTCCTCCTTTTCTCCCTCATGTAATCCTTGCTGTGCTTGTGTCTGCCTTTGATATTTCGAAATGAGACTACACAGAGTTCAGGCACAGAGGTATTTATAAGAGCTCCTGCACTAGCCAGAACTTTACAGGCTGGCAGAGGCTTGGGGACAGCTGCCTGTAGACCTTGAGAACAGAATTAGACCTCCCTAGTGCTGGAAGTTCGAGAGAAATGTATTCTCCCATCCTGTTGCTAGAGGTGGGCTCAGCAGAGACACCAAGTAGGATAGATGTGAGTGGGAATTGTGAGTGGGTTGTTTTGGGGAGTAGAGCTGTAAAAATCAACCTTACCCCATCTTCCATATCCCCCAACTGGGGCAAGCCTCGCTGACACATGGTACAAGGGTGGGATTGATATTTGATAAGTGTGGTACAATGAGGGAAAGCCTTGGAGACAAAGCACGACCTTTAGATCCTGGTAACTCACCATAACTGCTGCAGCCGGCTTGTTTTCTGCATTAGAAAAGGCTCCCAAGCACTGCATAGGAACTGAGCCTATGCTGTCAACATCTAGAGAAAAAAATTCCCTTTGACATCAGCAGCATTTCATTAAACGCCCATAGTACATAGGTATGTTTTGAAAATAAGAAACAAATAAATACTAATGAATCAATCTGACAGCTCTCAGATGTGTAACAGGGCAAAGGTGCCCTAGCTCCAGGTAAGCAGAGATGAGTAATTAAAGGAAATAATTATTATGTGTTTGTTTAATTGAAAATTCCCTGAGGGAAAATGAGATAATTTTAAGTAAATGCTTTCACCAGTGCATTAAAAATACATTTGTGATCAAGTCTAGATTCTTGGAGGCAGATGGGCTGGCCTGCAGGGGAACAAAGAGCTTCTGCAGCGACCCACTGCAACAGTGCATTGGGATGGGGTTTTGTCATAAGGGAGGAAAGAGAAAACTAAGGGAGCGATTTTTTTAAAGCCCGAGCAGATGCCTGCAGTTTCTTTGTGGTGGTTGGTAGAAGGGGCTGGTTGGATCTTCTCATCTTTTGCACAGAGCAGAAGAAAGTGTTTTGGACTTGCTGGGAGAATATTTTATACAATCAAAATCTATATACATTGAAGTGGGTGTGTCTATGCATGCAGAATATGCTCATTTGCTTTCCATAGCTGTATCAACTTACATCTGCGTATGAATAGGATTTTCTCAATGTTTTCTTGACTTTGACAGGTTCAAAATAAGGTTTACCAGAAGTCCTTTTGCAAATCTCACCTAACATTTTGAAATTTGCTGATTATCTTGAAAGTTAAGGCAGAAACAAGTCAGTTTGGGCTGAAGGTTGGTAGAAAACTGGTTTTAAATGTATCTAAACATTGCATTCAGTATTTTCTCATCCTAATCAGTTCTGTTAGGGTAGTAAGGTATGAGAATCCCTAGAATATAAATATGTAACTTTCTGATCTGTGCCCTTAAATCTTGAAGTTCAAAGACCAAAAAATTTACTGACTCACAACCACTGTTGACTACATGCTAAGGATGCAACGTTATATCTAAAATTGAAACCTGTTCTCTTCATTCTCCTGGGCCTACGGTGGAATACATACTAATATTTTTAGTATGTTACCAAGCAATTATTATGATAAGTCCTGAGATAAAGCAGGCACGGTAGATGCTAAACAAGCATTTCATCCCTTAATGGGCCATTTCTTTATTACCCTGCAGTTCTGCCATATGTGCCCAGGTCTGGAACTTTATATTTGTAAAGTAGTTTCTTTGCCTTTAAAAAAGTGACTTGCAGGGTAACACTTTAATTCAGATATTACTGCAGGCATTTCTAAATGATTTTTCTCCCCCCTGCATAAACACACATTCTTCAGTCTTCTGTATTACATCCCCTTTGCTTGGCTGATTGATAGCACGAAAAACAGTGAGGTTTTTACTATGCAGAAGGTGTCTTCTTAGCAGCTCTGAATCTGTGGTTGAGCTGAATTATGTTTCTTTCTACGTTTTAATGCTTTTCCATTCACACCTGTGATATAATACTGTGTGTGATCCTAGGCAATTAAATCCAATCAAGCTGCAACTTTGCAAGTACCCTTGGACGAGACAGATTGCCAAGTGGCCAGCCTTCATCTCAACCCTCTGCCTAGCAATGCTGTTATTTCAGCTACAAGAGCTGTGACTCTTTGGTGACAGGAGTGATTTGGCAGAGCAGGAGTAGGGTAGGAGTGGTTATACAATTGCTGTATATAAAAGCCAGTGCATGCCGGGGCTGCAGGAAGGGACTCGAGAGGTTTAAGTGGGGGAGTTATTCCTGAGATAGGAAAAGGGAAAAAGGAGGATAACCCAGGCACCAATTCTTGCAGCAGGCCACTACCCAACTCTGAAAATATCTTAGAGTAGGTCTTTTTTTTTTAGTATATATGCATCTATTTTCCACTTTCTTGCAAGGCTTTTCACGAAAGCCCATTTACCACATGTTGGTTTTTTTTAAGGGTTCTCTTTCCATTTGAAAATAACCTTCACTACTGGAGGAAAATGTGAATGACTAGAAAATGTCAGCCTATGTACCATGGGCTGATAGACCCTCTCCTCCCTCTGCTGGCCCTCACAACCCATGCACAAAATCTCATTCTAAAAAATGCTATTTTTTCCTTTTTATTGAAAGTTGAATTTCTGCTGTGAAGCAATTTCAGGAAAGTTTGGGCAGATGAAAAATATTGAAAATACAGAAAATTTCAACCAGCTCCAATCCTTGGTTTTTTTAACTACCAAAATCTCTTCACTAATTAATCAAGTTTCATGGAGATTTTTATCTTGGTGTCAGTGCATACGCAGACATCTGGAGCAGAGCTCAAGGGGCCTGGACTCAACCTCTCCATTCTGTCAGAAGCTAGACCAGAACCTCCTCCATTTCCAGCTTGTCCCATCCCACCAGACTTGCTCTTGCAATTTATATTTCTCAAAAGATGTGTGAATTCCCTGAAAAGGGGCGGTGAAGCTCTCTGTGCCATAGACTCACCCGCTGACAGTGCCCAGCTCTGTGCTCCAGTTACCCCTGCCCGACTGTGCCATTTCCCTCCTCTTCCAAAGTCTGGCTGAGACAGAGCTGTGGATCAAAGCCATTTGGCTGAAGGTCAATCCAGATAAGGCAGAAGCCATGCTGCTTGGCAGAGGGAGACAGTCTTGAAGAACTGGAAGACAGTGCCTGCTCCATCTATTAAAAGACCTCTGTCCCTTTCTCTCCAAGTCGTTTGTGAATTCGTGTAGCTCCAGTCCTGAATACCCCAACAGCAGCAATGGCTGGAAATGCTCTCTTTCATTTTGGTCTACCCAAGATATCACCTCTTTTCTCTGGGACCTTCACGTGGTTATCTTTGTCTCTGCCGTTTCAAGGCTAATCTAAGGATGCAGGCCCTACCTTGGGCTACCCTGGAAGGCTGCTTGGAAGCATCGCCTAGTGCAGAGCACAGCTGCCCATCTTCTGAGCAAGGCAAACTGGCAGGAGGATATCACACCTGTGCTCCATGCTCTGAACTGGCTGCCAAGTCACTCCTGGGTAGCATCCAAGACTGGTTAAATATCGATAAAGCCGGAAATGAACTAAGCTCTGACTAGATCCAAGTCTGCTTTTCTGCTCTGCCTAGTCACAACACCTGAAATACCATCTGAGCCCAGATCCATATCCTCACGGCTGATGCCCTGCTTGGTTAAGGATTTCCATTGACAGCCCGTTGCATTGTGGGGCCTGAACCCAAAGCCCGGGAAATCAAGGGGAGTTTTCCCATAAGCAAAGTGGGGAGCGTTAGCTACAAGAACGTTATGTTGAGAGAGGAGGAAGCAAGAGCAGAAAAGCAAAGAGAAGGATGGTTGCTTATCTTTGAGCTAGGCTTCCTCATCAAAGGACGAAGGAGAAAGATTTGAGAGGCTGTGAAAATGGAAGATGAGGAGATGGCTTCTTCTTCTGTTATGCTAACATAGGACAGATATTTTCCCTGCTTGTGCAGAAAGCACTTGCAGTAGAGGACACCTGAGAGCTGTGATTTAGTTTATTTGGTCTCAATGCTGATGTGTAGCATTCCCTGTGATCAAACCATGCACATTAACTAGTTCATCCTCCAAGCTCCCCCAATATCCCCGTAAGTATGTTTTAACAGTCAGCAAAGAGGCATGCCAGGCAGCAAGCAGTGTGATTTCTTTGTAGTGACACAGAAAGGTGTTTGGGATTTGTTTGCATTACTGTGTTTTGGCTTTTTAAGATTTCCTTCCTGGGAAATAATGGGAAGACATTCCCTAAGGGAACAAACTCCTGGTCCACACATGACTACCTGCAAATCATTGTGCTGTACATTTCATCACTGGGCAGAGACAAATCTTGGTGGACTCCAGCTGCCTGCCTCAGAGAGATGCAGGGAGCCAAGAAATGCCATAGGTGCAGTTCACTCCCTGGCCATATTTCAGAGGCCAAAGCACTATCTCCATAGTTCACTGACCTGATGAGCTTTGTCTTCTCGCTCTCTGCTATGCACAGGCTGTGCAAAGCTCCTTCCAGTCTCCCTGAGTGCCTATGACACCGTTATGGACACAGTCTCTATAGTCCACTTATTGAAGAAGCACCTTAAGACTGTACAAACTGCAGTCCTGGAGTGAACCAAAAAACAGTGTCTTGTTACTGGTAATGGCTATAGACTGCAAGAGTAGGGCAGACATACAGTGAAAATTGCTCTGTATATTGTTCCCATTTTCAGACATCTGCAGCTCAGAGACTTCCTGAGACAGTGTCTTTATGTTTATTAGTTTGGGGTGGATTTTTCTTCTATTGATTTGTTTAGGAGCTTTTTGATTTAAACTTTTAGCATTCAAAACTTCCTTTGGCAACGAGTTCAGCAGCTTAACAGCGAAAAAGTTACTCCATTCATTTGTTTTGAATCTATCAAATGATCATTTTGGTTGAGATGCCCATGAGACAGTGCATAATCATTCCTGGTCACCTTCTCTGTCCCTCTTTTGATATTATAGACTCTTGTTATATCCAGCTTCAATCTTTTCTTGTTCAACCTGTAAAGTCTAGGATTAAGTTTAGGATTCCTTCTACAGAAGCCATTCCTTTAGCAAACGTTATCACCTACCTCTTCATCCTTTTTTACATCTGAATCTCTGCCTGGCATGATGAGATGAGAATTGCATGTGATGCTTAGGACATTAGGCACACCTTCAACAAAAGTCTTTACACACAAGGTATTTTCCAGCTCCCTTGCAAAGGCCATCTGTGATGTGTACGAGAAAATCTGCCCTACAGTAGCAAAGCAACCTCACAAATGGGACATCTGAGAACTAGTGACTGTGCCTACAGCAGCAGCTACAACCAGAACGGGGACTTAGGGATCTCAGTCTGCAGACAGCTTGCAGTTATGAAAGAATGAGGAAAAAAAATGTTAATAACATAGAGGTACCTGGTATCAGCTATCTGGGTGCTCTCAAAGAATCTAGGTATTCACTGTAACTCGGAAATGATTATAAAAGTAGCTCATTCCATCACACAGGCTGGAGAGAATTTCATGCATGCGCTGGGAAAAAAAATCATGATTGCTAAACGCTCCATTTTCTTTTCAAGACACTGTGCTAGTCTGAAGTGGTGTATGTATACATTTCAGGCAAATGTGTACTTTGTCTTCAAATGAACAGCTTTCAAAATGATCTTTGGTTAAGCTCCCTTTTATTTTTATCTTTTATTCGCCTACAATGCCAGCTGAGGTTACCCATCTCCCGACAGCTACCAAATGGACTCGTAATTGTAAGGCTCGGTGATTTAATTAGACTCATTCTAAACACTCACATTTTTATCAATTAGTTAATGGGCTAAAGAGAGTCTTATTGTTGGAGCCAGGTCATTTGGAAGCTGGAGCCTTCGTGAGGGCAAGAAGCTGAAGAACAACAGCGTTAATATCTGTAATTAACCTCACGAGTCCTGGGCTGTTCAATTAGGACTGAACCCCCTCTCCATCCATATGCCTTTCGTCAGATGGGCTTTTAATTTGAAATAATCGTTACAGAAAAAATTAACAAATAATAGCTTCCTTTTTTCTTTTTTTTTCCAAACACAGACACATATAAAAACAAAAAGCACAATCTCGACACACGTGCCTGTGAGCTATTTATTAAAGCCTAGTTAATTCACAGCTTCCGTATAAATAATCATTCTAGGTTTTTAAAGATTAACAAAGCTCTTGGTAACAGATATTGTGGGATCTTTTCAAATTGATCCTCATCTTGTAATATGTATCTGTGTCCTTTTTAATGCTGTCTTTTCTACTAAAAAAAAAAAAAGTTTGGGCTTTGATTACTTTTTGCAATTTGTTGCATGTGATTTCTCTGCTTTGGAGAATCTAATACATCTGGTAGTTGTTTTTTCCGGAGGACGAGCTGTCTGGTTTAAATACATCTGTTATAAATTAGTATAGAACAGTCTATGAGTATTATTACAGAACTACAGTAGGTTCAGCATGCCTGTCTACGTGTATATATTTAAATACACTCATATATCTATGATGTCTAATTAATCATGTTATACTGTAAATATTTAAATGTATATGTTTCTAAATGAGTATATATATTTTTAGATGCACATAAGTGTGAAGATCAAACTTTGCTTATTGTGTTGCACGTGATCTTTCTACCTTTGAAAATTCAATTATTCATTTTTATTTATAGAGGTTATATACATATGCCAGTGTGTATATACAAATATATGTATATAAACACAAAAGCCCACTTTCATGGCTTGCTGAGACAATAATCACTCTGTGTGTCCTTAATCTTATATATAATGTATACATAGTACACACGCCCTTAACACTTGCTCCTGCATTTTCATTCTCTGCAACTTATTCTCCTTTATTCCAGTTGCCATCTACAGATAAATCCCAGGACCGACACACAGATGATTTTTTTTAAGCTGCCTTTGAATTTATTCAGTCAAGAGAGAATAAAATTAATTAGAAAGATTTAAGGATGGGCGTGATCACATCGGTACAGGCCATTTAAAAGAGGGTCGGAGGTAGGTAAGTAGATACTAAAAATATCTCCTGGATGACATTAGGTTCTCAATCATAGGCATTAATTGCATATTGCTTCTACAGAGAAATAACTTTGCCCAGCCAACACACCCACACCTGCTCAATTTTACATCCAAGCACCTAATTCCACCGAACTCGTGGGGGTGTGCAGATACGTAAGGGGGAGGCTGGTGCTGTCAGCAGCATCACTGGATTTCGCCGTGGCTGGAGTTTCCCTTACGAGGGAGGAATTCACCCTGAAAACGGGGTGCGTACCTCGGGCCAGCCTGACGCCTGCCGTTCCGGAGGGCTGAGACCCCAGCCCAGCAACACGTAGGTCCTACTGAGCCTACGCAGTGATTGCAGACCCCGGTCTCAGCCTCCGCGGAGTCCTGGAGGCAGATGGGCTGCCCAAGGGCCGGAGAGCTGGTGCGATCGCACAGCGTGACCACGGCCACCAGCCCAGCCCCGCTGCCACCCCGGCAAGCCCAGGCTCAAACCCAGGAAGGATCGGGCCCTCTCCACCACAGTCATTCCCGTCACAAAGCACGGCGGGTTCTACAATAATTGGTCCCAAATTAAGTAGGATTAAATAACAGAAACGTAACGTAGCATAAATGCCAAGAAGCCAGGCCTTCTTTTTTACACAGTTATCATTTTTTTAACAACACCAAAGAAAGAGGCAAATTGTTGTGTAAAAATACGTGAAAATAATAGTGGTCCTGGAAAGAATGTTTTTCTTCTCTCTGGCTGCTACAAAAACAGTTGACTACTGAGAAGCAAAGAGCAAATTTGCAAGAAAGGGCACAGCACAATAGCAGCAGCGACTGTTAGGGGGAACGGTAGGTGCTTTGTTATTTAAGGAACTTCACTGTAATTTTAAAGCGTTATTTATAATAGTAATAATGACAGCCAACTTGTTCCTCCCGTTTAATTTAATACACAACCAGGCTAAATAAAAGACTACAAAAGCAGCTGGGAACAGTACAGTTTCCTACTGTAATTGTGTATACGTATCTGAACATCTGATGAGCAGTAGTCTACATTTCCTTATTGTTATAGTCAACAATTATATCTGTGCATGCTTCGCAGATATGGTGCTCTGCTGAGCTTCATAAATGCAGTCTTTGTTTCCTTAATTATTAGGCAGACAGTTCATTCTGTCCCATGTCCAAGTTCCAGACAGGTGGAATAAGGAGGTGGCATCTGTCTTAATATTGAATGCCACGCTTCCCCCATCTGCTGTAATAACAGTGCGGGGCTGCTTGGCTTCAGTTATTCTATTCTGCATACAACTAGGCAGCCATATGCCCTTATGTGCCGCACGTGCCACCAGAGCGAGCCGGCCCCGCGACGCAGCGACGAGTGGGAAGGAGCCTCGGCGCGGGGCTGAGGTCAGGCACGTGCTGGAGTCAGCAGGTGACAGTCAATACAGCTACTGAGATCCGCTCAAAGCGCCAATAGAAAAGGCCTTCAAAGTCAATTGACAGAATAGAGCACGCTGCCAATCAAATTTTACAGGGCATACCTTCCAGGCTAGGCAAATAAGAAGATTTAGAGCACATGGCAGTTCATCGTTTATAATCCTGTCTTAGCCCAGCATGGCTTAGTGATAGTTCTGTGACAGATGATGAGCACATGACAGCTGGGGGATCTTATACAAACTCATACAGTAAAATTAAAATTAAATTAGTGACACACTTGTACACATTAGTTGTGCAACAGTTATGCAATCTGTTCAAGACCCTTCACACAAACCATCTCTGATTTAAATAATTTATACTGATGCAAAGGTGGTGCGTTGTATTTTTTTTCCCCTCTCCCGGAAGGAATGTAGCATTTGCACATTTTTAGCTTTAAACAGCTCCGTCCTTTTCATTCTGTTTGTCCTGTCATTTCTTCTTCATGGGGACTGACAGAAAGAAAGCAAAGATTTATTTTATTTTTTTTTCAACTTGAAATGTTCAGAAGGGTTGGTTTGGGGGTCTGGGAGTATTTTTTTCTTGCTGACTGCACCACGCAATTCCTAATATTATGGCTGGTTTATTTTCCTACATAGCTATACTAGACTGCCATTAAAAAAAATTAGAACCAAATAAACCCAAACATACCGATCTCCCCCCTCGAGATGCGGAGTAGGAAGGAAACCTATAAGATTTGAGTGTTTTAGACGCAAGAGTATAATAAACTGGCTGTTCTTTGGCTCTTTAATCTGATAATCTTGTTACTATTTTATGTTTGTGTGTTGGAAAAAAAGAGAAGTAATCACTGAAATGTTGACAGTAGATCTGCAGTTTGAAAAGACTCATAACTTTAAAGCTTAGAGGGCCTGATCCTTTTATCCACGTGGGTTTGACACCAGACTACCTCTATTAGCTTTACTGGAGTTACACCTGATTTACGCAGTGTAAACAGAGACAGGATTCGACCCTGAAATCCTTTTCGGAAGGCTACTCTATATACCAGCAGCGTGTATTTACTGCTCCTTCCCAATCGCTTAGCATTTCTCAGTCACTGAAAAAATAGCTAAGTCACATAAAGTGTTTTTACATTCTTGGGTAGTGAGACTGAGATGTGCAAAGACTGTTGTAATGCTGATGTACGCAGCAATAATTCAGGAAATCATAATGATTTATCAGCTGTAATAGTCTGAAAAAAAAAATGGAGAAAATATTGGGCTTTTTCTCCCTTGAGCAAAATTTTTATTTATTTACTTATTTATTTGTGTGTGTGTGTGTGTATTTAAACATAATCATGCCTGGAGGATGATTCGGGGGCTCCTAGCCATGGAAATCTTCACAGCTAGGAAGGATAGTGTATGTGCATATATATTTATATATAATTGTGATTAGAGGATAGTTTGGGGGCTTCTGGCTGTGGAAATCCTCACAGTTAGGAAGGTTAGTTTGGGTCTTATGAACTGTCTCTGTGTTAGGCTCCTTTTTCATACACGTAAAGGAATAATCCATAATAGCCACCCAAAAGTTGATCCAGTGTTTGAACCCCTGTACTAAAAAAGGATGGTTCCTCTTCTACATACTCCTATTTTTATGTTAATAAAGTCAGTGAGAGGAAGGCTGGGGGGTTTTTTAAATATTTTTAGCATCCTCCCCTTTCCTCCCAGAAGCATTTGGAGGCTCAAACCATTTCCACCAGCTGTAATGCTCTACAGTTAAACTCTGCTCACCTGATGCTCAGTGAGGATTATTCACCTGACGGCTTTGTATCAGCAGGATGCAGACAGGGGCCGTATGGTGAGGTGCCTCTAACTCAGCCCAGCTGGGAGTGGAGCTGCAAGTGGTCACTTATGTGTGTATATGCTGTGTTCTATATGTTCCCTGTGCGGAGGCAGGAGCAGTGCTGGTCCCAGCTACTGCTGGTGGCACAGCCAGGAGCTACTCTCTGCTCATGGCAGTGGGTAGGGCTGAGCAAGGACATCCAGCAGCACTTCTGGCAACCTGAGAAATATCCCACATGCTCGTCCCAGGTGATTAATACTGCATCTCCTACTGTGTTCTTGCTCTTTTCTGGCCCATCTACACCAAGCAAGTCCAGTGAGGTGCAGAGAGCCCAGAGCTTGTGCTGGCCAGCCCAGCTCAGGACCCGGAGGACAGAGCCACATCAGCAATGCTGGGCCAGTGGATCCCAGTGTGGCCATCACTGTTTGGCTACTCTGCTCCCTGACCCCAAACTAACAGCCCCGCATAGTGCAGCATGGTGCTGTGCAGCCAGACCAGTCTGCTGAGGAAGCATAACCCAAGCTTTGAACCACCATGGCTAAAAATGGCATCTCTGGGACATCTCTCTGGCTCGATTTTCTCTCTTCTGCCATGTCTCTGCTGTTAGGCATCCTCTCTTCTTTCACAGCCTCCAGACCAGGAATCAAACCCTGCATGAAGACAAGATTCTGCAAACCCATTCCTTTCCTGAGTTTCATTTGGTTCCCAGTTATTTCTGGTCCACTGAGGAACATCGTGTCCCTCAACCTGGCAGGTTGTGAGGTGCAAAAAGTCACTGGTATTCTGAGTATGAAAGGAAGCGGTGGCCTGGGAGAGGGAGAGCAGCGAGCTCATTTCTGCCTGGAAACGGTTACACAGAAGTGCACATCGACTGCTGTGGTGGCCCCAATACTGTGTGACAATCACGAGGCCCCTGGTACATACAGCTGCAAGATGTTTTATAGAGAAATGGTTTTTTAAAACTTTTAAGAGCTTTAAAACATGGCTTTCTTCCTGTTCTCTGTTTCTTCCCCCTGGGGCTGGGTAACAGCAGGTTCTTCTGGCAACACGAGTCCAATTGTGCAGGTTTCAGAAGGAGAGAAAAATGGTGTATAATCAATTGTATATAATAAAACTCAGGGGGAAAAAAGCCTTTTCCATGCTGCACAATATCAGCATTTTGCAATTGGACACTCTGTATTTACCAAGCCTAGAAAGAGAAGATGCCTTCCAAGGAAGAGTTTGGGGCTTTAAAACGTGACTTGCAGGGAGCGAGCTGAGTTACTGGAACCCATCACAGAGTATCGGTTGCCCCACACATCAAAATGAAGCCATTTAGGGGTGGAAAAGCTCCCCTGCAAGTGGGAAAGAAGCAGCTATGGGGAACACCTGCAACAGCATGGGCCCATCTCACCTGAGGAGGAAGCCGATGAAGGGAAATCCCTTGGGGTGCCCAGTCCCAGGCGTTGGCTGTGCAGATCCTGTAAACGGAGCTGAAAGAATGGAGGTGTCAGGGCTGGGTGGGCTGGAGGTGCTACGGCCAGCCCTGTGGTGCAGGTCCATGGACCTCCCATGGTAACTGGCTGCATGTTGCAGGCAGGCTGAGACATATTCGCCCGCCTCACTCTGCTGGGCCTTCACCAGTTCGGGCGTTCCCACAGCTTTGCTTTCTCATCTCAACTTCTTACAGAGCTCCTGTCCAGATCCCAGCATATCCTGGTGAGGGCAATGCGTTGTCCAGTGGCCATCGTTCCAGATGTGGTGTGGCACCATCATCTGCCTATTCGTCTTCTTCATGGGTTTCTCCTCCTCCTCTTGCAGTTGAAGAGATCCTTGTTGTCAGTGCAGGTCATTCAGATGTTGTCACTAGTAGGGATGGTGGCCACCGTAGGACCAGGGGATTTGAGTGCTGAGTTGCCCAACAATTTCTTGAAGGTCTTGTTTCTGAAAGACTTCCTGGTTTCAGTTGAGATTGATGCTGACATGGTGCCACTCTTCTCCTGACACTTTCTGGTGTTACCATCAATTATTTCCTTTATGGGTTGGAAGGGACCTCTTGGTCTCCTGCTCAGGCATGGCTCTGGGCCTTCCCCAGTCACCCCACTCAGGGAGACGTAGTTCAGCAGCTTCTTGTCATCACACATCATATCTGCCCTCCTATTTCACCTGCCCTGCTCAACGGGACTTGAGCTGGAGGGGGAGGATTGCTGTGGTTCGAGAAAAAAAATGGATGTTGTTTTTTTCTCTCTCTTTTGTAGTAACTAGAATAATATAGATTATAAAGGAAATAAAGTAGGATGAAGATATATCAGAGTAATGGAGGAATCATACACAGATCACAACTTTATATACTGCACACAATAGATGTACAAGCGTGGAACAGTCAAGGCTGGAGAGAAGCTTAGCCCTGTCCTGCACGTGGACAGTTTTTTAATTACTTGAGTGACTAGCTGTGATTTGCAGAGAAACCTGGGAACGAGACATCTGTCTCCCACTAAACGAGGGCAATTGGTGGGGTTAGGTACCTGTTTTCTTTGAAAAGGAGCCCAAGCCTCCAGCATGGCCATGTCCTAATACATGTGGTTTATAAATGGAGCAAGCAGGAGCCAGGCTAGGGTTCAAGCACCACAAATCAGTACCCACCTCCTGTCTCCTTGCTGCATGATGGAAGTATCCATTTAACTCCTCTGCCTCCTTGTAAATAATGACACCCATGATAAGGAGTCACACGGGTGCCGTGTGGGATATCTTGGGCTGTTGTACGTGTCTTGCCATGAAATCCTGGGCTGGATATTGCTGGCTGGCATTGTGTCTCTCTGCTGTTGGGCCAGATCTCAAGGCAGCAAAGTAGTTCCATAGTCAACAGGGTTTTAGTTTGAGAATGAGCCCTGGAAACTGGAATGTAAGTATTTTGCTGAACATAAATAGGACATGATGGTTTGGTCCCTCTGTTTATATGGATAAGTATGTGTTCAGGGTGCATGTAATTGTGTGTTGTATGTGTCCATGTTGTGTGTAAAATACACCCATACACACTGGCATAGATTACCTAATCAGTCCATTTGTGAATGAACTACGTTTCATAAAAATACATAGCACCGCAAGAATTAATAACAAAGGTGCATTGCCACAGTGAACATTTTATGCAAGCTTATAGGCATAATGTAATGAACAAAGCGAGAGGAGAAACACCGAGAACAATATCTTCACTCTATCAGCAGTTTACTTCAGTCTACTTATGTATGATCAAAGATTACAAATATAGTTTAAACAGCATGAAATAATCGCCAGGTTTGCAACGTGAAATAATTTTAGAAAAAAAAAGAAAAGGCAAAACATACAACGGGCTCAATGCCACGATGCAATGGGCGTGTGGACTCATTTTGTGATGAACAGCCAAGGAACAGCAGCGGTAGGGAAATGAGGCTAGAGGAGCTAACCTCCCTCCTACCTCCTCTTTGAAGATTTCCACATTCTGGGGAGAGGATAATGAAAATATTTTACCTCCTCTATTACAGAGGTGTCAGTGAACAAAAAACGAAAAAAAAGCCCAAACAGAAAAAAACCAACGGTGTAGCATAATGCAATTGCAAGGCAGATGTTGGAGGGAGGGCAGGGCTTCTCCGTTAGACTGCAGTGGCAGAGAAGAGCTCGACCGAATGCACATACAGAGCAGCTGAATTATTCACAAGGGAATAAAGGGTACCAAAACACTTCCTGCAGCCCACAGCGAATTTCTTCTGCTTTTCCCCTCCTGTTCGCCTGAGCTGGCATGGCACCTTCTTCCACTCCAAAATCATGGAGGTGAGTTTTTCCACGGCCTCTCCATACCCAAACCTGTTACAGAGGATCGATTGGCATCCCTGCCCATGGAGATAAGCCAAATGCATCCTTCTCTTCCACTTAGCTCTTTTGACCCCCTCTGCCCTCTACCCCCTCCCCAGACAGGCCATTCGACACCAGTTGCTAATTCTGCAGCAGTGCTCGGTGGGGGAACCTGAGCAGAGGAGCTGCCCCGGGAGTTTCCCATGTCCCCAGCGGGTCCCTGCACAGGGGTGCAGCCGGGCAGGCAGAGCGGTGGGAGCAAGAAAAACCCTCCTGCCTGCCACAGATGAGCCTGGGCTGGAGGACACAGCCCTTCTCCAGGACTGGGAAATCAGGGCTTGGATTACAGCTGGTAGCGAGGAGGGTTGGCATCCTTGTGTGTTGTTTCAGCCAAATGGGGGACCTCCAGGTCAAAACTGACCACAACAAGAAGCAGAAGTGACAGCCACATTTTCACACGTGGTGCAAACGTCAAGGCGGGAGGGCTGTTGCTCCATCCCAACATCCTCAGCTACAGGTAAATGCAGTTACATCTGCCATCGGAGGTAGCAATGATTACAGTTAAGGCTGTTTAATTTTTTCCCATTTAGTCTCCTGTTTTCACTTGCTGTTGCTTCTCAATAACTAAACACTTCACTTGAGATCCTCGATGTTTATTCTCTGCCTTAGGGTGAATTCTGCGATTCTTTCTGGTTTTAGTTGTTTGGTTTGTTTTTTTCTTGTTTTTTTCTTTTTTTCCAAGGACAGCAAAAAGCCCCAGCCTTTTGGAGTTTTGAATTAGTGTTGCTAATGCTAAAAATTGGCTTCAGCAGCTGTCAGTTTTAACCCTTTCATATTTTATAATTAGTGTTTTGCCATTTAGGAGTGCTCATGTTTGATTTGGGGGAGAAACATGGAATTTGGCAGATGGACAGTAGTGGAGGGGGACAGTTAGTGTTTTCCATCCCCGGTAAAACATATTTAGGTGCAGCCACATTGCAGCATTGCTGTTTGCACACCCCCAGTGATGCGGTGCAAATGCAACGCTGCAAAAATCCCAGCCCCAAACATAAAATTGCCAGACGCCACCAACTCTGGATTTCCAAGAAGAGCCAGCGGCCATCCCCTTTTGACCCCGAGCTGGTTTGGAAGCCACAAGATGGCCGGGTGTTTTACTCTCTGCTCTTTCACCAACCGGCACGAATAATTCTGTGAACTTCACAGCCCTTATTACCGAGCACGGCCTAATAATGTCATCTCAGGAGGCAAGTAATTGCAGTAATTAAGAGGTTGCACAAGGTCACTTGAGGCAAGGCTGGGAATACAAGCTTTTGTCTCTCACCCCGCTGCTGCACCCTACGAATATGCACGCTGCAGCTTCACGCTGTCTGTAACCATCGGGCCCGACTCCCTTTCAAAACCAGGAATAACAGTCTGAAGCAATATCAGCAAAAGTGGCTTTAAACCTCCTTTCTCCTTTCTCTACGCAGAAAGCCTCCTGCTTTATAGAAATGGTATGAAGCTGGTGCATTTTGTGGGAGGTGAGTTGGAGATTTGTTGAGGACGAGGAAAGGACATCGGCATATGGCGGGAGAAGATGATTGTCCCAAACTGCTGTTCTTGCTTTAAGAAATCTGCAATGTTTTACATGAACAATGTTTTATCCTGCACAAAGTGTATAAGCCCTTTCCTATCAGGACCTTGATACGTACATATATATGGGAAATGGGCATCACATTCCATGGACTTCATTCATAGGGGCTCTTCCTAATTTTTGATGGCTCAATTTTGCCCCTTTCAGGCTGTCTGAAGCGTGCAGCTGCTTGTCTGTCATCTGCGTGTGACTTCATTTATGGGACAGCGTGTTTTGCGGAGAGGAGGAACGACAGGGAGAACGACCCCACTGCCCGGCATCGCCTCTCTCTGCATCTCTCCAGCTGATGGAGCAGATGAGAGATGCAGTGAGTTACATAAATGTAGGAACCAGAAACTTAATGAAATGGCTCTAAATGTGACAGCATTCATGAAAAGATTAATTACCAGGAGTAAAGGGGGAAGGATGCCAGGAATTGATAGGATTGGTACCAATACCAAAAGCCTGCTGTGCTAGTAGAGCCATAATATGCAGTCCTAATCTGTGGGCCCATTGTTTTTCTTACAGAAACAACAGGCTTCAGCCAATGATACAAAAGGGGCTACATTACAGTTTCTGCAGGAAAAACAACAACAGCCATTAGAAATAATTACCTTAAGACAAATCGGCAAGCAGAGTGTGGCACACACTAATATCCTCCCAAGCATGAGTCTCTGGGAAGAGAGGGGCTGTTGCTGTATTTATCCCAGTGGTCGCGTGAATGAAGGGAGACAATTAGAAAGAAGAAAGTGGGAGAGAGTGAGAAACAAAACGAGACAAGGACAGAAAGAGTGAGAGAAAGAAATGGCAGGTTTTCCCATCACTGACTGGTCAGTGCTCTCGTCCCTGGCATGAACGTGTCAGAGGATGTGGGCTGATGTCTCCCTACTTGCACTCTCCTTATGCAATTTCAGCAGAGAAGAGTGAATACGTATTCATTTGGATTTGCTGGTTAGGCCCTCAATTTGCCAGGGACTAATTAACTATGGGGAAGGGCAGCACAGAATCAAACCCAGAAACTCTCTTAAATAAGATCATTATTACTGTTCTCTACAAAGACCTGCCCTCTCTACTTCCCCCAAGGCAAAGGAGTCTATATTTTTAATTTGTTCTTGCCCATCTTCTCTTCTTGGCAGAATTGATGTATATGACATATGAAATCACAAACTAACCCGTGGCAGGATAAAAATGAAAAAGCTCCATTTTGCAGTGGGATTAGACGAACACATTTGACTAATGGCGATTTCCTGCTGCATTTTATGTTGACTGTGATTGTGCAAAAACTTTAAACTCAAATTTCAGATGACTGAAGACACTGAGAACATTGTATTAACTCCCGGGACAATGAGGTTTTACAGGATGCTGCCAAATACATCCCTGGAAAGTATTTCCCTCTATATTTTGAGTTCTTTGTATGTGTAAATATATCATATATTTTGATATATACATGCCGTTCCTCTTCGATTGGTATGTGTATGTGTACTGATCAGTATTGTGTTTTAACTGTAATAATAGCATCTAAAACACACATACAAATAAGTATAATTTTATATGTACAAATATAAATGACTATGTAAACACGGACTTCATCTATATGGATGTGTGCATGCAAATAGATCCGGGTATAGCTGTACAGATCTCTGTAAAGACATCTGCCACCATCCATAATGGAGACTACTTTATGTAAGAGAAATATAGACAGATAACCAAACAACTGCCTATTGAAAAGGATGTATCTATAGCTATCTTACATGAAACAAAAAATACACAACATTCTGTAACATCTACGGTGTTAATACGTAACATATGGTGTCTGTATCACATGCTAATAGTGACTTTTTAATTTGAAGTCAGCCCCAATGAACCTAAATCCGCGCTGTCTCCAGGATTAATTATGAGTACTAGACTGTGATACCAAGCCTCTCTTCTTGATAAGCTTTATAAACCAGGTTTGCACACAGGATAAAATCGCTCCTGAGAGCTGCCATATATAACCTATACACGACCTGCTGGTACATCTTTTGGAGAAAGCAAGCAACTTGATAAGGTGCTTGGTTCTATCATCAGGGCATGGGCACTACCAGAGTGAGAAACACAGCATTTATGGATGTTGACATTAATTACTGAGCCCCAGGTACCTATTTAGCATACCCCTTGGAAATGCTTTATTTAATATGCAAACATTACTTGAAAAGCAGGGAGACAGGTCCAAATGGAGTGCAGCATCATGAGGTCCATGGCTCCCAAGTTAACCAATGTTCTTCTGCACCTGCATTGCCCCTCCTGCCCACAGCCCCGTGTGTTTGGGATTTCCTTCTGGTGATAGTCCTCTGGGCTGGGGTGGGGGGTGGGATCCCGAGGGACAGGAGAACTCAAGTGACCACGCGTGGGTTGGCCTGAAGGTCCGTCTAGTAGAGATGCTTAGAGAAAAACCATAAAAACAAGGCCAGCCCTCCCCTTTATCACCTCTATTCCCTGCAGCACTGAGCTTCCCAAGTCAGAGGCTTTATCTTTTTTGCTAAAATAGCCCTGGCTGGTGCTCACTGCATGAATTTGTCTATAGCTTTCCCAACCTGTTTGTGCTTCAATTTCCACAGAGAAGAGGGGAGTACACAACCAGTGAGTGCTCTCACTGGCCCAAGGTAATTTCATAGCAGTACAAAAGCCCTGAGCGTCCCTTTAAATAGGTTTAGGTGCAAAGATCAGAGTCTATCCTAAGCACAGCTATAATGTTCTTCCTTGGAGAAAACGGCTTCTTGATGCCCATGAGGATCCTGCTGTGGTGAAGACATTAGAGCTAGTTTTCTCTAAAATACATGTGCTTGGATGCTCAGGTGGCTTCAAGTTCATCTTCTCTTCCTTGAAAAATAGACCCGCTTAAAGAATTGAAACTTTCTTTCTTCTTCTGATTCTCTTTTATTAACCTCAGGTTTTTAAATTACTGAAAAATATATTTAAAGTGGTTTTCAAGGTCACTGGAAAACTATATTTGAAGTGTCAGTAGAAAATAACCAACTTTCGAACCACAAAAACGGTGATATTTATTTTTGAACCTGCGAAACTGGTGATAAACCCAAGCTGTTTACATTAGTTTGAAATCTGTTTTCCTGGTTTCAGCCAGCCATGGCCCTTCTGCAGCTACTTTCCCTCCAGATAATTTGCCATTCCCACTGCAGCATAAATTCTTCTCCAGACAGTAATGCGGTGGCTGCCAGCCCTGCTACCAAAATGGCCCTGTCTCACAAGCTAAGTCGGATCAGCCTGAGACAGGATTTTCCTGACACAAACTGTCTGTCAGGGCTGCAGAACCGGGGGAGCGGGGTTTCCAGGGGTGGCATTCACATCTGTGGTTTGGTACAAAGCTATTGCCCCTGGCCAGTGCCTGATGCTGTGGTATTGCCTGCAATCATCTTCCAGAGAGACAGGAACAATCATTTGTAATAATTAACAATCCCAGAAGAGTTTTCGTGAGAACTGATGTGTTTATCTGTCATGCCCTGGCTAAATTCCAGCAAGGACTACATGACATCCTGCCTCTGTAATTGTATTTCATCCACGTAGGTTCTCCTGCAGTCTCGATGAGGAAGGATAGTCTTCGTTATTCCTTGTCTAGCAGCTCTTGCACTGGGTTGTTGCATTCAGAAGTAGCTGCTGAGCCAAAAACGTTTCAGCTACAAGTGATCAGTGTTGCAAATTCTTCTGATTTTATGATGAGTCTTAGGATTTTTAGTATTTTTGCTAAAGCCTCAGCTGTTGGAGTCATTATGAAGCACAAGGATCTCAGTTTTCATGTTTTTAAGTAAGTGGCTAGCCCTTGTAGTTGAAAACACGAGGCATGTTTACCCTAGAGGCTGAGAAGCCAGATGGTGGATAAAGAAAATGCAACAATTTTGGGTTTTAATCTCATGATTTTTTAAGCCAATCTCATAATTTTGGGGAGCTGGACTCACAATTTGTGAATGTTTGCAGTTGGCAATACTGACTGATCATAATGTATCTCTTGTTTATCAAACAGGAGTGCCGCAGAGCTTAATTAATTGCTGATTTAATTCATGTTTGCCAAAAGCTTTGAAATCCTTGGATTAATTTAGTTCCTTTTAGGACAAAATACAATTTCCAATGTTAAATCTGCTCAGATCTGCTACTCTGGGAATCTTTCAGTAGCCAGCAGTTCAATTTAGCTGCTAAAATGCATTTCTGTAGCATTCTCGCTGAGGAAACTTCGAAGACCCCATACACTGGAGGCAGAGTTACCATACATGATCACAAGATGAACAGTGTCTTTCCAATGGGCTCTTGGGGACAAAACTAGACAGTCTTCTGAGTCACGTTCACACCCAATTTTGGGGCGATCACCCACCAGCAACCAAGCAGAACAGGAACTCATGCAAGGGTCTTCCAATGCCATTGGAGGCTAGGAGAAGTCGTGCTGGTTTGAGCAGCCAGCTCTCAGGCTGCTGGTCTCTGCTGACCACGATTTGAACTGGTTTGCTCTATCATAAATGCTGACGTGCGGTATCACTGTATGGCACCGCACACAAATAAAGGAGATCAACCCACAACTGTGCCATAAAGAGCTTGACTCCAGGCTTTCATTTAGCATCATCCAAAGCAACAGCTCAAACGGTCCTTCCATCTTACCCGCCACTGGACTGAAGCAAATGTTAAGCATTTAGTAGACCCGGTTCACTTGGTGGGACGACTGCTCTGCAATGAGACACCACCTCCCCGCCATCCCATTGCAGCCCAAACGTAGGCTTGGCAGCCAGGCAGATATTTTATATGACACAAAGTTATTACTGCGTTGAAAATATTTGCATAGAATAAGTAACTCCTTCCAGCCCTCTGCTAGACATCTTAGAAAAAGGCCAGGCTCTGCTCAGTGGGTTCATTTCACCCCAGGGTCATCCAGGCAGCTGGGGCATGGAAAATGGTGTGTCATGCAGTAAAATAAGGTGCCTCATGCTAGGCCTGGTGAGAATGTCTTTTAAGCCAAAATAATGCTGGGTCTTATTTACTTGACAGCTCAGACATTAATTTAAGACAGGCACAAATGAATCACCAGCCATGTTACAGTTGCCTCGTTGGAATCCCTCTGCTATAATCTCATAGTTTTTTCACCTAATTAATTTCCCCTTTCCTTGCACCAGTGTTTCATGAGTGTATCTTGTTTGGAGGAGATTAAGAGTCACACACTTCATTAGTAAGGTGTAAATTATCAGAGAGACCCTCTCCATCCACCTGCTTAATTGGGTTAATGAAGCGTCTCTGTGGGCCCTGGTAAGACAGCACTGCTCTCTGCTCCCTGCAGGCGTTACCAGGGCTGTTTGGAAAATAGATGGAGACCTTAAAGTTCCCACCTTTGTGCTTTTTGAGAGTTGCAGGCATCTAATTAAAAAAAAAAAAAAGGAAGAAGACAAGCTAAAGTTGACACAAATTGCAAGATAAAACATTCCCATCTGTAAAATTACAGTCATAAATATCGCTTAAATCAGTCTATACCAGAACTTTCTTATGGCTAATTCCTAATTAATTAATACTAATTCCTAATTTTTTCTCTACCTAAAACACCCAGACTGCATTAATATAACACACACAGAGATGCCATTATTGTTCAGTTAAACTGGTATGGAGGCCACAGCAATGCAAAGCTAAAAATGGAACGCCTGTTCAGTCTCCAGTCGTGCAATGGGTGGTGCAGACAGGTCTGGGTACCCCTCATCCCTGCTAGAGCTGATCCCACATGGAAACCAGGTCCCTTTATCTCTGCACATCCCCGTCTCGCCTCTGCCTGGTTTTTGGAGACTATTCTTGCAAGGGAAAGTGATAAAACTCACATCAGGCGCATACATTACAGCACATCCCTCGAAGAGGAAATTTTAAGTTGATACTAGAGATTATTTGCACTGCAACTCTCGGCTCAGAAAAGCCACGCTCTTCCGATCTGGTACAGAAATACAGTGTGATGACTCATGAGTGCTGAGCACATTGGGGCGTGCATTGATGTCGTTTGTGGGGTGAGATGGGCTCGACTGCTGAAAACCGAAGCTGATGCTGAGCGAGGTCAAAGCATCATGAATGCTGAAGCACTTTAAACGTACTTGCAGGCTCTTTCTCATGAGCAAGTCATTGAACTCAGACTCGTGCAGCCAGAAACAAATCCATCAGCAGTCCCGAGCTTCAACCGAATGGACAATTTGTGCACAGAAAATGAGGAGAAAGTCTGTGGGTAAATTATTTGTCACAAATTATTCGCCCAGCTCTACCTGACAGAGCAGTGTTCTGCGTTTGATCTCTGTGAGCGACTGTCGTGGGAATCAAAGGGAGTTTTGTCAGGGGATTAAGTGCAGAAGATGTCGTCGAGAACTACATTAAAGATAAGAAATCCAGAGTGTGGCCCAAAGTACCTAATCCCAGCACAACTAGTGAATTATTAAGTTGGTCATTTGACAGAAGGAGGAAAAAAAATCCAACTGTTTTTGAGACTGCCTAAAAAGAGGTTTCTATTAAAATACAGCAGTTGCATAATGAGAAAGCAACATGCGGTTCCAGCATGAGAGCTGGGCTCTTGCGCCAGTCACTGCAGCTAGGGAGTGATGGCAGAAAAACAGCAGCTTCCAAGGGCTGTCCCTTTTCCCAGGTGTAGGACTTTGAACCGCCAGCTCCGACTGCCATGGGGAAAGCACAGTTTTGAGGTATCAGCCGTGTCTCGCCTTCGGAGGCTTGAGATGTGCCTGAGACACCTGGCTGATCCCAAACCCATCCTACCTATAGTGTCTCCATGCCTTGTTGGTAAAACAGGGATGATGAGATTTCCCTTTCTGCCAGGAGCACATAACTGTTTTGCAACTTCTCTGCTTGTGCCATGCTGCCCAAGGGAGTCAGAGCTGGTATAGCAATATACATTATCGAAACACTATTGAGAAACCAAAAGAGACGTAGGATGGAGCAACCCATGTCAGCCTCCGTGGTGGCTTGGAGACGTAGGAAGGAGGTGTTTGGAAGCAGCCTTGGGAACACCCTGCTGGGACGGCCACTGCAGCAGTGTCTCTGGAAATCAGTTGCTTAATTAAAAACTTCTCAAGTTCCCAAGATGTGATCTCTTGACTTGTCCTACCCAGCATAGGGCAAAACAAATGTGATGGGTGCCATCATTCAGTGTGAGTCGCGGCAAGAACAGGATAATGACAGACGGGAGAGCATTCAGCAATTAGAAAAGAAAGCAAACAGGCAGGTCTCAGACCACTGGAAATGCTGGATTTCTAGACAAAGGACCTCCTACAAGCACGGGAGCATTTGCATAGGCAGCTGACCATAGGGATGAATATGAGAAAATAGAAATCTTAACAGTCTCATGGGGAAAAGGGAAGAGGAATGAGTGAAACACCACCTCCAGGAATCCTGCCAGGCATCCTGGAGCGGCTGATAAAGGTATTTGATGAGCTGCAGGAGCCCCGGCAGAATGAGATACTGTTTGTTACACAAAATCAAGAGGAGGGGCAGCAAGAGGTACTTGTGTTACAGAGGTGGGAACTCTGGCATCGTAACGTTGCCTTGCAGACAGCATCGAGTCCCTAATTAGGGACAGGCTCACCTGTGAGACGTGGCCAGGGCAGGCACAGGGTGCCGAGCAGCAGAACCAACCCCACAGCAATGACTCCAATTAGGAAGGGTAGCATCAGGGTCCCAGGTATGACACAGAGAGCAGAAAGCGAAAATGCTCCACAGGAGCGATGGGGAACAGAGTCACTTAACGCCTTAGTGCCACCACTATTGGGAAATGTGAACTGAGGATGCAGTGAAGAGGCGAACGTCTATGAGACATGCTGCCGCTCCGACGTACAACAGGCATTGAGGCCATCTCTGTTGTCCTTGGGCCAGTGTGGTGCAATGGGAATCCCTGGGACACCGTCCCAATTGTCCCAGAGGACTTCCAGACACCATGAAGGATCGTTAGAACACGTTTGGTGTGGAAGAGAGGTGGGTCTGAGAGGACGATGCCCCGCTGCAGCAGCTGCCAAAGGAGTTGGCTGGAGGTCGAGGCCCACGGGTGTCCCTGCTAGGGGACATACTATGGGATTGCTCAAAGGGCCTTCAGAGCTTCACAAAACAGAACAGAGCAAAGGCCTATCTGGTCCTACCACTGAATACAACTGGCGGTTAGTTATAAGCCCTTATCCTCCAAATCAAGCCAGTGATCAACTTTAAGAAATCCATGTTTCTGGAAGATGTATTTCTGTGTTGTGGACACAAAACAGGAGAGACCAGTGCTCAAGGGAGCTGGGGCAAATGATACCTCATTCCACTGGAGGTCTGGGGTCGCATGGGAAGTGACAACGATTCCTCAGGCTCCCTTTTGGTCATAGACACAAGTGGCAACAAGGGACAGATAGGAAAAAACTCCCCTCCATGCAAGCAGTTAAGCCCTGGGGCAGGGACCGGAGAAGCTGGGAGGACTCTCCATCCTTGGAGATATTCAAAATTTGACAGAAGCAATGTGATTTAACTTTGAAGTTAGCTCTGCTTTGAGCAGGATCTAGGACTGGAGACCTTCAGAGTTCCCTTCAAACTTGAATTGTTCTTTTTTGTTCTATGACTTTTCTGTCCTATGACTATCCAGTTTATGCAGAATACTGTCTAACAAGAAACAGCCAACGTGAATTTGTCGAGAACAAATCTACCCAGAGCAGGGAGCAACTGCAATATACTGGGCTGCTCCATCCCAGGGGAGAGGTTACTGCCTCCCACCTGCTCCCTATGCCCTTCCCTGGATATTCCCGTCCCCTCAGAGATCTGCTGGCACAGCTCCATGAACAATTGGTCTCTAAGCTATCAGTCACCCAGGCTACTAAAATGCTTCCATTAAAAAGATGTGCAAGTGGAGGGGGCATAACTTTTCAGGAGACAGCAGCGAGAGGAGCATGCGTGACTCTGCCGACGGCTGCCAACCTGTGAAAACACACGTGGGAGACACTGAAAAGGGGGAGGTGGGGAAGGATGTCGTGACCCTGTTTGTCGAAGCGAAGCGATGAACAGATCTGCTGAAAGGTGAACCAGCTTGGGTTTGTTTGCTGACACCTCGCTGCTTGGATACTCAAACCTTGCAATCCTCTGCCACCCTTTGGCAATAGCACAGTCGTGTCTGCCTTGCATCCATCTCCTTTATCTTTCTTTTTTTTGTAATTCAGCCAAAAAGAAACTCTTCCAAAACAATGGCACACTCGTGCCTGTCCTCACTGAAAGCAAATGATTTACAAATAAGCTCAACTTCCCACCACGTTAGGGTGAGGGTCCGTAAATCATCACTCTATACATGAAGATTTGCATTGGTGAAGGTTCTGGTGAAGCATGTATCCTGCTTGGATTCAGATAACTGGGGAGGACCGAACCGCTGCCCTTGCCTCTCTTCTGATTTGCACTGCTTTGAAATCTATCAGCTGCTGTCACCATGCTAGCGCTTGGGCCAGGAATATGGGGTATTGGAGAAGTTTCTTTCTTCCAGCGCTGAACAAGGAACTAAAATGGAAAATTACCCCTAAAAGACCTTTAGATCTCTTTCCAGCCCTCTGATTTTTCCTTATGGATGAAAATAAAACAGTTTGTGTTTATCTCTCTGCATCCTGTCCTGATGACATCTGGAAGAGGCTTCCAGCCATCTCAGGTAGTGGGGGCACGCACTGGCCACATCCACTGGGATGCAATCAGGAGGAAGAGATGTGCTGTAAACAGCAGCAGTCTGCGTGGGTTTTGTGTTTTAACGGGTTCAAGAATCGGTGTTAGCATATGCTAACCACTCTTTGCAGGGTGATCATTATGCAAATGCCTATAGTAAACAGGTAGGAAATTGGATCTAATCAAGACAATCCCCTCCCTCCCCTCTCCTGACACAGGAAAACTGACAAGATCGCATTGCTTTTGGTACAAACCAAAAGAAGGCTGAATTCCAGCCTGAAACCTCAGTTTTTCATTTGTCCTTCTGTCCTCATGTGTTTGGTTTCTTGCATAAGTCACTGGAAATCTAAGGGCAGCCTTGTGATTGCTTTAATTTTAAAGCTCCCAGAACAGGCTGGTATGGCTGGGTCTAGAATTAATGTCGCTTGTGGATTTCTGTGATTTGAAGGCAAATAAAAAATAAGCACATCATGCCTGGTCTCCGTAAGTAATCTGTCTCTGTATAATATCTAAACACTGTCTATTAAACTGCAGAGTGAATAAAGAGGCTGTCTGTTAATACTGATGGGGACAGTTACAGTCAGATTCCCAGTATGAGCCCACGAGCATCACTGGATTCTCTGATTATCAGGACACCTAAACATCTTTGGTGCTGCCGGGGGGTCACGCAGCTGATTTCTGTCTCACACTCCCTCTCCCCATGCAGCTCAGCCCATCTCCTGCATTTGCAACACCTCAACTCCTCTACGCCCAAGTGCCAGACACATCTGGTTGATTTGCCCCATGCTCCATCGAGGGGCTGTGTCTGACACGGGAACACCAACCTCGTGGCTCATCTCATCCGACCCACCTACACGTGACCACATGTGGCATCACCCACGTGGGTTGGGGGAAGACCCCTTGTTTGACCCTCCTGCCTTGTCCCCAGCCCAGCAAGCATAACGCCCGTGGCCAAAGTCTCTTCAGGCTCCCTTGCCAGGCACCTCATCATCCTGGCAACAAAATTGCTCACAAACATCGAACAAACAAAGCTAATCCTAAGACCGATGCAGACTGCAAAGCAAATTGCTTCTGCCCCTACCATCAGTGGTCCTCCAGGCCCTGCCAGCAGTAAGCACTGCCCTTGTCCCTGAGTCCTCTCCGCTTGTCCCTTTCCCAGCTGGTCTAAGGATACCCTCGACAAGGCTCGGCTCCTGGGTTTAGAAAATCTCAGCCTCCCAGAAGTGTTAGAAAGGACCAGACATCTTCTTGCAGCAAATATTAAAGGCCGAGGCCAAGTAATGACAACTGTTTGCTGCAGTATCTATCCAAAGGTTGAGGCAATTAAGGCACTGCAGACAGAAGCGTAAAAGCCACATAGACAGCTCCTCAGAGCCATGGTGGCCTTCCTACATCGTATATAGGCCCCAGGACAGATGCGTGAGAAGTGGATGCTGCAGAATCACCCTGGCAGGGAGGGACCTGCATATTCCTTGGCACCCCAGGGTGCTACTCGATGCTGTTTTTGCCTCTGATTATTGCGGTCTGACCCAATGGTAAGGTGGTGAGGGGAGCCCCAATAGGCCCTCACTGGCCAGTGATACCATCAAAGTAAAAAATGAAATGTCAGAGACTAGGATTTTCCCTGGGAAATCAGACATATAGGGACTATTTTAATGTGGTTGCATCAATACGAGTAATTAAATACATGTAGTGAGGCTCTAATTTTGGTCTCAGTTACACAGGGACCAGTGTAATGCAACAGGGTGACCTCTGCATCTGCACAGTTGTTCCCACCAAACTCCAAATAGCTCCAGCATGCTGTTTATTACTAATTTTCAACCAGTCCACCACCACCCCTTGCAATGTCACAGACTTGCAGCAGACCTGGATGATCCATTCAAGCAATGACACCCCACAAAATGCTGAAGGTGCTGCCCCAAAACACAGCAAAAGAGATTCAGATCTCTTTGCAGTGACCCCATCTGCAGTCATCTCCTCCCCCTTGGTATGGGAGGCCATGAGTCAAAAACGAGCTTTGGCAGCCTTTAGCAGTTTAAGTCACCCCTGGCAGTACCTGCCAAAGTAGGCGGATAGTTTGCACACCTAGAGAGGTTGGCACTGTGTCCCTAGTCCCCACGACAAGGAGGCAGCGGGCGAGAGAGCTGCCAAAGAAAAAAAAAGAAAGAGCAGTTGTGCAGCAGAGGTGACCCAAACTGCTCCAGGAAATTCTTGCAAGGTGTTTCCCAAGACTGGGTTACCTTAGGGATCCCAGCGTTGCACCAGCAGTAGGAGAGTGGCCCTCGTTCCACTGCGGATGGACTCTTCCATGCACGTCGGAAAAGCCGGCCACGATAGCATGCCGTGCTTCTGCCACACTTGCCTTGGATGAGCCATCAGCTTGGAGGTCCTACAGCCTGGAGGTCTTACCATAATAAAATCTCAGCAGCACAAGCCACCTGGTACCCTGATCTCTGGTACCCATCACTCAGCTCTCTGCTATGCCATCTGTGTTTGATTTACCATGTCCAAAGACGGTCCAGAAGCAAATTTCCCCAGGAATCATCTAGTGAATACTCCATCCTCTAAAAAGTCCTGCACATCATAGCCCTGAAACAGCAGAGTAAGCTGGATGGTTTCAGTAAGGGATGTACCATATTGTATTTTAAATAACTAGGGACAGGAGCAAACCTATACTGTATATCTTTTAGCGAGGCACCCAGCTATTTGACTGCAATACTTCAAAAATCCTGCAAATCTTCTATCTCCTAAGGCAATTTGTTCAGCTGATAACTTTTATTTGTCTCTGATATCCAGTTTGGATTAATCTTATTTTAACCTGTCAACCTGGGTACTGTTACCAGATGGATAAACACATGCTTTTGTCTTCCATGTAATACTCTGCACTCACTGAATATACTTACATCATCTCAACTTTCTCTCGGATAACTCCATACATTGACAGGATCTCCTCAGGTACCCCTCTGCCAGGCAGGTTCCCCACTCCTTGAGTTGCTTTTGTGGCTCTTCCTGAACCTTTCTTAATCCTCCACTTCCATTTTCAAAGCCTGGCCCTGAGACTGGACAATATCATTTCAGTAGAGGTCTCCTCTCCCACCCGATTGGGAGATTTCCAGGGTTTCAGTGGCAACATCCCTGCCCTCATCCCCGTGCTGACCCAGGGCTGAAGCCTTTTGGGTTCCCACCAGACTCCATCACCCTTCTCACCATCCCACCACCCCAGTTCCTGCAACCTCACGGCTGTTGGGAGGGCTTAGCGCTCACCAGCTTGTGCATGGCTCTTCTTCCCAAACACCTTCTTCCTGCAGGGATGCTGAATCGCTCCGTTTCTCTCTCCAGGTGCATTTGCTTGCCCTTTGCCATCCAGCCCTGCTTTTCTTTCCCAAGCTCTCCATCCTCTGGGTGCCTCTTTCTACCACTTCTCTTCCTCCACCAGCTCTGGTGATTCGGTGTTTAACAATTCCGCCTGTGTGCTCTTTCACATTGCTAATAAAAATGTTAAATAAAGCCAAGCTCGTGCTGCCTTTTCCATGCGACACTGAACAAACACCCTCACAACTGGCCACACTCCTCCTTTGCAGCTCTGCAGCTCCTGGGGCAATACCCTTACTCAGATCAGCCTGCGGTAACTCCCCAGACAAGCTTCCCGGGGGGGGTGGCTTCAGGTATTTCCCTAATGGAGAGGAGCCTGATTATCCTGAGGGGTCAAACGTGCAGCCCCACATCCTTTGGAGGAGCCGCCGTGGCCCATGGGGTCCCCAAAAATCAGTGAGACACAGCAGAGCATGGTTACTTGTCCTTCCACCACTGTGGCACGAAGGAACTGGCTTGCATGAATGGAAGGACACTTTGCTTTTAACAGTAACATGAGGAGATAAATCGCTTTTTAAACTGTGTCTGAAAGGAAAAGCAATTTGTCATTTGTCTCTTCTAAAGGGAATGAGGATGCAGGAGGACCCGGCCCTGGTGGGAAACACACCGTGGGCACCAGAGCTGCGCAGGGGAGGGATGAGAAAGGTGTCCCAGCGTGGGCATCCTCGCTGCATCCGAAGGCTGGTGCTTGGAAACACAAGGTACGTGGCAAGCCTTACCAAAAAGTCACAAGTGAATCAAAGGAGGTCAGTAGGAAATCTTTTCTTCTTGGCGTTAACATCCCGATCTCACAACCGCCTTTGGGAAAGTCAAAAATGCTCCAAGTCTTGAAAACTCTCCTGTGTCATTACTTCAGCAAAGTGAGAGTTAAATAATCTCTGAGCCGGCTGTGAACTGCTATTAATGGCGATGGAGGGTGGAAGCACTGCTGCCGCTCTGTGCTAGGTGCTGTACGCACACACAAAATGCGGTCCCTGTTGGAAAGGTTACAGGCCAGAAAGGACTTTCAAAATATGTTTTCTGAAGCATAAAGGAGGTAAGTTGCCCTCTTTGCTCCCTCGTGCATTGTCCTCCCTCTCCAGCCTGGTCCCAGACCCTCCCAGGGCCCAGGGCTCTGCAGGGCGAGTTGCCCCCCATGGAGAGTTAGACAATGAATTTTCTAAGCAACAGCAGCTCTGGCAGAAATATTGCATCTCTTGTTACCAGCATCCACACGAGAATAAATATCAGGGTCCCTACCTGTGAGCATGTGCGGGGAGGCAGGGAGAGAAGCAGTTCTTCCTCGAAAACAGAAAACAACAGAAATACGGTCCAGTTTTTCCAGCAATTAGCTCCATAGGCATCTCTGTAAGGAGGTCTCTGGTCTTGCAGAGGCACCTCCTTTCCTCTTGCTCTCCCTTGTAATGATGCTACCTCAGCCTTCCAAATTTAATTACCAAGTAATTAGACATCACGTACAGTGGCTTGGTCCTGGCAAGGGCTGAGCGTCACCAGGAGGTGTTTGAGACCAAGGACGGTGTTTTCTCTGTGCACTAGGAGCCTGAAGGGAAGTCCCCACCGGTGCCTTCAACTCTGTATCTCTAATGTGGAAAACCCAAAACTGGGGTCAAGCCCCATGGCAGTGTGGTGTGCAACCCCGCGCGTGGTGATGTCATTGTCACAGGTCATCCTGTTGTCCCCAGACCACATGATGTCGTTTCCAAATCTGTTTAAATGAAAAACAGGGAAGGCCACGCCGAGGAAGACGCTTTCTTTTTGGCACATCGCACGCTAAGAAGTATTTGCCGATAAGCTGATAATCAGGTGGCCCCGCCACCCCTGCTACGTTAGACCTTGCTGCTTAGAGAATATTTGATCATACAGTATCTCCATTAGGAGTTTGTAATCCGCTATCACGGCATTTGAGAGCCATTTGAGTATAAGGAGATTTTTATTAATGGTTCATGAGCCTAAAAGTCAAAATTGACTCTCAGAGCAGATTTTAACAGTTTGTGCGGCATTTATATATTTATCTATCTCTTCACCACCTCTTCCCCCCCCCCCCCCGCCATCACCTCCCTCTGCTCTGCCCCAGCGCAGAGGTGCAGCAGCAATAACAGCAGCGGGGAGACACCGGGCAGCCCCAGCAGCTGGACCTGCCGCATGGCGTTTCTCCTTCCCTTCTGTCTTTTTCTGTCTCCTTTTCCTTTCCCCTTTCCTTTCCTTTCCTTCCCTTCCCTTCCCTTCCCTTCCCTTCCCTTCCTTTCCCTTCCCTTCCCTTCCCTTCCTTTCCCTCTCCTCTCCTCTCCTCTCCTCTCCTCTCCTCTCCTCTCCTCTCCTCTCCTCTCCTCTCCTCTCCTCTCCTCTCCTCTCCTCTCCTCTCCTCTCCTCTCCTCTCCTCTCCTCTCCTCTTTCCTTTCTTTTTCTTTCTTTCCTTCTTTCTTCCTTCTTTCTTCCTTCTTTCTTCCTTCTTTCTTCCTTCCATCTTTCCTTCTTTCCTTCTTTTCATTTCCTTCTGTTTCCTTCTTCTTTCTCTCCCTCTTTCCACCCCCCCATCCCCGACGCCTCACCGCACCCAGCACCGCACCAGCCCAGCCCTGATACCACGTCCCGACCCCCCCAGCCCCCCCAGGCCCTTCACCCCAGCACTGGCAGAGCCACTTACACCTGCAGGCACTGGTACTATAGGCATGGCTATATCCATCCGTGCTATATGCGTTTATATATATGCACCGATATGTGCATTCATGCAATAGGCATTTATGATATGCATCAATATCTGCATTTATGCCATATGCGTTGGTGCCATGTGCATTTATAGATATGCATTGATACGTGCATTTGTGCTATTTGCATTCATTGACATGCATTTCTGTATGCATTTGTATGCTATATCCATTTATGCCTGTGCATTGATATGAGCATTCATGCTATATGCATTTATAGATATGCCCAATTCTGCTCTATGCACGTATATGTGGGGTGGGCATATGCGGGGAGGGGGGTGCGTGTGTGGAGGCTCTGAGCCCTGCGCACCCCCTCGGTCCCTGCGCCCTGCAGGGCTGGGAGTGGGGAGCAGAGGTGTCCCCTCCCCAGATGACACCCCCCAGCACGGGCTGGGGGTGAGGGAGGCTGTGGCCCCCCCTGCGATCATGGGGGGCTGCCTTTGGGGGTCTGCCTCCCCGGCCCCCCCCAGACCTGTGTGGCCCCAGGGGCTGGGGGGACCTGTCCTCCCCCGCTCTTTGGGAAATGGGGGACAGAGGTTGGGGGCCCCTTCTGCGGTCCCCACTCGCTTTCGGTCCCCAAAACTGGATGGGGTCCAGGACCCAAACCAAGTCCAAACCCAAGTCCAACTCATACCCAGCCCTCTCAACCCCAAATCCATATCCTTGCCCAACATTCCCAATCCTCTTTCTAACCCAAACTCTGCCCTCCCGAACCTAAACCCACACCCAACCCTCCAGCCCTATCCCCGCCACCCCCCCGAAATCCCAGGTAAGGGCAGTACCAGGGCTGTGAGTGGGGTTTTGGGGGGGTCCCTGTGCCCCCCACCCCAGCGCCAGGTGGGGAAGCTCTGCTGTGAATCCCTAAATCCGGCTTTTTTTCAGTCACTCTGCCCTGTCTCCTTGGAAACTGGCAGTGTTCCCCAGCCCCGGGCTCCTCCTGGAAACGCAATCACCCCAAAACTTGTCCCTGTTTTGGGGATCCCTAGGCTGGCTCAGCCCAGGGTGGGAGCAGAGCCCTCCCGGGCGAGGGCTGGTTACTGGGGAGAAACTGGGCAGTGTGGGCTGGTGCTGGCAAGGAGCAGGCAGGGAGTGGGCAGGGGGCAGGCAGGGAATGGGTAGGATGTGGGCAGGGGACAACATGTAGGATGGGGCAAGGAGCAGGCAGGGATCAGGCAGGAATATCGGGCAAGGAGCAGGCAGAATGTAGGCAGGGTGCAGGCAGGCAAATGGACGGGGAATCAGACAAGGAAGCAGACCAGGAGCAGGAGGGGATCAGGCAAGGAGTAGGCAGGGTGCAGGCAGGGTGCAGGCAGGGTGCAGGCAGGGTGCAGGCAGGGAGCAGGCAGGGGAGACAGAGCCGGCGTTTGAGGCAGCTCGACTGTGGTTGTGGTCAAGACTTCCCTCCTGGTTTTCTGCTTTTTCAATTTTGCGGTGTTTTTTTTTTTTTTCCCTCTGGTGGGAAATGTCACCTGCAGAACAGGGAGAGGATTTGCTTATATGTATATTTTGGGGGGTTGGGTGGACACCTCAAATCAACCAACCTTCTAATCAGCTCTTTGCCCCTAAATCCAGCTTTCCGACTGTAAACATACGTGGTCCCCCCCAGCTTTTCCCCCGATTTTATCGGACCCAGAATTGCCTCCCGCAGCCTGAGTTCAGAGGAAACAAATTCAGCTGGAAGGTAGATCTAAAACATTAAAAATTAAAAAGGAGTTAAAACGCTCTTTATATAATATTTTGCGTTTGCCAGCTCACCTTGGGATTTTGCCCTTTGCCCACACGAGTGCCCATTTAAATTAAAATCAGAAACAAACAGGTAGAGAAAATGTGGAAAGTGCAAAAAGCCAGGGGGAATTCAGAGAAATTCCTGCCATGAATTGGCTTTTCTGATAAAAATGAGCACTAGCCGGAGGAGCTCATCCCTAACAGACAGGGAAATACTCAGGAAAGAAAAGTAAAAGATAAGATGGGAAAAGCAAAATGGGAAAAGAGGTTTTAAAGAGGCTTTAAAAAAAAAATAATCAAAAGCCCAGGAAACAAAGAGCTTTTCCAGGCAGGTGGGATGCTGCGCCCCAGTTCAACAAGGACTTGCTTTTTCCGATCGTATTTTGCTTGAATAGTTTTTATGAGGGGGAGGTAAACTTTGTTGGTTTGAACCAAATCAGTGGAGAAATGAAACTTTCCACGCTGCTGCCTGGGAACAGCCGGCGGCGGGGACCTGGCTGAGCCATCCCCGGCAGCCCCAGCCTCCGCGCTGCCTTGCACTTCCCAAATCCTCCCTGCACATATCCTCCCATTAAAAAAAAAATAAATGAGAAAATCACCGACCGACAAGCGCTGACACGAAGCAGCATATAATCTCGCCTTCGTTCGGAGCCGGACGATATGTTTATTTTAAAGGCTGATCTTTGCTCACGGTGGCTGGGGGCATCAATGCTGCCGTGGGAAGGACAGGGTTTGCTGGAGTGGGATAACCCCTTTGGGATGCAGGGATGCGAAGCCCGAGGGATGGCCGGAGAGGCACCGCGACGGCGTTCGTGCTCCGACCGCGGTGGGGTGACACGGCGGCCGCACGCCTGTGGCTCCAAGTGACTGGCGGGCAGGAGGGTGCTGGTGACGAGCCATGGGGGACAGGCGGTGACAGGGAGCGGGATGGTGACGGGTGCTTTTTTTCTGCATCTCTCTCTTTCCAGAGGTCCATTTTTTTGCTGCGTTAAATCCGAACGGAGTTCAGGGCTCAAGCGACCCCAGCGATGCGCACGGGAAGGAGAGAGGGAGAAAGAGGGAGAAGGACAGAGAAAGAGCCACCAAGAGCAGGGATGCTTGGGAAGGGCCTGATCCTGCATCGTAGGGCGCTGTGGCTTCAACTTGTGGAGTTGTAGCTTAAAAACTTGTCCCCTTCCTTCCCCAGCACCTCCGCTCGCATGATCCTGCCTGATCGTTCCCAGGTCCCCCCTTCTCCTCCCCGGATCAGCCTGGAAAGTTTAGGGCTCTCCCCAAACGCAGCCGGGGACTGGCACCTCCGGGGAGGCCACAGAGCAAACGCATCCCTCCCTTCCCCACGACGAGATTTGGGGAAGCTGGGGGGGGGAAGTCACGTTATCCAAGGTCCGTTTGTGACAAATGGGGGGTTTTGGCTTTAAAAAATAAATTAAAAAAATAGAATCCTCCCTTCCTTTTGCTTCCTTCACCTCGGGGAGCCGCTGGCAAAACCCCCTTTGTCTCGGCCCTGCAGAAGCAGCCGGACCCTCCTGGTCCCCCCGCGCCTGGCTGCAACCGAGAAATCCCTGCGGCAGACGGCATCGCCCCTCTCCGTCACTCGCCGGATGCGATTAAAATGGAAGACAACCATCAAGTGTGCTAGAACCATTTTAATATAATTATACATATCTGCCAAATCCAGGAAAAAAGGTTTATGCATATATATCTTTTTTTTTTTTTTTCAGTTAACATCTGCAAGCATAAACGACAATGAATTTCTCGGTTTAAATTCATCCAGGTCAGAGCAACTGCCCAAAGTCCTGTTGGATTTGATGGTTACTGCCAGCGTGGCCAGCAGTAAGTGAGCTCCAGAGGAGTTTAATGTCCTCAGGTGGGGTTTTTTCGGTCTTTTCTCTTTCATTCAGAGACAGTTTGTTGTAAAAAGTTTCAGTGCAGTTCACCTCAGGTGAAAGGCGATCGTGTTTTTGCGTTTTTCTTTTTTTTTTTTTTAATATATATTTTTTTATTATTTTTTAAAAGATGATAATAGGTAACTCAGTTGCTCTGAATTTCACTTATAATTATAACCTATTTAAATCACAGCAGAACTCCCGCTGGTGCAGAGTTCATAGTTGCATACAATACAGGAGATCACAGTTTTGAAGTCTAGCACAGATTAAAAACCACAGATGTACCATTTATATAAGACACACACTGATTGTCTCTTAAAAACTACATATTGACTCCTTATGAACATTATCTTTTTTTTTTTATCTTTAAATAAAGTAGTGCAGCTAGGACAATCAGTCACACAACCCACACAGCCCTGAACCAAGTTCTCCGGGTGCCAACTTGAGCAAGTTGGGCATGAAACAGTTGGATGAGCTCGAGAGCGAGAGAGAAAGAAAGAGGGAGGGAGAAAAAGAGGGAGAAAAAGAGAGATGTTGTCCATTCTGAATATTTTAACCGAGGGTTGGCTAACACATTGGAAACCTCTGGGTGAAGGATATTTCCACGCACACACAAAAAAAGAAATAAAAACCTAGACTTTTTTTTTTACTTTTTTTTTTTTTTTTTTTAAAACTGGCCCGTAGATGGGACGATCTCCCACCTCTTCCAAACAAAGAAACCCAACAATTGCCTAAAACTAGAAAGAACACAGATGGGTCTGTCTGTTTTCTGCTCACTAGATGATCTGTCTGTTTAAGGCCTTCCTCCTCCGTTTTTCCTCTTTATTATTCCTTTTCCAGAGCGTCTGAGCAGGAGATGAGTCTGAACGGGATCACACCAACACTGTCCCCCTCTTGTTGCTGTCGGTTTTTTTGTTCGTTTGTTTGTCCGTTGAGTTATTTTTCTCTTTAATTTAACCAAGACCTGACTAAAACTGGAGCGTTCAGCCCAGCCTGTTCGTTCTCGTCGCGATTTCTCTCGTTATCACAAAGGTTCTTCACAAAACCTGGAACTTCCATGACGATGTCTGGTCCTTATAATCCAAGCAGTCAGCATTGAAGTTTAACTTCCAGGAGGCGGTTTGGTCTTTATAATCCAAGCAATCGGTGGTGGAGTTAAAGCCCAAACTGGAGGCTCCATAGCCCTGGGTGGAGAGGGAGGCTGGAGACTGGTTGAGGTGACTGGTGACCGCGTTGGCACCCATGGGACTCAGGGTGGCCCCCGGTCCGGGGAGCTGGTGGTGCATAGGGGTCAAGTAAGATCCACAGTCCATCCCTCCAAAATAGGAGGTCGAGCCAGCGTATCCTTGGCTGTAGCCTGATGCCTGGGTGTAGGTCATGGGATAGGATCTCTGCATGCAGGAGGAAGAGGTGGACAGGGGATCTGAGAGCGGGGAGATGGATGCTGGGCTCCAGATGGATACGGGGGCACTGCTGCTGGAAATGGTGGGGACCGAGGAGGTGCTGGAGGGGGGAGTGAACTGCCCGCTGGTCCCGCTCTCCGAACTCACTTCCCGGGCCGGCGAATTCTTCTTTTTAGCTGGCCGTACCTTGTTCTGGCCCCCGTTCTGCTGCTGCTGCTGCTGCTGCCGGCACTTGGCTCGGCGGTTTTTAAACCATACCTTGAGACCGAGAGACGGGAGGGAGAGAGAAAAGCCTGGTGTTAGGGATGCGCAGGCAAACCCACGGGGGAAAGGGCCGGCGGCGGGGACATCTCGCCGGGGAGGGGACACTAAAAGCGTTCCCACCGCGAGCAGAGGTTTGCAGGCTGCTGCAAAGAAAAGCTCCGGGGCTCCCCTCCCTGAGATCATTAGCAGTAATAACAAGTGGAAATGGGCAAATCAAACTGCTTAATAAGGTCACTTTTGGGGGAAGGCTGGGGGGGAAGGGGGGAGCGCTCCCTATTTGCTGTTTGCCAGCCGGGGACCCCCAGGAATCACCATTTAAGGCCTATTGAAGTCAAGCCCTTAATTAGAAACAATAGAGCATCAGAAGGGAGGGAACAATTAGGGAAACAGAGGCAGGGGTTGGGGAGGGGGGTAAAGATGTCTCATTTACCCTCTAAATAGGCTCTCTGCTCTCACACCCCCCCCATTCCCGGCCAGGGTCGACCCCCCAACCCATCTCACCCTCTCTTAGCAGGGACAAGGGGGCTGGTTCTGGGGAGGAGGGGGAGGTTTCTAATTAAGGGCTTGACTTCAATAGGCCTTAAATGGTGATTCCTGGGGGTCCCCGGCGGCCACGCTCCGCTGGGGCACGGCACCACGCAGCCTCGGGAAAGCCTCGCAGGGAGGCGAGCGGGAGGGATGGCTTCGGAACTGCCCTGCTCCTGCTGCAAGGGTGTCCTGGATCCGTACTGGGGGCAGGATCCTCCTGCCCTGCCAGCAGCACCTCCAAAATGTTGTCTGGATTGGGCCCTCCAGAGGAGACACAGCTCAGCCCCAGGAGAGGGGTCCCTCTGCCAAGGCATCCCCTCGCTCATCAGAGTCCCTTCAAGGGGAGAAGAAGCCCCCAGTCTGTACTGGTGGGAAAGGGGATCCCAGTCTGGCCTTACTCCAGGGATGCGGTGATCCCTGGGGAAGGGGGGATCCTTTACGACTTCCACGGGGACCCCAAACGCCTGCAGGACAGGCTGGGATTTGGTACCCGGAGCAAGGCACGGTGCAGAACCGGGGAATGCCGGGGAGCCCTGCCCGGCTCAGAGGAGCCGAGGGGGCTGGGGAGGGTGCAGAGGGCTCAGGAGCTGGGACCCGAGAGCTGCACGACCCCCCCCATACCAGTGCACAGGGATGAGGGGGGGCACACTTCAGCAGCCTTGAGGAGGCAAATTGCCACTCCATCCCCCCCTGCACCCTCACCCATCTATGAGCCTCCTTCATCCCACAGCAGCTCGATTTCCTTCCAGGACCGACCCCATCCCCTAAAACAGCCCCCTCGCCTCCCTGCCAGCCAAACCCTCCACGGTGGGATGGAGGTGGGGGACAGGCAGGGGTGTCTGGGGTCACCCCCGCTTCTTACCTGTACTCTGGACTCGGGCAGGTTGATTTTCAGTGCCACCTCCTCCCGCATGAAGATGTCGGGGTAGCGGGTTTTGGCAAAAAGGGCCTCCAACACATCCAGCTGCGCCCGGGTGAAGGTCGTGCGCTCCCGCCGCTGCTTTCGAGGGGTGGCTGCGAAAGGAGACGGAGACCCTGACTGTCAGTCAACGACCCCTCAACCCCGTGTGTCCCTCCACCCCCCTCCCCAAGGGGGTACCCCCATTCCTCCCTCCTCTCCTGGGTGACCCGCACCCCAGTCCTCAGCCTCCAGCCTGCAGCGATGCCACTTCTGCTGCCTCCTCCCCAGCTCCCCTGGATGGGTCTGGAGCATCTGCCCCCCCCCTCCAGCAGGAGGGTGTCCCCTCTTTTGCAGACCCTTCCCCGGATAAAAAGTTGAGGAGAAAGGGAGAAAAGGGGACCCCACAGCCTCCCTCCGCCCCCAGCCATCACGGTGTGTTGTGCCTCCAAAAAAACCCGGTGGCTTCTCCTCCGTGGGGCAAAAAAGCGGGGTGGGGAGCGGGGTGGGGGGGGGAGAATAGGGAAAGAAAAACGTGGCTTACCGGGATAACCGACGGGACGGATGCAACAAATCCATGCCCCGAGGTTGTGAGACTCAGGCCATTGACTGCATAAGGTGGGTTGCTTAAGATAAGACATCATGCTAAAGTTGGAGCGGGGAGGAGAGTTGGCCGAAATCCGGGCGAGGGGAAGCCGCCCGAGCGCCCTGCCTGCCCCGGGCGGTGCCTGGGGGTGCCGTCGGGCGGGGGGGGGCCGCCAGGTGCCTGCGGAGGGGAGAGAGGAGGGAGGGGGGGGGATATGGGGAGAGATGGGGAGGGGGGGGAGTCAGGCCAGCTCGCTGCTCCCCCAGCTTTTATCCCCGCTGCCTTCCCCCCCCTCCCCGGTCAAGCCTCCAGCTCGTAAAGCCGGACCCCAGTCGGATTTGGGAGCTGGGAGAGACTGACTAGATAAACGCATCTCGCCCCAAAAAGGGGCGAGGAGGGGAGGGAAGGGGGGGGGGGGCACATCCCAGCCAGTAATTACTGCCCGAACAAAACCACCTCCCACCCCCCACGCCTTCAACTGCCCTCATTGTACGGCAGCCCGGGGCATTTGCATAGGATTCCCGGCCGGGCACCGGCTAATTGTCTCAAGCAAAACTTGATTGGGGCCATTGGCAGACACAAAGAACCCCTCGGCTAAATAAATAATGCAGATAACAAAGCCCAAGGGTGAGAAACAAAGAAACAATTCAAGAAACCTATCTCTCCCCTAGTCTCTTGCAAGGACTTTAATTATCCCAGGTTTGGGCAACATTCAAACCTTCCCCCCCCCCCCGCCTTTCTCCTTCCCCCCGACGTTGCTGCATTTCAGAGCTCAAATGCCCGCTTGGGAAGAGACAAACTTTTCTGCTCTACCACCATCAGTCCACGTCTGCAGTAATTTCCACTGGCCATTTGCACCTAATTAGTACTCTCCGGGTAATTAGATTTGGAGGCAAGTAACAGATTTATTAGGCTTTCAAGAAACTCTTGATGACGGAGCTGAAGCTAAACAAACACCTCGGTGGGGAAGCGGCCCCGGGACGGCCCCGGCGGGTGGGCGAACGGTTCCCCCGGCTCCGGCTCCCCCCGGGCCCGGCTCCGGCTCCCCCGGTTCCCCCCCTCGCTGCCCCGGCGGGGCCGGGCTCTCTGCAGCGGGGGGCAAGGGGGGGACCCAAACGCACACTCTGCCAAAAAAATGGCCGACAAGGGGCCAGCCCAGGGCTCTTGAAAGGGTTAGGACTGTTTTCCCGTGGAAAAAAATTTTTTTTTTCTTTTTTGGTGCAAAATCTCGCCCTTCCCCTCCATTCCCGGCGGCCGTCGGAAAAACCAACTCCGGCATAACTTTCTTCCCCAAACACCCCAAAACTCCGTGTTTCAGCTAACAAGCGCACACGGGAGCAGAGCCGCCGCCCCGGGAGGGCTGAGCGCTGCTGGGGGTAGAGGGGGGCTTCTGCGGGCCCCCCCCCGGCCCCGGTGCACCCCCCCGCCAGCACCGTCGGTGCCCGGTTATCCGCGGTGCGGAGTTTTCCCTTTTCCCCTCGGGGAAGCACTTTGCCGCCCTCAGATGCGCTGAGCGGCGGAGCGGGCGCGCATCTACGCGCGGGGGGCGTAGGGTCGGGCCCTGCTTTTTAACCCCCCCCCCCCCGGGAAGGGGGGGGAGGCTGAAAAGGGGGTAGCTTTGCCGAGGGGGGAGCCCAGCTCCGCGCCGGTTTCGGGGAGCTTCGCCCGCCAATTTGTTGGCCAGCGCAAGATGCGCGGGAGAGCAAAACTGGTTTTGCTGCCCGCTTAAAAACGTGTAAACAACCAATAACAACACCACCACCACCCTCAAACACCCCTTTCGTAAAAAAAAAAAAAACCAAAAAACCAAAAAACACACCACAACCCCAAACCTCCATTCTATTAAACTCGGCGGCATCACGCTGAGGCGCCAGCCCAGCGCGGCCGCCCGCGGAGCCGCCCGACCGCGGCCGCGCATCCCGGGGCCACCCCGCAGCCCGCGGAGCAACGGCTTCGCTCCGCAATCTGTCACCTTTCCCCCCTCCTCTCCCCCCCCCCGACTCCTCTCTCCGCAAAGAGCCCGGCTACCAGTTGCTCTGCCCTCGCTCAATAATAATTACCCCGTCCGAGAATTAATTATAATAAATGTTTTCTTGATAAACTAACGAGATAATCCGGGCGGCACACGCTCCCTAATTACGGGCCACCGGCCCCAGCTCCGCTGATCGCCCGGGTTGATTAATGCAAAGCAGCCATCCGCGGCCGGGCGCGCAGGCTGCGGCTCTGCCCTCGGCCGCGCTGCGGGGGGACGCGGGCGGCCCTGGGGGGGCTTCCTCGGTCCGCGGAGCAGCGCGGAGATGCTCCCGCGGAAGGGGAGGGGGAAAAGGTGCCGAGATAGAAAAGGGAATTTTGTTTTGGTTTGTTTTGCAAACGAGAGCTCGGTTCCCTGCCCGCACCGGCCTCCACCGCATTCCTTAATTATTTTTTTTCTTTTCTAATTTTTTCTTTTTTACCTCCCCGGAGGGAGGGTTTGGGTTGCTATTTCCCAACGCGGGAATTTTCCCCCGGGTGAGAAGGTAGCGGCGATGGATCCACCACTGGCTCTGCTGTGCACACCCCCCCCCCCCCTCCGCGCTTCGCCCCCCAAACCTGCGCGCAGCTCCGCGGCCGCCGGCCCCTCTCCGGTGCGGGCGAACGAAAGGGCCGGCCGGGAGCGATGGAGCCCGGCTCGGCGGGCAGCGACCTCCGCAGCGGAGCCGTTTGACCCATCTCTGCCTCCCCACCGCCAGCCGGTGGCATTTTTTAACCGTTTTTTTAAATTTTTTTTTTTAAAACAGCAGTTGCATCTCTTCCAAAGAAAGAAATAATAAAGCTCAACTTCTCGGAGGAGCCGAAATCTAAATAAATCTCTGCAGCGAAAGAGGTTTTTAGCTCTAAAGAAACTTGTGCCGGTGCACAAGGACTTTCCCGACTTTCTCTTTGTCAACGCGGTGCAATTCAGAGGAGAGAGGCCGGGGCGCGGAGCAGTGCGCGTTATACCCGCCGGTGTCTTTGGGAAGCGCTTTCCCACGGCTTTTAGAAAAAAAATAAATAAATAAGATAAGGAAGGTGGAAAACAGCTCCAGCCCCTCTCCGACCTGGATGCCATTCTCGCCATCCATTTCACCCACACGGAGCCATGAAGCTCCGGCCCCAAAACGCCTTAAAGATTTCTCTCCCTGCTATTTCCAGCCCGGTTCTCCCGCCGCCGCGAGTGCTCAAAGACACCTTTGCAAAATTACTTTGCTGAGTCTCCCCATCGCGAGGAGAGGAAGGAGAGGGGGTCTCAGGCAGGAGCCGAGAGAAGGGAGAAATTTCTCCCGGTTATTTCTAATTTTAAATCTCCGCCTTGGGGCCAGGGAATAACTAAAGGCCAAAGGATCAGGCCGGAAAAAAATAAAATTAAATTAAAAAAAAATCATGTACCCAACGAAATCGCGGTGAAGAACCGCGCCTGCCTGCGGAGGAGCGAGCCCGACCTCCGCCGGCCCGGGGGAGAGAGCCCGGCCGCGGCGGCGGGGGGACGGGTGGGAGGCGATGGGAAGCCCCCTTCTCGCTTCTCGGATTTGGCCCTTCGCCTTTTTATCCAGCACCTCCCGTTCTCCTCCGAGGACCGAGCGGCCCCCGGGGCTGCCTCCCGTCCTCCGCCCGGCCTGGGCCGGCCGGGCCCGGCCCCCCCCAACCCGGGCAGCCCCCGCATCTCCTCCGGGGGAACCGCCTGCTCCCCTCCAGCTCACAGCTACCAGCACAGTGCCCCCCCTCCGCCCCATCCCAGCGCACACATACTCTTTTAAAAAAAAAAAAATTAAAAAATTTAATAATTTTAATTCCCCCTTCCCTTGTATTTCTGCCCACCGAGCAATGCCCCCCCCCCCCAAAGAAGGATGAAGCCAGCGGGTCGGACTTACCTGCGAGCCTCGCCGGAGCCGCTGGCAGGGCTGGGGGGCGAGGGGTGAAACCTGCCGCCCGGATCCTCGCCAAATTCAGGGGTCGGGCTGGGCTGGGAGAGAAAGCACAAAGCGGGAGGTTAGAGAGCTCGCCGCATGCACATGCCCACGACATCGGGAAGGGGGGGGGGGGGGAGAGAGAGAAAAAAAATGTTTGAAAAAGGAGAATAAATGGGGGAGAAAGGGGAGGGGACGGTGCGGGAGAGGGATGCAGGGATGCTCGGGGTCTGGGGTCGGTACATACAGAGCTGGCCGGTGCCGGAGCTGGTCAAGTGATTTTATTTTAATAATAGTGGCAGGGTGCGTTGGAGCTGAGGTCTCTACCTCTCTCGGGGAGCTTTGCTGAGAAAGCGCCTCTCTGGCAACTTTTTGACGCAAACTCTCCAACCAATGGCAGGGAGAGAGTGATTGACACATCTAAGCCAGGGGGAAAATAATAAAAACACACAACAGGGGGAGGAAAAAACAGGCCGCTGCTGTACCGGGGGGACAATCAAGCGAGAAATAACAGCCACCGAAATGACACGAGAATATACATGAAAAGAACCCTGCTCGGTTTAAAAATATACATTATGGAGCGGAGCGTATGAAGTCATTGTACAAATTAATGTGATGGACAGCAGCGATGGCGTTAGCGTATTGCCCGGGGAAGGAGAGGAAGGGGAGCAGCAAAAAGCTGGGGGGGGGGGGGGGTTGTATAATAATAATAACAACAACAAAAGATATTAAAATATATAAGTAAATATTTGGGAAGGGGGAGATGCGGAGCCTGCCAGGAGCCCTTGGCTGAGCAGCGTGGAGCTGGGCAAGGGGAAAACCCACGGGAGGAAATGGGAGACACCCCCCCCACACTCGGGACAGAAGGGAGTGGGGTGCCAGGGTACTCCCAGCCCCGGGTCCCCCCCCCGCAACCCCGTTCCTCTTCCCAGGGGCCAAGTGTCCCCGGGGCGAGGGGAATTGAGTCACCTGGGTGGGGCGTGGGGGGGGGGGATAGAAATGTATTTTTAAAATTTTTTTTTTTATAAGATATATAGGGATGATGGTGTAGAATGGGACTTAGGCAGCGGGAGCCGCGTTGAATTTGCAAAATCCGGACGTGCACGAATGTTAATAAAAATAAACTCGGTGCAGCAAAGGGGTGTGGGTGAAGGGGGCCGGGGGGTGGATCTCGCACCCCCCCGTCCCCGCTCAACTTCTCCCGGGTCAAAGAAACCCCCAAAATAAAGCTTTGGCAAAAGGCAGGAGGACGGAGGCTGCTGAGGTCGGAGGGAGGGAGAGCTCTCACACTTTCCTTCACTTCTGACAATAAGGGGGGGGGGGGGGGGGAAATGCAGCCGCTCCATCATTTTAATGGGGTGACCTATGTTAATGAAGTTATAGCAATTAATTCGCTTCTTTGTGGCTCTCTCTGAGCCTGGCTGCGTGCGATCCGAGGTGGTTTGTCCTTGGACTTTAGGGCAATAGCGAACGGTGTCGGTGCAGCCCGGGCTGGCGGTTTGCAGGTTTGGGATGCTCGGGGTTGGGTTGGGGGGGGGGAGTGGGGGTGGGTTTTGGGGTTTTTTTTTTCTTTCCTTCCAGAGAGGAGGAGGAGGAAGGAGGGAGAAGAAGGGAAGGAGGGAGGGGAGAGGAGGGGAAATTAAAGAAATAAACAAACAAACAAACAAAATAACCCCTCGCACAGGAGCAGCCGCAGCCCTGCCCGCCGGAGCCGCTCCCACTTTGGCCGCTGGTTGGTTTTGGTTTTTTTTTTTTTTGCGAGGCGACTTCGCGGAAAGTTGGGTACCCCGGTTGGTACCCCCCCCGTACCCCCTCAGAACGCCCGGCCTCTCCACTCCTAGGAGCTGAGTTTTAGGGTTTTTTTTGCCGTTTTTGTTTCCTCCCAGAGCCGTGAGATTCTTTTGGGGGACGTTTTGTTTGTTTAGTTGAGGGTTTTTTTGGAGGGGGGTAGCGAGGGGCGGCTGCAGCCCCCCCATGCCTTTGCAGCATCCCTCCTCCCCGCAACCCTTACACAGAGATCCGCACCGGGCAAATCCTTCCCTCTCACCTCCCCGCATGTCGGCACGGCCACACCACCCCTCAGCCTCTCCTTTAGCAGAGCACCAGGAATAAATATCCCGATTGAACCCTTCTCCCCCCTCCCCCCCCCGCCTTTGCCATCGTCTCCCGCCCCCACATATTATTTAATAACCTTAATCCACCTTGGAAGAATGAGGGAGATAATTCGTTCCCGTGTATCCTGACCAGGAGGGTATTTTCGAAATCGATTAAAAATAAAAGGGGAAAAGAGAAAAAAAAAAAAAAAAGAAAAAAAAAGAAAGAAAAAAAAAAAAGAAAGGGGTGTTTGGGGGCTGGAGGAAGCCGGGCTGAGGCAGAGAAATAAAATTCAGTGCCTGAAGAAAGTAGCTGGGAGAGCAGGTTTGGAAGCGTAGCCCTTGCAGCCCAGCCGGGCTGACATCCCTGCCTGCATCTGCCCGGGCTGCCTGGCCGTGGGGCAGTGGGCAGGCAGAGCTGCTGCCCTGCCTGCAGCCTGCCAGAGGCAGCAGGGACATCCCAGTCTTTCCCTCTGCCTCCCCCCCCCCCCCCCCCCCCCCCCCAGCCTGAGAAGTTGGGATAATTCACGCGGCCAATAAAACAAGTGGCAGAGATGGACAGTGTTACTTAAATAAACAAGGGTCTCTTTAAAATTCTCATCCACTTCAGATGTCTAAAGTAAGATTGTGATGATTTTGTCACGGTTTGGTAAATTTACCCCTTTAAGAGGCTTTCATAAATCCCAGAACACACCTTCAGCCAGATTTGAATATAGATTTAGGTTTTAAAACCCAGAAGCTGGGAACACCGCTTTATCAAAGAGAATTTCCCTTTAGCTTAGCAATGTGTCGGAATGGCTCTTGCAAAGATTGGATCTGAGAGGGGAAAAAGGGGGAACCTTCTTTCCTGGAGCAATCCTGCACACACTTTGCAGCTGCCTCTGCCTTCAGCCTTCTGCAGCTCGGGAAAAGTTGCAAAAAAAAAATTAATAATTGTTGCAGCTCTAGGAACTTGAGGGTTTTTTTTTTTTTAATGATTTTTTTTTTTTAAACTTTCCCAATCTCTTCTGGTCCATTTGGAAAGCGTTTCAGAGCAGGTACAGTCCCAGAGAGCCAGACTAGCTGGGGCTAACGGGGAGTGAGTGGAGATGTGTGATTTTCTGCCCTCTAAGAACTTTGTGCTCAGAGAACCAAAATCTGCTTCTGGGATGAAAAGAAACTGTAACTTCTGCTTCTCAGTAAGTTCTCCAACTTTCCGATGCCAATCGTGTTACAGAGCCATTTTCTCTCTCTGCATAGCTGTGTTTCTTCTCTGCTCTTTCTCCTCTTTACTTCTCCTTCCTCTGATTTAATTTCCGACTCTTCTTACTAACGCGGCCGTTTCGCGAGTGGTTTTATTGCCGTGTGTATCGCTCACCAGGCTGATCGCGCTGAGCTGATGCCTTTGTAATATTATGACCAAGGGGAAAAAAAAAAAAAAACATTTATACAGGTCGGGTGAAAGTTAAGGAAGGAAGCACACCCCCCCCCCCCAAATGAACCGATTTATTATTTGTCATCTTTGTACCTCTGATCGGCTCCGGAAAGCGATGCATGCTGCACTTTTAAGCTTTTCCCTCATCGGATTTGTGTCTAGTTAAAATATTCCAGACTTTCCTTGAAGTTTATCTGCAATTCAATTGCGGGTTGGGTTTTTTTTAAGTTTTTTGTGTTTTTGTTTTTTGTTTTTTTTTTTTTTTTAGTTCGACACTCCCCCTCACCCCCAAATCTCCCTTTTTGGGGGTGCAAAGCCAGAGACAGTGGCAAAGCTGTGTCACTTCGAGAAAGGGTCGGATTCGTTTTAAAATGCCGGAATGCTAAAAAAAAAAAAAAATCCCCCTCCTTACTCAAGCGTCTGGGAGAGGGATGGCAGAGCCGTCACCTCCTTTGGGGAAGGAAAAAAAAAAATATATAAAGGCAGCACCTTCACCTAGATGAAACCAAGTTTCATATTTGGGATGGGGGGGCCCGGGGGAGGAAAGGAGGGGATGGTGGAGGCATTTAGGGGCGATCTGCAATTTGTCCAGCTCATTTCGGAGCCAGACAAGTCCTAAAAACTCTACCCCGAAAGCAGAGAAAGTGAGGTCAGGGCTTGCACCTGAGGGAAGGTCTTATGTGCACCGGGAGGGGGGGGATCGTACCCCCCCCCAAAAGAAAAAAAAAAACCCAAACTGAAATAGAGAAATAAATCAACCGCATTTAATAAATAAATAAATAGTCTTGGGGGGGAGGCTGTGCGTGGGGGGGTGCGGGGGGGGGGGGCACGCGTGGGGGCCGGTGCGGGGCGTCCCCCGGGGGCCGGTGCGGGAGGCTGGGGAAGGGCTGTGTGTCTGTGTGTCCGTGTGTGTGTGTGTGTGTGTGTGTCCGTGTGTGTTGATGAAAGGCGCTAATACTGCCAGTTTACATAATTTTTCTCTCCAGGCCATGAAGTTACCTTGATGAGCAGCTTTCTGCAGCAATCAGATTATAGCTCCCAACCCAGATATTAAAATAACGGTTACAGTCCCATATCTTGCGTGTTGGCAAACTTGGGAGAAATGAAGGGGTCGGGGGGAGGGGGGGGGGGGGAGAGAAAGAGCCAGAAAAGGGGTTTTGTAAGAAAGAAGAAAAGAAAACCGCAGAGAAGCTTTAAACTAGTCTTTCGTTTGTAACCTTTTACAACCTTTATTTCCCGTATATGAAAAGCTCCTTTTATTGAGACCCAGAAAGAACTTTTATTTTTTTTTCCCCCCTTTGGATTTTTAATTAGAGCCCATCAATTGCAGCCATATATATAGGAATCGATATAAAGTAATCCGTGGAGATGGGCTAAGGTTTTAATCGAAAATCTTCTTTGCCATTCTTTGCAGATCTTCTTTAGCCGCTGGGCTGGTGGAGAAACAAATGTTCATTACAAAAATACCCCCCGAAACCCCCAAAACAGTCCCCCCCCCAACAAAGCCACAATGCAGAAAGCTTGCAAAAGATCAGAAACCAACTGTTGTTACCATGTGAATAAGAAATTACTCTTATGCTTAACTTCCTTCTCCCTTGCAGACAGTGATTTTTCATATTGGAAACTTTAAAACTAGCTCCGAAGACTACAGATAATTTTTCCTTTCTTAAATTGTATATGGGTAATAGTATTTTCCGTGCGGGAAGGGGCTGGCTTGTGCGTCCGCGAGTGTCTGTGTGTCCGGTAACAAAGATCCCACAAGTACAACACTGCGGTGAAATCCAGACACGGTCCTCTTGCAGCTTCTCAGGCTCACAAATATCGCACTTTTTTTTTTTTTCCCCGTAGTGTTTGGTTTTTTTCTCTCTTTTCTTTCTTTCTTTCTTTTTTTTTTTTAAGGAGTTTTACATTATGTAAAATTTAACTCTTTGCTTTCATGCGATGGAATATTTCTTTTCCAACGTAAAAAAGCAAGGAGGAAAAATCCCAACTCCTCCAAAGCTCCCCCAACCTTTCTCCTTTCTAAAGAACCGGGGCTGTTTTTCTCCAGGGGAAGGAGGGGAGTGGAAGCTAAATATTAAACAATGCAGGCAGCTTCGGGTTTATTTTGGTAAATTAATTGTGAGACTATTCTGGCTCCTGTGTGTTTCTGCATGATTAAACTGTGCTATTTGTTCCCCAAAGCTGCACATTAGCAGAAAGTGCGAGTCTATTTTAAAGCATCATCCTCAGGTTTAATGTAAGCAAACTAGGCTGAGTGAAAAGTTTACCCGAGTAATTGCAGCTAAGAGTCGACTTTAGTTGTTTTAATCATTATTTTCTATCTGATAAGTGCGTTTTAAAGAATGGACCCTGCATTTTTTTAATCTGAAGGAAGCGAATCTGACCGTATTTGTACCCCAACCTCGCGTCTTATCTGTATGAAATTTCAATTTATTTAAAAGCCTGGTATTTAATACACTACACGGGCCACATTTAGTTTAGACAAACCCCCTCTTGTACTTTCTCCGTAATCACGCCTAATGAAAACGTGGGATTTTCCCATTATTAAAAAAAAAAAAAAGTGAAAATATAATGCATCTTCATTAGGAAAATTGACTGCTGTGCTCAAGACAGTTCTTAATTGAAAAGGCAACCTATTTTAATGGTGTGGTTGAGGAGAAGATTACATACTTTATCCAAACACAAAGACAATTAATAATGAGGACCAGGCTGCTGCCATTAACTCTAATGTAGTTACATCAATGTCAATGGAAGTGCTCGTACCTGAGAGGTGATGGGGAAACTGCACCCCGCGGCCCCCTCCGCCCTGCCCGGCCACAGCTCATCCCCTCCTCCGGCAGCACCAGCAGCACCCAGGCATCGCCGCCGTCTCCCCCGCTCCACCGAGAAAAAAAACCCAGCAGCATCGTCCCCGCCGCTTTGCCCCCCCTCAACCCCCTCCCTTCGTATTATTATTTTTTTTTCTAATTTTTTTTTTTTTTTCATGGCAGCGCAACCCCAAGAAGTTGTGCAAATAGGGCTCGCCCCCGCCGCCTGGTTTAAAGGGACTTTTAAGAGCTGCCTAATTCAGGACATTTAAGAGCATGACAATGCGGAGTGGTGGTAGCGGTTAAGCTGCAGTTTGCAAACGAATCCGTGCCCCACAGCCAAGGGAAAAGTCCTTCCCCCCCCCCCCCCGGCTCCTTTCCAGCGCTGCCAAGCGCCAGCGTTCGCCTGAGCGACGCCTTCGCTTAAGTCTTTTCTTTGAGCTTAAAAAAAAAAATATATATATATAATAAAAAATTAAACTTTCAGTCGCTCGATTTGCTGATAAGGTGTATTTATGCCGAGCGTTGGCGGCTGAGGGTTTGCTCTGTATTTTTTTTTTGGTGGCTTTTTTTGGTTTGGGGGGTTTTTTTTTTGTCTTTCCCTAGGAGGGACCGCTCGGTCAAGCCCCGTTCCCCCCGAGCCGGGCGGTGTTTCCGCGGCTGCGGAGCCGGGCCGGGGGGGGGTCGCGGAGCGGTGCCGGGCGGTGCGCGCCCTTCCCCGAGTTAAACAAAGTCTTGCTCACCCCCCCCCCCCCCCCATTTCTCGGAAGGCAAGTTGATTTCATAATTACAAATAAAAGAATTAAACCAGAGCAGCGCACTCTTGCCCTCCAAAAAAAAACCAAAAACCAACCCCAAAATCCCCAAACCCAACGGAAAATCGACCCCCCCCCCCCCCCAGCTTTCCCCCACCAACGCCATCCCCGCCGGCAACTTTCCCGCAGATCTTTGTCCTGTACTGAGCCGGGGGGGGGACCCCCGAGCCTGGAAAAGCAGAGCCGGTAACGCGGGGGGGGGGGGGGGGTGTCACGGTTGGGTTTTGGGTTTTTTTTTGGGGGGGGGGGAAGGATTTCCAGCTGGGGTCCCGCATCCCGCGGGGGGGGGGGGGGCGGCTGTCCCGCTCAGCCGCCTCCTATGGGGAAAAAATAGGCTTTTTTTTTTGGGGGGGGGGGGTGTTGTTGGTGCTGGCACCGGGAGACAATGCGGCCGCTGGCTGCCCGGCTCCCCCCCCCCTTCTCCCCACCGGTCCCCGGGCCTAATCCCGGCTATTCCCCCTCCGGCAGTTTTTAATCTCCGCCGGGGGGAGGAGAAGGAAGGAGGCAGCGGGGAGGGGGGGGTGTACGGCGGTACCGGTGCCGGTGCCCAGCATCCCCTCGTGGCCGGCCAGACGTGGCGATGCTCGGCCTCTCCTCACGGACAGACAGATGGACAGGGCTGTGCCCAGCAGCTCCTCGTGGACAGACATGGCAGTGTGTGGCTGCGCTCCCAGACAGACAGACATGAGAGTGTCCAGCCTCCCCTCCCAGACAGACAGACATGACGGTAGGGTGGGCGGAGGAGTGCCCATCCATAACTCTCCGACAGACGGACAGACAGACATGATGGTAGGGTAGGCAGAGCAGTGCCCATCCATAACTCACGGACAGACAGACAGACACGGTGGTTGGATGGGCAGAGCAGTGCTCATCCATAACTCTCGGACAGACGGACGGACAGACAGCTGTGGCCCACCAGCCCACGCAGAAGAGCCGCTCAGGCTGGGTCCACCCTGGTGGGGCCAGGCTAATCCCCAGGAAGACAGACAGACAGACAGACGGGGCTGTGCCCTGCTCACCCCGCCTGGCAAGGGGGTGCCCCATTAAATCCCAGGCAGACCAGGTGGAGCATGGCTAATCCTCCGGCAGAGCCGGGCAGCGGCCGGTGCAGGCAGGCAGGGCTGGCTCCGGCAGAGCCGTGGTTCGGGCCAGGAACACCCGGCCACGTTCAACTGGTTGTTGGACAGACAGACCGAATGTCACCCGGGCGGGTTTCTGCCGGGAGAGGTAGAGCCCGACCGGGTCCCGCAGGCAGAGAGGAGTTAACGTGTCCGTGGCCATCACAGTGAGGGATTTTTTCTACCTGCGGAAAAAAATAACGCTGCGATTTCCTTCCCTGTACAGGCAGGGAGAGGCAGAGCGGTGGGGTCCAAACTGGCTGTGGCCTTTAGGAACTACCCTAACATCCGCAATCGGAGATAAAAAGAAAGTTCCTGCTGGTTCCCTTCCAGACAAATGAGCCTGGCCGGGTCTCTTTGCTCTTTAGCAGCATCTGCCCACCCTCTGCACCTGATTCCTTCCAGGAGCCTTTCATCTCCCTCCCCTGCCTGCTCCCAGAGCCCCGGCTGATCTGCCCGCGGGCTTAATGGTACGGGAGGACGCGAGTCCCCGGGGATGGTGGCATGCCCACCTCCTTCTTCTCATCTTCGCTCGCCGGAGCACTGCTCTTCCCGCAGCTCCCCCTCTCCCGTCCCTACTCAGATGGCTGCTCGCGAAGGGATTTTTTGACAGGAGGAGAGGAGTTTCTGGAGCTTTCATTTTCCTCTCCGGAGACAGCCGTGCTAGGGGCTGTCTCTTTATTTCTCGAAAGTCTGTCCCTGTAAGGGGGACGTTAATGACACGCTGGTTTATGCCTGTGTCTAAGAAGCAGGGACTTGAACCAGACGCAGCAGGATTTTCCGTGGAAGTGTGCCTGCCTTCTGTGTTTATTTTCATACTGATGGTGTAGGTAAATCTGCTATCAACAGGTTGTTGAGAAGAAAAACCCCTCCTTTCGTGTGCACTCACTGATAAACACTGCGATGAGGTCCTTTGGCGGGAGGTTTCTTGGGAAAATAAATGCCTTCTGGGTAGATTTTTTGTCATTTCTTAGCCTTGCCCCGTCCCCACGCACTGCTGTGGCGCAGGGTTCAAATCAGTTGCCTGAAGGTGCTTGTCAGGAGCATCCAAGATGCCCTCGAGTCCCTGAGACACCCAGGTGGCACCGGTGGGTCTGGCAGAGGACTTGCAGGAGATCTGTGCCCCCCTGGTTCAGCAGCTGGAGGCCAGCCGGGACACCCGGGGACATCTCAGGTGACACTGGACACCTGCATTTAGGCAACAAAGCCACGTTTACAGTCTGAGCTGCTCTAACCTGGAGCTGCTCCTTCCCGGTGCAACGTGACGCCTCCGTTAGAGCTTTTTGCATCCACGGCTGAAATGCAGGAGTCGGTAAATAACACAGCCCTGCCCATGTATTTTCCTGTAATCACTGTGACCATATCTTGGTGCCTTGTTTAGGCGGACCAGTGATGTGGCTGCCTCAATTGATGTGGCATCTTGATTGACATGGCAACATTGAACACCAAGGGGGGGGTCCGAGTTCAGGAGGCGCCAACAACCCAATTAACGAGAGCAGAATCCTTCTGAGGTGTCTTGGTTTGGCCACCCAAAGCATAATCTTGTTTGTTGGTGTGTGCCTGGGGAGTATTTTGTGCTGAGTCTGTAGATGAGACCTGGAGAATAACCTCCAAGCCCTGAAGTTATTCTCTTCAATGTGTAAACCCAGAGCCATCAGGATAAGGTGCAGATAACAGATAAAATACGCCGGTAGTTTATTTGAAGCTTGCTATGGCGAGGATGGGTGAGAGTAAAACTGGCTGCAGGTGTTCCTTTGAGGAGGAGAGCCATGACCAATGCTCCAGCTTGTCTTTCTGCTCCCGTTCTCCGGGCAGTGCTGGGATCAGGGCTGGTGCAAAGGCAATAGTCTGCTGGAGAGGAGAAAGGGCAGAAACGGGCTCTTCAGCCCTGCCTGCAGCTGGGAGGAGGAGGATGGAGGAGGATGGTGATCGCACAGCGCTCACAAGTCCTGGGTGTGGGGGGAGTCCTTGGGGCTGGTGCTTGTGTGTGTATGTGCAGGAGGATGGAGTTGGTCGGGGCATGCATGTCCAGCTAGGACTTGCTATGCCACGTGTCTCTTCCTTGTACTGCTTTTGAGGAAAAATGAGAGTATGTATTTCCACTTCCTCAGTTCACGGTCTTGTCTCTAGTGAAATGTAGGAAAGCAGTAACTTCAGCCCCATTTTGGTTTTTGTAATATTTTGCATTTAGCCTCAGCATATTTTTCTTGTGTCATACTTTGCTTTTGGACTACCTGTAGGATTTTGGACTACTGCTATAGGATTCCTACCTGAGCATGGAGCTGGGAGTAGGTTTCTGTAGCTCCATATTTAGGGCATTTGCTGTGATTTAGTCTATACAGTCCATAAACCTACATGTTAGGTATCTGCTGAGAAATTCAGAACAAGTTGCAGTATGTCTTTAGTCTATGTCACAGGCACAGTCACAGTCTATGTCAGCAATTTAAATATTTTACTGAAATGCAACTTTCCAACCTTTTTTGACATAAGCATTACCAAGAAATGCAAATTATAGTATAATAGTGTAATTGCCCAACTCCCCTTAACTTACTGCAGTTCTTTAATAAAGAAACACTACAAAAGAAAGCAAGCCAATTCCTTTCACATAACTAAGAACTTTTAAACCAGAGCACATTTTTTAATAAAATGTTTTATTTTCATGCTATCCTCTTGTACTGTAGAGCCTCTGTGCTTGAATTGTAACAGGGGCTATTATTTAAAGCCTATTAGAAAAAAAAAAAAGAACTAATATAAACACCACTGGCTGTATTTTACCCTGCACTAGTCATTCAAAAAAGCTTTCCGGTGTGAGATGTATAAATTATTATTGATGAAACACAGGACTTTTAACACTCCAGATTTTTTGCATGCACTAAGATCACAAATCGAAGTCCATTAGCTAAAGAAAAGAGACGTGAAAACTGTTTCTCAGGCAAAAGAACTAATTTTGCAGCCCAAGTGGGCCTTCGTTTCAGGGAAAACTATTTCTGAGAGAAAACTCTATGCTCTCACCAAGATGGTTTTCACACTGCAGCACCGAGCCTTAGGAGTTTGTACATTCTTGCTCCAAACGTGGCCATTTTGTCAAACTTGTGCATAACTCAAAAACTTGAAGGAAAAATCAGCCTGACATGGAAATGGCACAATGGTTTTGAGAAACGCAGTTGGAGACCTTAGAAAAATGTAGACAAGGATGTTACGGATTGTAAAAAAAAAAGGCTGACCAATAATCAGGTATTTATGGGCGAGCCAGTAAGAGAACTTCATGCTGAATGAAACTCTAGTTATTACTCTGTATATTATTAAATTCTTTAATTACCATTAGTTAGGAAATGAATCTAGCATTTGAATTCCTTACCAGTGCTAATGAATTAATTCACACCACACCTGGATGATATAGGGATGTATTATCTCCATTTTGCAAGGGAGGAACTGTCCTACGAATTAAGGTCAGGCAAAAAGCTTGTGGGAGGACTGGTCTGGTGCCTCAACTGCTTCACACATACACACTGACATCCCTTCTTCAGGCTTCTTATTGCCTGTCTTCAAAATCCAAGGAAATAACACTCACAGCATCTCCCAGAGAAGGAATTTCAAATGACACCTCTACGGTCCTCGATGAAGCACCGTTTATGTGGTTTAGAGACCCATGGAGAAGCGAGCAAATGGACAACTCCACATGATCTCCCAGAGTGCTAAATTTTGCTCAGGTTTAACTGAAGGATGTGTAAAAACTCACGCGGCTACACATCTGAGGCAGATCAAGAGTGCAAGGCGCTCATTCCAATAGCGAGGCTCACAAACATTTGCAAAAAGTTGCTTTTGCCCTCTGCTCACCTCATGATCCTGGACTTGGAGGCAGCTCTGCTGCAAGTACACCACCATGCAGCTTCAAGGGCTTGCTTAATTTGGCTACTTGCCTTAATTAGAACCCGTTGTATTTTAAAAAGCCAGCTCCCTCGCTGGGAACTGAACAATTGCAAACTTATACCCTGGAAAGTTCCCCCTTTTTAAAAGATGGAAGAATATGGAGGGAAATTTGCCCAAATTTGCTAGAGGTGGCATAGTTCCCCTGCGGCCTCCCGCTCCTGGTCCTTGAGAAAGCAGTGGCATCCTGAGGGGGAGATGGGCATCTTCATGCCCATCCCCAGCATATTGGATATCTTGGGTTATATGAATTGGGTTATATGAATTATATATCATATATATATATCATATATTATATATCAATTATATATTATATTATATATCTTGGGTTATATGGATTATATATTGCCTTGGGAGTTTTCTCCTTTCACTGAAATATTTTCTTCTTCCTTTCATGCACTAACATCAACGTCCTTATGGTGAAAGTGAAAAAGAGCCAGGCTGTTGGTTTCTCAGGGAATATGGCAGCGGTGGCGGTGGAAGTGGCACTGGATATGCCCTCCTCTTAGAGCCAGTTTTTGCCTGGGTATGTGGCTTGGGAGAAGGAAGGAGAGACTAGATTCCAAATTTATTAAAACCAACAAAAATATTGCAGCATGGATCAAATACTTTCAAGTGTTTGTCCCAAAGGAACATTTAGAAACCCATCAAATGTCAGTTTGCACTTTAATTATTCTGTGTTTTCTTACTCTTATGGTAAAAGCAGTTTTTATACTTGCCTTTCCTTATTTTTTCTTTCTTTTTTTTTTTTTTTTTTCTCCCTTTAAGGCAGCCAACCCTCCATGCTGAATCCTTATAAAGGACTTAAAAGCACCTGGGAATGTCTCTCACTCCCCAAATCCTCCTTCTGTGATTTCCCTAAGCGGTCACCTTGCTGATAGCTGGGATTTCCCTTTTCTCTGCAGCACAGACAAGCTTTTAGCCTGAACTTCTTCCCAGACTGACTCTTGTTAGGATATTTCTTAGAAAACTCATCCAATACCAACCCATTCATCTGCTCTGGACTTGGGCTTCCAACTTTTCCTTCTCCTGAGCTGACGCAGAAGGGAGTCGACTGGCTAATGGGAGAGTTGGCGCGTTAATCCTAAGTCCTTCAGTAGAGTTTTGAGCACCTTACGTACGGAGCTGGGTGGATAATGCATCTTCTTTTTGGTGACCGAAGCAGAAAACAGTCAGGATAAGTTGACTATATACAGCTAAAAACAAGTATTTCCCCCCCCCCCAGATTTTACAGATAATTTAAAAATCTTTGGAAATGTGATTTTGAATCAACTGCAGACATTGTGCTTAGCTGACATAAAATATTTTATTTTTAGGCTATTTAAAAACTTTTTTTAGTCTATTTTTGGTAGGAAAATGCTATTTTAAAATAAAAAAAAGTTTTATTTACAAGAAGTAAAAAAAAAAAAGAACACTGGCATTTTCAAAATAAAGTCTTCCTTAAAAGGACAGCCGAATGAATTAAGACTTTTTTATTTTCCAAATTTCACCCACACTCACAAATAGTTTTGAATGGCATGATGCTCAAATTTTCAGTGAACTTACTATCTATCAAGATATTAAATAATAGCTTAGTTCTCCCCACATGCTGTGACATCCCTTAATTCCTTAATTGCTTTAATATAAGCAGGTTTGGGTTGCGTTTAGACGAATTTTAAAAAAAATTTCCACTATTGTACAAATCTGCTGTAATTGTTCCACTGGTGGGAAGTGGGTGAAGAAGGGAGGGAGCAGGCGTGTGCCAAACCCAGTATCCCCTGCCCAGAGCGAGTCTTCGATGCTGGTGTCCGTCGATCCCAGCGCTCTAGAAATCACCACCACCTGCAGTTGTGTTGCTTACAGTACAAGAAGGGAGACATTTACCTTCCCCAACATGAACAGGCAAAGCTTTTGCGAAAAGAAAAAGAATCAGAAAATCTTTTGATTAACCAGCTATTCATAAAAACGCAGCTATGTTAAAATGTCAGGCAGGTTTTTGCTAATACAGCATCCTGAGAGGCAACCTTAAATTCACAGGAACATTGGTTTTGGTCATCCTTCTGCACGGGTGTGAGCTGTGGCTCAATCTGGGGCACTTTGGGTGTGGGCACAGGGAAATACACTTCTTTGACTGTAACGCAACGCGTGGAGGAGCACGAGCAAGTGGAAACTACCCGCAGTGGGGATTGGTACGGGGATTTATGTACCTTTTTGCATCGAAAGCAAACGTAACTGAGACAAGGACAGAGCAACCCAGACAGTCCGTCAGCAGCTTCCCCACGTGACAAACCCGGGGGCAACTCCAACGCGGTCGGTGCGGCCGCCTGTTCTGCTTGCCAGAGAGCCAGATGCTGCCGCTTGGAAGAACCTCGTCCACAGCTTGCTGCCGGGCTCCTGTGATTGCTGTCCAAAGAGCAGCGGCGTGGCGTGCTGGGATGACTGGGATCCCAGCATCCCACTACAATTTCTCCCCCTCCTGATAATATTATTTTAAATTAAAGATGCAACCCCCCCCCCGAAAAAAAACCCCAATACAAATTTTATACCTCCCCTTGATGTAATTAAACATCTTAAAAACACAAGAAAAACCATTCCAATGGAATGAAAAAAATATTATAAAATTGTGACAGTGGGACCCCCCCCTCCACAAACCCCAAATCTCTGGGTTTATTCCTCTAATGGCTGAATATTGAGATGAAACAAATCTTTTCCTTCTGATGACAGTAGTTAGGACATGATGAGCTATATTGGTTAATTAACCAGTTAACGTAATAAACTCATCCTCAGATTATAATGGCTATAAGGAATGAGCGAGAGCCCCTGCTGATCGCATGCCATTCCCTTCAGTGGAACTATACTGATTTTTCCAGAGAATATTTTCAGTGTTTCAACTTGCTGGAAAATGTTTTGAGAATAGTTTGACCTTGCGCGTCCGTAACTAGAAAGCTCTGATTTCAGCTAATGTGAAGTGACTTTTTGGCACCGTAGGGATTACGGATGAGGTCTGGTAACACAAAGTTGAGTTCAAGAGTAAATATAACTCTTTCAAAGCAAAACTCCAGCTCCATTTCGAAGGGATTGCATTAGGCGTATCAGGTCCAATTTTGCAGCAGATGTAGAGCAGGGCTGCTCCTTTGAGTACACAGCCCAGACAGGTGGATCAGGCTGGAGGTGCCCACAACTGCTCATCCATGGCCTCGCTCTGTTTTTGCAGACTACGGAGAGCTCAGCTACTCCTGTGACTAACACATTTTCCTTTGCTCAGTCCTGGTTTTATTTTTAAATTGAACTGTATTTGTTGGGTGCTTGGATAAAGGAAAGGAAGGGAAAAAAAGCAAAGCCTGCTTGTGAGGGAGACAAGCTTAATTCCATTTAAAACCATTTGCAACACAGAATTGAAACGAAAGCACAACATAAGGTGAAATTACAGCATTCATTAGATTTTACCGTTGTTGGGCTGCTACCTACACACTCAGTCCAGCAGCTTTCTAAGCAATCAAGTGGTGCCATGTTGCCTGATTTTAAATAAAACCCAAGATCCTCCTCCTTCATTATTTCCGCTGGATTTTATCCCTGTCATTGTTCAGCTCTAACAGTGCCTTTTGAAGTGCTGAACTCATTGTGAAAATGGCCAACGTTGAGCTTTACCTGTTGCCTATCTCCATGTTGTAGCCTAAGAGAAAAAAGGGAGGGAGAATACAGCTCCAGCTGGGGTAGGAGGATTTGGCCCAAAGAGTCTTTTAATGAAAGAAAGTGGTGAAACTTCCAGTGTTTTCAGCTGGAACAAGTGTCAAGGTAGCTCTAAGAGAAGGCGGTGCTCATTTTTCAACTCTCTCTGCTTTGGAGGCAATGAGTGCTAATTGCCAGGCTGATTTCTTTGGTGCTCCAAGGTCTGTTCCCTGGGATGCGATTTTTCGGGGGGTCTCCTAAGCCAGGCTGGACCGAGCCAAGGGGGTAATTGCCCGAGTTTTCCTGGGATAGTAGATCCTAAGGAGTATTGCACATAACTACTGGGTGTTGCACAGTGTCTCCTCATCCCAGCTGTGCTGGTGACCCCACAGCTGGTCCAGGCACACACGAAAATGAAGAAGGCAGGACAAGGACTGGAGTGTGGCACAATATTCAGAGTACGCCACGCAGTCAGTGAGTTTCCTGGATGACCTGTATGAGCTGAGCTGGAGGACTCCAGGCGAGTAAAAGATATTTCTGTCCACAGGATGCCCAAGACACTCTGTTAACACCATCTCTGCTACTACTGCTAGAAATCCAGCGGTAGGAGAGGACCCCCCTTGAGAGGCAGCGGCCTTGTGTCAGTTTATAGGTCTAGATCAGACAGGGATTGTTTAACCCAAGGTTTTAGGACTTTCTGTGTTGGCAAGTCTTTGCTTTTGTGGATTCGTAACTACTGCAATTGTTATATCTGAGAAGCCAAACTAACTGCAAGGGGCAGGAGCAATAGGGAAATACTGATGGCATTTTTTACAATGTTCACCAAGTCCATTAGATGGGATCCTGGCTGTACTTCTTCTGGCCAAAGTGTTTGGTAAGGTGTTCGTTCAACCTGGCACCAGTCTGTGTTTCTAGTGTAGCATCTATACACATTTCCTGGTTTTATGGTGCTGTATTACATCAACACCCCTTTAATTTCCATTCTTGTGGTAGTATTTCAATAGCTCATACTCCTGATTAGTCAGTACAAAAGCATGAAGAATGTGAGCTATGACCTGAAGGGGGAAGGAGGGACACCAACACCAATGTTGCACAAGACAGCTTATTCATTCATATTTATTTATGATTCAGATGTGGAGTAAGAGTACTACATTTAAAAGGAAATGGTTTGTGCTTTTAATAAGGCTCTTCACAGCTGTTCTGATATAACCTTTGCATTACCCACTGCATTTTCCTTACAGTATTCTGGCTTTATGGTCTGCTGACTCACAGGCATGTATCTTCTTCATTACTTTAAAAAAGTGATTGCTTTATAGCAATCTCTCTATGTACACAAAATGAATGCTATTTCCATTTGCTTTTATATTTTTTATATATAATACAAAAGCATTGCTGTTATTAGTTTAATATGGAGAGCCTCTTAAAATGGTCCAAGCATCATCTGCTTTATTAGTGCCTACTTGATAAAGCTTCCACATTCTACAGTTAGTTTGCTTCTGAGGATGCTAAGGCTTTACAATATGCACTGAGATTTTGATAAAATCTCATCAAAGCCTGCTAAAAGATCTCCTTTATCTATTTTGATTGGCTTGATTACATTGATTAATGAAACACTGGAGGATTTCATGTGATGGGATTAAATAATGCAATTAGTTTTAATAATTTTTCTAAAAAATAGAATTAGGTAGGAACAAAAGGGAAAAAAGAGAGCAATGTTCCGCATACAGTGTTCATGGTAAGTCGTAATTCTTTGCTTTCCCCCTTGGAACGGTGGCATTTTACAGACTTCAGATGCAGGAATGCTCAGGAGGAAAGATAAGTGAGGAAGTTAATATTGGAGTGAATCTTAACGCTATAGTATTTTATGGGCTCTCACTCATGCCAGTGCTAGGAAGGAGTCTTGTTGGCAGCCTGAAGGCAGATCGTTGTTTTGCTGTACTGGCCGCCTCCTTGTTCATCTCTGGTTGTTTACAGGAGAAGGGGGTTTCTGGATGAGAAGAAAGCATATACGATTTTAGTGGGTTAAGTGTATTTGGGAACTTGCAGCAAAAGCCTGCAGTTCTATGAGAGTGTAGGGTAGCTCCTTGGCCATGCCAAGTTTGCATAGACACAATTTGGAGTCTGTATGCAGACTCCTCCACTGAAAGCAATGGGGTTGCTATAGTTTCACCACCAAAGGATTTCCCGCAGTACAACCGATGTGTCTTGGGTCCAAGAAGAGAGATTTATGGAAATCAGAAAATTAAAATGAGAATTGTCATTGTCCCGACTACTGAAAGCTAATGGCAAGCAGGTTCGCAACCAAAGTAAGAGGAGCCAAAAGAGACTAGAAAAGAGAAAACTGTATTTCTTCCGCTGACCGTTCTTCAGTTTGTGCTCAGTTTATAAGTTTACAAACTGCCACCTCTCCTAGGACACCGTGCAGGGACCTCCATGCTTCCCGTAAGGATTTCCATCCCACATGGGCTTTGAGAGAGGTCCTGGAGTGTTCAGCTTGCACATTTACCTTCTACTTCAGAGTCAAGGCTGCTGGATTCTGTTCCTGGGTCTGCCCTGGACTCTGGGGTCAGTCCTGAGCAAATCCTCTAGTCCTGGACTCAGGTACACCCATGGGTACCCATACCTAAGATGAACATAGCTGCATGTTATTAAGATGATGAGGAACAGTTCAGTCCCATGTTATCCATGCCTGCCAGTCCTTAGTTCCCAGCGCAGTTAATGGGGAAGTGGCAATTTAAAAAAAAATATCCTTATAGTGGCCTGTCTGAATAGAGTCCCCAACTCCTCTGTGTTCACTGTGTTGGAAGTCAAGAGCTGGTCTGAATTGCTTACCCTTATATTGAGCTTAAATGCTGTTGCAGGTGGTTAGGTCAACCCTAAGCGTGAGCACAGGAGGCCTAAATAGGGCTTCCCTTTTCTTTGTTCTTCATTTGCCTCAGCTATGCAGTAGCTGGGCTAATGTTCATGTGCCATTTGGGGGTTCAGTGATGTCTAATTGCCAATTGTAATTTGTCCTGGAGATCTTGCAGGGAAGTGGCCATACAAATGCAGAGTGTTGTTGCTGGAGATTGAGGTCTTACCGGCATTTCCTACACCTAGAATATCAATTCTAATTGCCATTTATTTTTCTTCTCATCTAGGTATATCTCTATATCTTGTTTACTGTCACTCTGCACTAAGCTGTTACTTCAAAGCATTTGCCTTGAATAATCACAATCAGTAAACTGCATAACAGCTTTGTTAAATACACTGCCTCTTCCCTTATAGTATCATTCCTGGGAAGAAAAGACAAGCAAAAGCTGTGCATTTTGAATCCAGATCTGATCTCAGAGATAGCAGGCAGCTGAAGTATGTACACTCAGGGTTTAGAGAGGTTTGGGACTACATTTTTTATTTGGGATCACCTTTGTTAGGAAGCAAGTCCTCAATCAATCAGTGCCTTTGGCAGAGCTTACTGCCTCTTGAGTAAACTTGTCTTTGCAATATTGGGTGCTAGGTGATGTGCAGACCAGAGATGTGTACCTGCAATAAATGCTTGGGAAAGACCTTGATCTTTGTCCTGGTTGCCTGGAACAAACCAGAAGCTCCCAGTTCAATCATGTACTCTGCTTGTTTCTGTCTTCATTCATCCTTGCAGCTCCTCTTTGTACCTCTCCATGCAGCGGGTCATGGAGAAGTTGCATCATCCATGTGCTTCATGGTTGGATCCGTGGCTCAGACAGTGCAAGAATGAGCATGCTGGTTGAAACTAAATAGGACCCCCTTTTATATCCTTTTTAACAGCTTTTCCAGTTCATAGGCAGATTTTGGATGCTTTAGCAGGGAAGGCATGAAATCTTGGATTTTCTTCTGGCTTTGCTACTGGACCTTGGTGTGGCCCTGGGTGCCTTCCCATCCTACCCTTTGTGTGTTTTGATCTGTCACACTTTAAACTCTCCATAGTACAGAGCATCTCCTACGTTGTGTTTGTATCATACCCAGCTCAGCAGGGTCCTGATCTGATTGGAAATTTAATATGGCATCAATATTTGATCTCCGATCGGTACACTACGCACCAATTCCGTTTACTCTTTACTGCTAGTAGCCCAAATATATGTATGAGTCAAAACCCAGACTGCTGAGGCTGAGATAAACTGGTTGTCCTATTAAAACAGGTATCTAGATGATCTGTTCTGAAGAAAATGTTGGGCCTTTGTTGTAAGGGCTGGCAGCAAGGAGCTGAGAGTGAATGTAGGGAGTGCAGAGTAGCAAGAAGAGGGCATCTGTGTGTAGTGTGCATTGGCCAGAAAAAAGACTCAAGGTCTCCCTTCGCTTACTGCTACAGGTCTGGGTTAAAAAAGAAACAGGTCTCAGGAGGAGAATGAATGCTTTGAAGAGAGGTTCCCACCCCATACCTAAGGCATGATCCCTGCCTGCACACCAGCCTTCTCCACAACACACATCCCACAGCCTGTTTACGCTTGGGCCAAATGCTCCTACCTATGTGCGAGCCTCTTAGGGTTTGCTATCGCATTGACAACACTGATTACCCATGGAAAAATGTGAATTCAGAGACAAGGAGGCAGATACCAAAACCGCAATAAATAAGTAGGAGGGTGAAAATGACGTGTTGGTTTTGGTGGTTTTTTTTTTTTTCATGAGCAGAAGTTCTCTTAGCATCTGAAAATTTGCCTCTGTACTGCAAAAAACGCTGCTTGCAGACTGCTAGAAGAGGCTGAGATCAGACTCTATAAGTGTCATCCCTTTAGGGCTGTCAAGGAAGTAAAATATTCATCCCCTGAGGCTCTGCCATGGAGCAAATGTATTAACTAACAAAAATAAATCAAATTATTTCTAATAAAATATTCAATTGCTTGTTTGTTCTAACAAATATAAGAAATGGAGGTTTAATCAAGGAAAACAAGACTTTACATCAGACCACAAGGTATTCTTGGCTAGAAGTCTGCTAATATGCTTGAATAATTCTGGTGATAGTAAAATGGAGCCACCCAGAGAGGGTAGCTCTTACACTGATTTAGAGTGACAGGATTTGGGGAGACAAAGAAGTGGCCAAATTAGCTCTGAAAAATTATCATTTATGAAAGTTTTGCTAATGCCTCATCTTGAAGCCTGATAGGGATATGTTTCAGGTTTCTGCTCTGTTTATTTTTTTGTTTGGAAAAGCAGACATGGTAATAAATTGGCAAATAATCAAAGTAGCGAGGGGACTTAACCTGGCTGGGCGTTCTCCTGGTGATTCCGGTCTAGGAGAGCAATTTTCCTCCTTCCATGTATCAGTGCTTCACATTTTCCTCACCACACAGAATTTCTTTTATCCAGACAGATTAACATGGACTCTCAGATTGATAATTGGCACATATAGATATGAACTCCCTCTGTCTTTCCCCCCCAAAACCCAATCCCCATGTCTTCCCCCTGCCAAACCCTGCATTGTTTCAATCTATTGCTCAAACAGACTGTAAACCCTCCACCAAAGTTTTCATGAATAACATTGCAATCTTTGGAACAAATCCAGAGCCAGTTTGAAGATAATAGGAACACTGAGTACTAAATAACACACTGACAGAAGACATGACACCATGCTGGCAGAAGACATGTGTGCATGACTTTTATAGTAACCAGGGCACTCATTGCTTAGTAGTCAGAGGACGGCAAAGTAAATTATTGAAAAAAAGGCAATTTTTAATATCTCATGACTTTAGCTGGAGAAGATCATGTGTATTACAGGAGAGAGAGAGTTGGTGTCCTTTGCGAATGGTGCTCTGTGTAGGCAATCTGGAGCTGGGTCTCCTGGGTATTTGCTATTGAGGAGTCACGTGGAGATTCTCAGTATACATATTGGATAGGAATTTCTACTAACAGGATCAGCTCTGAAAGTTAACACTGATGGTATGTAAAGACAATTGATAGGTTTCAGAGTCATCGCATCATGGAAAGAAAACAGGACCATCTCCATCTCTTAAAGTTATTTAAAATGTCTTTTCCCCCCCTAATTGCTAGTCTTTAATCTGTAGTCTATGTGCTTCTGCATGTCCCGCTTCAGAGCCACAGAAGAATACCTAAGCTAGCTTTCAATGTGTTAGCCCAACTGAAATTTCAAGTTAAATTAATTGCCCTGGAGGGAAAAAAAAAGACTTATCTATGTTTTCTGCAATCTGTGCCTCAACTCAGAACCCCTCAAGAGGAGCACAAGACTTCAGAGCAAGCCCTTCCCAAAGTTGATGTATTTTAGGTACCTTCATCCTGCATTCAGACTAAGGAATTCAGCTGGAGGCAGTGGTAGGTCAGAGCTTGAGGTCACGTTCTTGAATTATGGCCTGGTCAGCGACTACTTAATGCTGTGCCTTCGTAGGTAGAAGTTACACAAGGGAAAAGAAAGGAAAAAATCTGAAAGTGGTGGGCTCTCTGTCCTTCTCATATAAGAAAAGTCCTAGCACTGTGGCCTGGCTTGAAGCTGAACGTTGCGCAAGTACTTGGCTGGGTCTGGGAGAGAGCGCTTGTCACCTTGCTAGACCCAGCCTAAATCAAATAAAGGGACTTGTTTTTATCCATCCTCAAGTCCAAAACTCTGTATCCTCCTTTAGAAGAAGTGCTTTGAGGTGTCAACGAGCTCATGTTGCCAATTTGATTGAGATGGAGTGGGCCACACAAAAGGATCATGCACCACTGGGCATCCCTTTACTGAAGCTGTGGAGATGAGGAGGCTGAGTAGCGAGCATGCTTCACCATCTTGTGGAATAGCTTTATCTTTTATTGCTTGTACAGGATCAAGCACGTTCACTTCAACAGGAGATTACTTCTGTTTGAAGCCTTAACCATACACTGTAATACTTAGTATAAAAAGGGCACGGGAAGCAAAGCATAGAGGAATTAAATTATATATTATATATGCATGCAACAGAATGAACCTAGCACAAGCCCCATGTTAGCTGGGAATATCTGTTCCACTTGATGAGAGCGCTTGCCTTTATTTATCACTGTTTTCTAGTGATATCAGTGGGTTTTGTGCATACTGTCTGGAAGAGGACTGAATTCTGCTGCCTTTTCTTAGGCAAACCCCCCAGTCAGGAACAAAGGCTCTGATGACAGTCAAGAAATGTCTCTATTCACAAGCACTCTTTACAGGTGATTGCTTATGTATTAGAGATGCAAATGACAGGTTTGTTTTAAATGAGGTAAATCTAAGATTAAACTCCCATCGAAGAGTAAATGTTCCCTTTACCTTTCATGTGTAGTAGCTTGAAAGAGCCTACACAACAATAAATTGCATTACAGAAGCTCCCACTGACACAACCATATGTTAGCAGTCTCTGTTTTGAAGGGTTACAGCTCGGTTGTAAGAATTTGCTGTGGGCTGAAATTTGGCAGTCTCTGCTCAGTAGTTAGATTTTTAAAACGCAGCTACAAATGCATACCAATTCCTCCTCGCAAGTCATCTCGAAAAGCGCAGAGGGGGAAAAAGCCCAAGCTTGTTGGATTTACGTTTGGCTCTTACACGACCGAGAGCCGCCGCCAACACGGCGAAATGAAAATACGTGTGGTGGTTAACACCCAGCCCGAGCGCCTCTTCCCTTCAGGAAAATGTTAAAAAATAAGCTGCAAACCACAACGAGGGAAAGAGCTGCCTTCTGGCACTGCGGCCTCAGCAGGTTGCAGCTCCTGAGGCTGTGGGAAGACAATGACCTGTGGTATTCGGGAACATGATCAGCTTGCAATGAGAGCCTGGCGAAAAGGGGGGGTTGAAGAGTGAAAGGCTGAAAGTTGAGGAGCAGACGGTGGGGTTTTGTTGTTTTATTTTTTTTTTTTTTTTGTAAGTCCTGAGTCATGCCGCCTTCACGTTCCCACTTCTTGGCTGCGAGGAAAAATGGAAAGACTTGCTATTGGGAGCGGGTCCTTCTGCTGCCCGGCTGTGCTGGGTGGCCGTGGGGGAAGGAGGGACAGGGCAGAAGTTTGTGACAAGTTAAACGACATAAAGCTGCTTAAAAAGAGAGAGGAGAGAGGAGCATCAACATCTCTCTTCACTGCATTTATGTTCATTATGGTTTTTAGTGCCTGTTTAGGTGACCAGGCTGTTGCTGATTTGAGATGAGGAGAGTTCAGCCCCTTCCCCAGAAGGGATCGGGCTCCGCTGGAGTTGAGGAACGTTCACATCTACACAGTGGGGCTCTGCGCCTTCCTTTAGTCTAACTGGATGCTCTTAGGAAACCATGGAAGATGAGGCTTGAAGGGAGGTCAGCGTGTGGCTGGTCCACCCTGCTGCCAGATCAGTTTTGAACCCAATCAGCACTGTGGCAGGTATGGGTGAATGTCTGGCAGGAAGGCTTTTTCTTGACGACCTTCTGAAGACATCTGTTATTGGCATTGAAATGTTCTTTGTGAGCACCAAGACAAGCGTAACTTCTAAGTTGTATATGAGGCCATTTTGTATATGAGTCACAATTTTGGCAACGTTGGGAAAGAGGTGCTAGGTACTCATGCCTAATTTGGTTTTTAGTGGACTAGAATGAGTGTCCCTTTTCTTCTCTCTCCCCTAGTCAGATGTCCTGCCAGTAGAGTACAAAAGACCTTTAATTCCATCATGGGCTAGTAGCTACAGAGGTTCATTAGGAAAGGACAAAGCTTCAAATAAAAATTCAGTACTGCTTTTAGTGTACAAGCAATTTCTTCTTGGTGATCGTAGGGGATGGCTTGGGTGGATGGGCAAGAGGGGGCTGTAAAGCATGTTGTGTATAGAAGTGTACACTCTGGGTGGGAGCTGGGAGGACTCTGAAGGGGACTTACCGTGCCACCATGTGATCTCTTCCCCCCACTGTCACCAGGGCTGTCACCACGCTGTCACCAGAGCTGCTGCAGCCTTTTGTGCATAGATGTGTCCATGTAGCTGTGACGGCCAGCTCTTTAGACCATCTCCTAGAAGGATGAGCAACCTACCAGCGACGCCCTGTAAAAGGAATTCCTTCAGCTCAAGGAGCAAAGCTCTGATTTGGGATGCAACAGGCTGTGGTGTGGTCCTACCGAAAGCAGGGTGGGAGGTGGTTCATCTAGCCTTTGTGGCTGCTGGCATTGCGTGGATTTGCTACAAAACTCCAATTCATCACTGCCACTCTAACGGTGCTTGACAAAATTCAATGACCATGTGCAAAGAAATATAAATCACGCTGCTTCCTGGTGGGTAGGCAAATGTAGGAATGTGCTATTTGAAGAGGCTCGGCCAATTTGATAGATTTCTTCTGTAGTTTGTGTGAGTGACTTTTAAAGGTGGGTGAACCTCAGTGGGTTCCAAACACAGCCTGGAATTAGGGGGGGGGATCGCAATTAGGGCTGTTAGCCCAGGCTTGTCCTGCCTGCTTGGATCGACTGAGGTCACACATCTGTGTGAACCGCCTCTCATATGAGAACACGGAACTCTCTTTCTTGGTCTCATTCCTGCTTTTGGTCCTCAAAATCTGACTGCTTGGTGCTGTTTGGATCTTCCTGGCTGGAAGAAGAAGATTAAAAAAAACCAAGAAACTTCAGGCATGTAACCAAGGCAGCAAATTTCTGCATGTAGGGGCCCAATAGTCTACTTCAGATCAGGAGCTGGAGAAAGAGGTGTCTCTAAAATGTGTTTCAGGCCCTGGATAGGCTGAATTACCATGTGGACATACTCCTTCCTTTCTGCTGACTTCCCAGAGGATGCAGAGAGACACTTGCGTGTCCCCCGTGGACAACTAAAACTGGGTTGGATGGGTCAAAGTGTGAGCAAATTCTTTGAATCCAGCCAGGAAGGCTGTACACAGACGTGAGCTGAGCCTTTTGTGGTTGCCTTTACCACAAAACCAGCCTTTCCCTGCTGAGCAGTCTCCCGAGTTACTTTACAAGGAGGATCTAATGTGTTGTATGAAAAGTGAAGAAATTAAATAGCAAGCGTTCCACTTGACCAAAAGGTCAAAGTCTCTGCGATTAAAATGCTTTGTTATTTTAAGATCAGGGAATGTCACATAACCATTATATATAAATGGCAAAGTTTCTGTGTGTGCTGACTGCTGAAGAGCATTGCTAACTCTGTCCTTGGGGGTGCCAGATGAATCCGCCTTCCTGAAGCTGTTCCCACGTCCTACAGATACTGCTGCATGGCCGGCAGGCAAGGAAACCCTTGCAGCTGGAGAGATTAAATACACTTCTCCTTTCCAGTTCTATGCATGCAATGTTGTACTTCTCGCACCGCTGTTCTTTGAGTGTACTTGTGCTGTTTTCTCTTCTTAGTCTCTTTAAATTACAAAGATAACCCCCAAATTAATATAAAATATATTGACTTCATAATGCAAATTTTTGTTCTGGAAATGCCCCACTGCTTGGCAAGTGGGTGACTAGTGGATGGGGCAATACAGCTAACTCAACAAGACTGACTTTGCCTTGACTTTGACTGGACTTTGCGAATCTGCTGAGCAGAGACCAAAATGTCTCCGACTCACACGGTGCTGGGATACAACTGTGAGACATAAATAAATGTCCACAGAAAGCTGGGATGATATACTTGGGTTTTACTTCTGTCTTTCCAGATCAGGGAAATAATAGGATGGGTTGTCAGTGCATTAATTAAATATTTCATTTATGTGACAGTTTGCAAATAACGTTGTTACAAGTGGATCGTGCTGCTTTGGATTTTAAGTAATGTTAGATTTGGCTTTAAATGATGAAGTCCAGCACATTGCTGGAGTGAGAATGAGAGAAGGTCAGGAAGGTCATTTACAGTTAGAAGAAATACCTTGAAGTTCAGATCATTCATAATCCCAGTCCCCAAATCCTGCCTGTTATAGAAATGTATTGTAGTAATAATACTGACCTGAAATAAACTCTTTGAATTAGCTGCTTTTTTCAAGTCAGACAGAGCTGGAAATTCAGGGAGGATAAGGTCTGAGGTCCCAACAAAACAGCCTCTCTCTGCTGGTGTCCCCTAACACGCCCTGGGATGTCTTCCTTTAATGATAAAATGCTTCTTTTTCAATTCTACATGCATTTCTTCTCCAATGGATTCTTGAAATTGAACTTAATCTTCTGCTGTGAAGAAGATATCAGAAGGGTCAAAGGAAAGTAGAGAAAAATTATATTTTCACATGCATTTCCTTGGGATATGAATAAACACGTACAAAGCTTTATAGCCTGGACAGAATAGAGCTGTGGGGAGATGCTGAACTCTTCTCCTTTCTCTCTGCATTCCCAACCCCTGTCTTGTTTTCCCTTCTGCTTAGTGGGAAGGGATGCAAAAAGAGCAATTTGTCCTTTGCTTGCTGTTTTGAGAGTTGAGGGAGTGTCTTGACTCGCTCACGAAACAATGAATTATAGATTCATTGAGCAATAGGGCTGGAAGATACCTCAGAGACCTCCAGTGCTGGAAATTGCACCGTCTCACCAGATAATCTGTTCCAGCGTGTCACCATCCATCTGTTAAGCAGAGGATCACAGCATCAGCTTTTGCCTTGGGCCTTCAGTCCTAGGCGGGCTAGGACTGCTCTCCATTGAACGGGAGATTGGTGAACCTGCTTTGCTCCTTGCACGCGGATTATTTGTATTTTGGCGCTCACGCAGTGCAGAGGCTCCTGGCCAGAGTCCTGGTATTCACAACCTACATAAATAGCATATAGAAAGTGTATTAGAGAGCTCTCCTCTTCTCGATGATGCTCAGGAGATGTGGATGGGCTGCTTCAGTTGTCTTCGTCCTTGATGTCTGAGATGGTGCAGTGTTTGGAGACAGGACAGGGAACGCTAGGAAACATGTCCCACGTGCTGTATCACCTGGGGAGGCAGAAGTTGGGTTGGGTTGGGTTGAGCTGGGTCACGTGGAAGGCTGTCGCCGTGCTTCTTGTCCTCTGGCTGTACCTCTTCGTCAGGTCCAAAGGGTCTACAGCTTGGGTCACAGATATCCATCTCCTTTTCGTAGTGAGAAAATGCATTTGCACCGACCTGACCATCGTGGCAGTTCCACAATGTGAATTGTTTAGAGCTCCCCAAAAAAGACCCCTCCAGAAAAGAGAATTTATTTTCGCTTATCCCCTCCTATTCCAACGCACAACATTATTTCAACACACAAGCTACAGAACATGCGAGATGTATCACAGATGCCTACTCCCTGCACAGGTTGTACGCTACTTACACATTATACACACATGCTATTTAACATACTTTTTATTTTTTTAAGAGCAGCAGAAGAATCTTTTACTAACACAAATCTTATTTTCACATGTGGCTCTGTATAATGAATTTTTCAAAGATTTCCACACCTACTCTAAGTGAAATTATATCTTGAGGAAAGTATAGCTTGATTGTTAATTCTGAACCATGTTGAAGCTCCTGCTTTTTCTGTTTTAATCTAAATTGTTCTATGAATGTATTTTACATCAGAATTTGGAAACAGATACAGTTCTTTTATTTTTATTTGGTTTTTAATTTTTTTTTTACACACAGGGTTGAATGCACATATATTATTATGGCTCTCTTTCTGCTGTTTACAAAGGAAATGTACACTCTGACAATATCTGTGCACCAAATCAATGAAATATCCTGTGTTTTCTATTCATTAAGCCCCTAAAGCACTATGCGCAAATTCCCTTACTTTAATTACACACCTCAGGGATGTGCAGGCCAAAAAGGAGGCAGTCAGACAAAAAAGCCTGGTCTCTGCCAAAAGGAAAAAAAAAATACTGGTAAACATTTATTTTCAGCAGGGAAATCTGCTATTAATTCATATAGTGACTTTCCCCAGCTGAAATAATGAGGAAAGCCAAGTGAACCAAATGTTCACAGTGAGCAAACAAGAACAGTAGGAAATCAGCCCATCTTGTATTTACATGTTTATTCCATCAGCCTTTGAAGAACGTTTGCACGATTCTTTTTGTGTGTGTGTGTGTGTCGAGCGTCAACGTTTACTCACACTCCTCCGGGGGGGTGACTTGTTGGCAATGAAAGGCTTCGGCTCTCGTACGGACACCCGGATTGAGGGTGTCCCATCGGGAAGGGGGGTGGTGTTAAAATGCTGAAATACCTCGTGTGACTCCAAGTAGCTGCAAAGTCTGAGTGTGCCCATGTGAGCTGCAGGAATACTTGGTCATGCACCGGGCTGGTAGCTTCGGGAGGTGCTGGGGGTGCAGGACTTTTCTCCTTACCTGTTGAAAATGCTTGTGCTTTCAAACGTATTCTCTATCGCCGCTGTGAGGACAGACCAGCAATGCTTATTAGGCTCCTTGGGAAAAGAGTAAGCCCAGACTTCAGGAACACAACAAAATGGGCTGTATTTGCCAATGTCTGAACTACGGATACAAAGCGCTGCACCCCATGAGTGCATCAGTTCATCAATACTGACCAGTGAGTCGCCTGTAGTTTTACAATAGATGTGTGTGATGGTCACAGCCTACTATAAAAAAAGGCAAGAAAATTCATCATTACTTGGACTATCGCCGCCTTAAGGCAGGGAAAGTCTTTTCTTTATTTGGATGTGCTAATGAAATGACTTCCTGACTTCGGTCCCTCCTGGAAACACCCAAATACACCAGGCTATTTTCAGTAGCGTTTTGTAATATTGTATTCAGGCTGTGCAAAAATCCCTCAAATTGGGAAGGAAGCCAGCTGTGTCTTCATTTTAAATTGCACTGATCCTGGCATTTTTTTGGTTTCACAGTGGTCTATGCTCTGGATGGAGCTCTGGGTGCTCTGCACCATGGGCAGAAGCACTGGAGGGTTTGCAGGCTGATGTGGCCATTTATCCAGAGCAGGAAGGACAGTAGTGGCACCTGTTTTTGTGGCACTAGTGAGTTTTGTATAGAAAGGGAGAGTCTTCAGAAATTTTCAGGACATGTAATTTGTCATTTGAAAGATAGCAAAGCAACTTAGGCAAATTTGCTCTTCTTTTTTTTTTTTAACACTGTGTGGCTAGGCTTGTACAATGGAGCTGCTGCTTGGAGAATGTCCGTGTAAGTTCTCCTGCAAAAGCCATGAACATCAGAGAATATTCTGAGAGAGGTAGCTCAGGTGTCAGGTATCCATAGTTAAAGCAACAGAGTCAAAAATCTCTTGCAAACACTAAAGCAGAGTAAGTGTAACTATGGCTCATGGTAAACAAATCTGTTTATGGATTAGTGCCTGTGAAGACCCTGAGTATCAATGTCATTCTACCGAAGCAGCACATTTTAAAATGAGATTGTTAGATTTAAATGAAAATCATCAGAAAAGGAAAACATGCATCTGGGCAGAGATGTAGATCGGTAACAGTGTCTCTGGGCTGAAACTTCCTCGTACTGAGGTTTGAGATGATCACAGGCTTTTTTCTGATATCACTGGGAGGTTTTATCCGTTAACCCCAGTAAGTATAAGCTAACATCACTCCTTGAGTATTGCTTTTTCGGAATTAACATTAGCATCTACCAAAGCCCTCTCTAAATAAATTTTTAGCAGATACATCATTTTTGTTAGAGATGAATAAATGAATAAAATGTATGCGCGATCTCTTTCTTTTTCCTATTCTATAAGAAGAAGCAATGCCCTATTAATTTTGACAGACAACTTGGCATTAGCCACTTTAAAATCCAACATGGGATAAAGTTATGCATTACTAGTCTTTCTACATTTTTGTCAAGAGATGAGCATTTTGCCAGATTTTTTAATAATACGCCAAGAGCTTTGTCAGTCAGTTTGTTTAGCTCTGCGTGGTTATGCCAGTATTTTTCAGCTATCCTGCTGTGTGTGCCACTGCCCTTCACTGCTTTTCTAGCTCCTCCCCTGCAATTAGACAAAGTCAACATAGCAGTCAGGCTGAGCAGCCCCGAGGTACCTGCAGCTATCAACAGTCCAGATTCACAGTCCCGATGAACAAGCTTTGCTTATTCACCGCATCACTACCTCAATTAGGACTTTTTATTATATCTCGGCTATTTATCGCAAACACAACAGATGGAACGGATAACGCTAAACACGTTTTAAGTCCTCACCTAAGAAGAAGGAGGGGGAAAATTATCCAGAAAGAAATAGGAGCAAATGCATAAGGCAGCTTGCAACCAGGAACCAGTTACCATGCCTACTGAAGCCTATTCTAAAGAATGTGTTGGCTGACACACAGAACTCAATGAAAAGATGAAAAAAATGTGCAGGCAATACTAGTTTGGCAGGGATGGTGGGGAATCTGAGACAGAGCTGCTGGTATGGAAGGATCTCACTGCATGCAATTTGCAAACATGCCAATTCAATGGCATGTGATAGACACTAGATGGAATTTAAAGGTCTTAGGGTCTTGGAGAGCTGGAATCACACAAGAAAACTGTGGGTATTAAAAATAGCAATCCTTTTCACCAAACCTTGTGTCTCAGATTTGAATTCAACACTGTTGAGAGAAATCCTTGCCATCTCTTCCAGACACATTTGAAAAAATTGCCTGGACGTACCTTAATTCTGCTGTATCTTTACATCCCAGTAAACATGCTGCACCAGTGCTGCTGAATTTCCAAAGAAATTCCCATAGCTTCCTTTGTGTTTGTGGAACACAGGGAACTGGCTGCCTAACAGGACTTATACTGCAACTTTGGGCAGTTAATTTTTATGGGATTTCTGAGTTTTTCTTGGTGGGTGGGGTGAATGGGGAGGCAGGCTGGGGAATGGAGAAGAAGTACATGAAGGCTGAATTTTTGAGAGACATGGTGCAGATGGTTGGGTCCAAGTGCTTCACTACAAATCCACCCTTTTCCCCCAAATGAAAATCTACACAGATTCCTGTGTACTATCTGTAAAAGTCCTTCATGTTTTTATAAAACTGCTTTTCCATTCCTTTTTTTTTTTTTTTTTTGGATATATTATTATTTTATACCAGGTGATAAAGGTTTGAAAAGTTGGGGCACTTGACTGAGACCTTGGAAAAGATTTTGGTAGAAAGGGAGCAGGCTACTCATTTCTCAGTGTCTACTTGGTGGCTTTTTTCAGTCCAGCCAAGATGTTGGCTTGGTCTAGGGCCAAGTCCCAATTTCACAGTTTGGATTGAGCAGCAATCTTTTTGAGAGTCATAGTGGTTGGGGGGGTTTGGGTCAGTCTGTTCCTGAGTCAGAGCCATACCGCTATTTTGGTTTGTGCTGAATCTGAATTTGGAAAGTCACGTTTACTTGGCTCTGACTTGGTCAGTGCTCATCTGTATTAAAGTTTAAGGGCAGATCTTCATCTGGTGTGGACTGATGTTCCTGCTTGACACAAAGCACTTATGCCATTTCACATCAGCTCTCTTATCAGCCCTACTTGCACCACACGGTGGGCGAATTGCTGTGTCTCCCAGCAGGAAGCCACTGCATCCTCACTCGGACCCCTGCCACCATCACCAGCACCCACCACCATCAGGCACTGCTACATTCAAAACTGGCAGGGTCCAAAATAAAAAGAGGTGGCATGGCATTTTATGGGGGATGAGAAGAAGCACAGGTGTGAGAGCCCTGAAAAGGTCACAGACTGGATTTTTTGAGCTTTCTTCTCAAGGGTCTGTGCTCAGCTGTGATCAGAGACAGTGGCTTTCTCTCTTACTGGAAGATTTCTGCGGTCCCCTCTGCACAGTGACCCACTTTCCATAGGAGGATGGTGAGTGTCCCCAGCACAGCCTTGCTGTAGTCTGTGACTAACACAATCTGAGGATGTAAGATGTTCAGGCTGAGAAGGAAAGCAAAGCCAGGTCCCCATGCTTCGTAAACACCAAGATATCCAGTTTATTTAAGCATCATGCCGCCACCTTTTGAACCCCAATTTACGAACCTTTATCCACTTTCCCTTGAATAGAAAAAGGGCGTGTGGTTCCCTGGGTCCAGGTGGGAGATATGGTGTCTCCTGGAGCCCAGAGGAGGGTCTTGAGCCTCTCCTAACTGGCAGATATCATCTCCTGCCCAGCACTGACAACTCTCCATGCAACAGCATGGCTATTTTGGATCCCATTTCACTCTTCTTTTGCTATAGGCAGCCAAAATGCCTAATCTGGGCAGTGGATTTGGCTATGTTTTGAAATGGTAGGCACAGATGCATGCATTTTTGGAAGGACTGCACCTTTTTATGGTTCTAGGCCTAATGGGATCAAATTGTCATATACCTCTCCTGGATGGGAAGAAGCGAGGTTGTCTATGTGTCATTAATTACCGCAAACCCGGCATGTTGAGAGGTCTTCTGGAGGAGAATTGATATGCCTGTGTTAGACTGGTGTTACTCATTGGGAGAGTAAGGGTCTTTGGTGTACAGGTAGATGGGGAGTCACAGATTTAAAAGACAGAGGGACAACTGTTCTTGTCTCATCTGCCTTGCTGTTTAATGCAGTCCAGAGGAAATCTGTGGATTAATACATGTTTGGATTGGAGGTCTTGAGCTGGAAATCTCCAGCAGTGGAGACTCCACTGCAGCCCTTGGCCATTTGCTCCAGTCATTAATTACTTCCCAATTTCCTCTTTATATCTGCCGGCTATTCCCACCCCAGACGCTAAGCCAGGAGGTGCCTGTTGGCCTGGTGCCTCTGAGGGCCTTGAGCTATTCAGGAGGAAATTTAGACAGGCTAAATAAGGCTCAATGAGTTCACCTTCGGGTTTCAGGTACTGGATCCCATTATTTATCTTCCATCAGGGGACCTGATGGTCCCACTTCTTCCTGTCATCTCCAACACCACCTAGCCAAGGAGCTTCTAATGATGCGTGATGTAAAAGCCATTTATGCAGGTGTATTAGATGGACCGTGGAAATAATTTAGTCATGTTAATAAGCTGTGTTTGTAGTCTTCTCCTTCTGCTGCTGGGGTTAGCAGGCGTGAAGCTGGCTTGGGTGGCTTTGCACCCACAGTGTAGACATGTCATGACTTCAACATCGGTCTTTCTGTTGATGACAGCTATGAGATGCGACAAATCTTGACACCTCCAGAAGAGGTGTAGCTGGGTGGTCAGGGGTCTGGTCAAATACGTTATCCCAGTGTGCTGAGGAGTCTGCAGCATTGCTTCCTCCAGCTGGAGAGCAGTGACCCAGCACAGCCCTTTACAGTGTTTGACTGTTTATGGGAGTGCCTTATCTTCTTTAGCTTATTAATTCTTCCCTCATAGCCCACTGTTAGGCAGAAATTGCTTTCTTTTTTACAGATGGGGAATTCCCACCAGGGATGTTGCAGGCCGTATGCACACTATCTAATTTAGGCAGCTAACTTAAGACCCCGGTACAGTTATTGGGTAGAAGCAGAGACTTTCACAGAACCTGAGTAAGGGAGTCCTTTCCCCAGTCGCCAAGCAGCATCATATACTCCTATCTTAGGGATCCAATGTAAAGAACAAATCTTCCCCTGAAGTAGCTGATTTTTCCCAGACCACACAGGACAGTACTAACACTGCCTAGACTGAAATGCATGCTACTTATTTTGTAGCCTAATAGCTATGGATCAGTATTCCTTTGGATTTATTTTCTACTAGTTCCAGGAGCTTCTTCTGTGATTGGGATCAAGCATTTTTTTAGCAGGGATTTCTCTGAAATGCCGAAGTCATGGGGTGGAACTGCTGATAATACAGAATATAAATAAAATGCAATACAGCTCTTGCAGTCAATGACAGTCAATGTGGATTTGCCAAGAATAGACAATTTCAAAACAGTGGAATAATGTTTAAAGGAAAATACCATAATTTGGATATGACATGGTCAAATAACTTCACCAGAAACAAATTATCTATAACCACTGTCAAAAAGGAAGATTGTCCTGTGTGGAGGCCTTCAGGGGTTTGCCAGTTTGCCCTTGCTCTGCTCAGTGGAAGAGACAGTGGTTACAGATGACACCAGCCTGGGGAGGCACCATGGCTACACCGAAGCAGAGGATCAGAATTGAAAAAGTCTTGATGAGTTTAACTTGGAGCAGGGAGTCACGAAGGGAGAGGTGACAGCGGCTGTCAAACATGTACAAAGCTGTTGGGCGGGGGGGGGAGTCTGTTCTCCATGTCCAAGGGGTTAGGGCAAGAAAGAAAGGGCATCAGGTGCAGCCCTGAGGTTCAGCTGAGATGTTAAGAAACACTTCCCGTGAGCAGACACAGTGCAGTGCTGCGACAGACTGCCTGGAGGGGTCGTGAAGGCTTTTAACTTCATGTTAGAGAAAACATCAGCCTGAAAAATACAGGTGACCCTGCCCTGGGGCAGAGGAATGGACTAGGTGGCTTCCTGATGCTCTTTCCAGCCTTGTTTTTCTGTGGTTTCACTGGGTATTGCAAAATTATCTGGTTTTTTTGGATGCATCTGAAGAGAAACTTACTTCATCCATCCCTTACAGTGCACTCACCAGTATTACCAGGAGAAAGTAAACATATCTCTTCAACTTTAGCCTATTGTGCTTAAATGCTGCAAAATTTCATGCCATGTGATGTCAGGAATTGCCCGTCAGTATTTGGGTGCAGGGGATGGAGGGTGTTGCATGGCATACGTCTGTGCCTGGGCACAGTAGTCAGAGCTTGCAGGGCTTTATTTTGTTTCCAGTCTACTTCTTGGCTAGCCATAAAACTTCAGACCTGGCCAGGTGAAATCTGGCTCTATTTTAATCAAGAAATTGTGGCACAAAAAGAAAGATTTTTCAGGTGTATTCAATTAAAAGCTTTGATAAGAAGGGATATTTTGATACAAATCCACTTCTATAGCAGCTCTTCACAGCAAAACATGTCTACTAAAGGCAAAATGGTAGCAATTTCCCTTCCCTTTCACGCAAGCCCTGATCCTACACCTGGGGATGCTGATGTGGAGAACCAACCCAAGGTGAGAGGTGTGCAGACACAGAGCAGCAAACACTCTACCAACGCTGTCATCGGATTAGCTCTGGCTAGAAGCACGTCACCATGGGGTAGATATCTCTGAGACATTTTTATCAGCATGAAAGCTAGCCTTACAGGTTTTTTTGGTGCCGGGGAGGTGTATGAAGCCTCCCTTGTCCCCCAGCTTTGAGGTGCAGCACAGCAATGTGGTCTGCTCCTGCCCAGATGCAGGAACATCAGGTGCAAGGGGCCATCAGCAGGAGGATGGCTGCATTGCTGTGCTGAGTAACTGCATGAAGTGTGGTCATCATGGCACACGATTGGGAAGGGGAATCAATCTGCAGGAGTTTTGGGGCATGGTTGGAAGAGATAGGGTCTTTGGTGGCCATCTTCTCCTTGCACCCAACTCTGAATGTTCCTGCAAGGTTTATTCCCAGATCAGGTCCCTAACCCAGTTCACATCATTGCCCTGTGCTGGCACAACTGCTTGCAGGGCAATGATGTGAACTGGGTTAGGGACCTGATCTGGGAATAAATCTGGCAGGAATGTTCAGGGTTTTGAACTCAGATGCTTAAAAAGAACCCCAAATGCATTGGTACAAGTGAATGGGGTGGCACGGGAGGGAAGTCATAGGACTTCTTAAATTAGTATCACCAGACAACCACAAATGTGTCCCAGTGCTCAAGGTTTGTAGCTTGACTGGTTTGAATGGTGAGTGTAGAGCCTGCCTGCGCAGTGGTATCTGCTGCCAGATACCACTATCGGTGTGTCATGGCAGAAAATGTCCCTGCAAATGGAAATCTCCTTCCCTCTGACCACCTGGAGGAGTGGCAGCCACAAACGCCAGCCAACGTAGGGAGCCGACATCTTCAAAGTGCCTTACTCATTGAAGTGAATGTGAATGATGCCATTGACTTCAATAAGAGAAGGATTGGACCCAAAGCAACTGGCATTCAAAGGAGTGGGAAAAAAAATACATATATGCTTTGGGGAGGGGGTGATGTCAAGAGGGCATCTTAAGTTAATTTCAGATTTGTTTTTAAGACTACAGCTGGGTAGAAACATTCCTTTGTCAGGAAACCGTACTTAAATTAACCTGTGATCACACCAGCAGATGTAAAATGGAAGCAAATGTATTATACATCACTGTCTTGGACATTAGTTCTGAAACCGCCAGTGATCACACTCCACTTCAAAGAGACCCTCTACCAGGGGCTTGGCTGGGAAGATAAAGCCCTGGCTATTTACCTTCTGACCTTGGTTCAAGACTAAATTGAGAATCTAAATGAAAGTAGTTTGGTGGTCTCAGCTCAATCCCTCGTAGACAGTTGTCCATATCACAAAAGCACCATCCCTAGTTTAACACAATTTGGCACGGCCAGTCTTCTCTGTTCAGGAGAGACCCTGGGCTAAATTAACACAGAGACTAAATTACATCTCATATGCCATCGTAGAGATGGCAGTCTTCGAAATGGTGCCTTGGAATAGCAGCCTGTGTGGACGGTCTCCAAACTGGCTTCTGGATAAAGAAATCTGTTTTCAGAGCTGCCACTTTCAAGCCTATTGCTTAAGCCAAAAATGAAAATAAAAGCAAATCACAACACAGGCTTTTTAGGAACTCATACTTAGAACAAGGGTGATGATCTTGGAGAGATTAAAATACACATTCTAAGTGTTTACTGAAATAGCTGAAATTCTACAGATTATTTTCTCTTTTTAAAAAATCTAATGAGCCATGGCCATAAATTGCAGAAATTAAATATATTTTTTAATTATTATTATTACTTATTAGAAAATCCAAAAGAACACGGATACTGCCGTACAAATGTTCAGGAAGGCATTTGATAAACATACATATTCATCATTTACTCATATGTATCTAATCGATCAAACAGATTTAGCGCTTGATACTGTAAACAGCTATAGTCATATTTAAATAGGAGTTACCGAAATATTTACATTCAAACATACCTCTAAGTCTTGGCAGGACGTGATTATCCAGTGTATGATAATATATGATGGATATTGTGATATAGATAGCATGACATAAATATAACATTTATAGCCTGCATGTAGGCTACGTGTTGTGAAAGCTGCAGAAGCTCTAAGTGGAAGCCCCACAATCAATAACGAGATCATTACAACAAGCGAGAGCGAAGCCTGAATACAATGCAGGAAAACAATGTCATATACTCACTTATACTCTGATTGTGAAATGTCTTTCGAGCAAGCCGAGAGGACAGATGGTGTAGCGGTTTCCATGCTAGCCTCTGACTCCTGCTCACTTTCTGGCTCTTCCTTACTCTTTATGTCTGACTTTGGTCACGTTGCTTAGGCTGGATCTTAGCATTTTTCAGTGCTTTGGGGCAGTAAAAATTAGTAATAGTAAGTGTTGCTATTAGAGGGTCTGGATGAATATCGGAAGTAGTCTGACAAACATCATTATAAATGCCCTTTATGCCTGTCAGCCTCAAAAAGCTTTATAAATGTTTCACTTTTACTTCCTATGGTACTGCTGGAAAGCCAGAGGTATCACCACACACAGGCTATGCCTGGGGAAACTGAGGCACGAGGCCGTACTAGTAATTTTCAGAAAGTCACAGACGGAGGCTGTGGTCCAACCTTCTGTGCTAGCAATTAGTAAATCCTTCTTTTCCTCTTCCCAGAAATACCATGGAAATAGGAGGAAAAAATCTTCCATGTACAAGGACTGAGGCAGCTGGCGTATTTAATCTGACAAGGTCAGGAGTGGGATGTAATAGGGGATATTGGTAAACTCCTGCAAATGAAAAGATGATAAAAATTCATCAAGCAGCAACAGAAAAAAATGTGTTTTCTTAAATCAGGCCCTATACACAACATAAACCTCGTCTGCTCAGGTGCTGCAAACCCTTACACCTCTGAGCAGCTTTTTGCGCCAGGACTATTCAAAAGCTTTTTGCCTCTCAAAAGTGTAAATGCTTGCAAGACTGGGATCCCAGCTTGCAACAGAAGTATTTCTCATGCCACTGGAAGGAAGGCCTTGCTCCAAATCCCACCGAAGGCGACAGGAGGGCTCCCATGCCAGGGCTTTGGAGCAGACCCTGCCTGGTAAAGAAGCATCATATATTATATACCTAATTTTCAAAACTGGGTGCCTCAAATATGTCTCTGGGCCAGTCTGTGTGATGGCAGAGGTATTTCACGTTGTGTGCTCAAGAATCGAAATGCTCACAAAATGCAATTTCTGTGCCTGGCGTTAACTTTGCACAGAAGGACTGTAATGTGCATGTTGAGAGGCAGGTTTTGTGTGTTTTATTTTGCTAGAAAACGGTTCCAGTGCACCCCGCACTGGTCCCCATATGCTGTTCTAGACCGGTCTGTCATAAAAATCCCCCCTCGTGCTCACAAAAACAGTGACCCCACATAAACATATGCTCCCCAGACAGTCCCAGACTTTACGGCATTATAAATGCGTTTGGGGAGATGCTGTGCCCTGCCGCTTCTAAATGCCTCGGCTGGCTGGGAGGATGCTCAGCGCCGGGCAGGATCGGGCCTTTTTGTACACATGGCGCTTTCACTGACATCAGTGAGGGTTCGGAGCTTGAATCCAAAGACATACATGGGGCTGGCAGGAGGCCGGGGCAGGGGTCTAATCTCCCCTGACTGTGCATGTGAAACCGCTATTAATCTTAATGGGAGTGCCACACACTCATCAAGGGAAGAATAGATGAAAGGGAGAATCACAATAGATCATTAGATTAAGCAAATAAATATAAATGAATATTCGTTTGGCCTTTAAAAATATTTTCGTTGACGATAATGCAAATATTAGGAACGTTCTTTTAAATATAAAGCCTCCTTGGATGGTTTCCTTCCTTCGGTGAATAAGTGAAGAGTAACAGAGAAATAGCACTCGTCCGCGCACCTCTCTTGGGGCGTTCAAGACGACCCAGCTTGTGCTAAGTGCTTCTAACACACCATGGAAATAGATTTTTTTTATTTCTTCCTGGATTCTGTGTTTTAAAAAATATGATATTCCTCTTGATGCCCTGCATATTTTTCCCTGCCCCGTGGAAAAATGGATGATAGGGTCCTTCGCCCAGTTTGTGTTATGGGAACAGGCTGAGCCCCACAGAAGGAGCGGTGCCAGAGAAGGAGGAGGAGGAGGAGGCTCGGGGAGGTCTGGATGCGCGGCGGCCGAGCAGAGCTTCTCCGAGGGGTTTTCATCCCTGCTCCTCACCGCAAAACCAGCTGAAAAAGCAAGGGGGGCTCCTCCGAGTGACCCCCATCATGGGGCAAACTGGGAATTTCCTCCCAGTTATTAGCGGTCCTCTGGAATATGAAATGGGAGGGGGGACCTTTGCTTTTGCTTCGGCCTCTCTGTAACGATGCTAAGCACATAAATCAATACAAGAGGGTTCGCAGCACCAAAGCGTGGCCTGATCCTGCATCTGGGTCTCTGGGATGGAGGCAGAAAGGAGCTGACTGCAGGCCTGGAGGGAATTGGGAATATTGTCCTGCGGGGACCTTGAATCTATTTGCTTCTAAATCCGCCAAAGAAGAGCAGGTCTCATTTCAAACGCTGATATCCAGAAAGCAGCACGCAGGTTTTATTAAATTTCCATGTCCTTAAAACTCAGCGGAAGGGTAGGAGCAGAAGTCCATTTCTAACCTTTCACAAATGCACTGATATTAAGAAGTTAGCCACCATGGGCTGTATCATACTACCATTTTTTTAAGCAAAAATCAATGAAGAACCCTGCCTAAAATCAATGGGATAATTTGCCACATTAGTATTGCTTTCGAGCTAACTCACAGCAGTCTAACAGCGCTTATTTTTGTTAAAGACAACAACATTGCTGCCCAAGCGATGCTTATAAGTCTTCTCCTTTCTTCTCACGTTATGGCTCAGGAAAAATATGATCTTTACTGGCTCAGAGGAAAGAAAACTCGTGCAAAAATTTTAATGAATGAAAATGCTTTCCTGGGAGAAATGCTTTCCCATCAGGATCCTGTACGATGAAGTGCAACGACTCTCTGCTGTGAATAATTTTTGCCTGGTCTGTCGTCTCTTCCAAATTATTTACTATGTGCAAAGTCAGCCAGAATTCAGAAGAAATTGGGCTCGTCGTGACGTAACGGGAGATGTGTGGGAACAAAAGGGCATTCCTTTATCCTTGCCTGCAACCCGAGCTCGGCAGCTTTGAAAGCTTCTCAAGTCTTCCACCAAACTCCTACCCCCTCTTTTCTATTTTTTTTTTTTTTTCCCTTCTGAAAAGTAATTAATATAATCTCATCAGCGGCCCTTACGCAACTGCTCACCTCAGCTTCTCTCTTAGGGTAAAAGCGGTCGTCCTGGGAAGTCGGCAGAGCCGCCCCGAAACACCACCGCTCCCCCTGCCCCGGGTACGGCTTTGGAGGATGTTTTTAAAGGCAGATCAAGTTGTAAATGGCAGGGATTTCTTCCAACGGCCCTTGTCGGGCTGGCAGACCCTGGATTTACGCCCATCCTCACCGTCCTGCGTGGGGCTGGATCTTGGCGGCTGCCCTGAATAGGGCTTTTGCAGGAGACGGGATTACTCACACGAGTAACAGCTTGCGGGGATTTGGCCTCCCGTTCCTGCTCGAAACACATGATTTTTTTTTTTTTAAGCATAATTAAAACGGTGCTATAAGCAATGGCTATCTGGATGTGGCCTCTGGCATTTTTCACATTGCAGGGGTAAAATAATACGTCCTGGTTAATTTGAGGGGAGGGTTTGTGGCTGCTTTTGAGTGTCCCTAACGAGGACTAAACACAAGGAAAAAAAAGGAGACGTTGTGCAAGAAGAAATTCAGGTTTCCTGTAGAGCCCTTCAGCCAGGGAGGATGACGTGGGGAATTCCCTCACCTTTTGGTACAGCATTAAAGGATGTGATAGGGAGCTGGTGTAATCCTTGTCAATAAATGCAATAGTCAGTGAGCAAAATTGCCACAGTGCACACAGAAATTCAGCCTTCACTCACCATATGGAACAGCTGGGAAGAGTTTCAAAACTTTTCCTCCTCCTCCCCTCCCTTCTCTTTATTATGATTTTTTTTCATATGTGCAGAAAACAAAAGAAATAAAACAACCTGACAACTTCGTGCGTTGTCTTGTGACCAAAAAAAAAAAAAAAAGCAAAAAAAAATAAAAGCCTGTGAAGTATCACTGCTATGTTTTAGTCTAATGCTACTTCTATCTTTTATCCTTTTTAATTAGAAGGCAAATTCTCAGACCGCCAGGCCTAATCCCTACACAGTGGAACAAAGCCCAGCAAAGTCTTTGAACACTGCCCAGCCAGGCAGCACAAACCCTAGTAACTGTTGGCAGTAGGGCTAGGACTCTGACCCTCATCTTAGCCATTCTCTTCCAGCCCCTGATGCTCCCTGCCCTTCGAAACCTTGTCTGTTGTTCTTCTGTTTGGACTGAAAAGACAAAAGGGGAAACAATGTGGGAAACCTAGAGGATTGGCTAGGTGGGATGCGGGGGAGCTGGTGACGGATAGGAGAAAGTAAATGGAGTTTCACGGGAATGGACACAGTGGGGAGAATTGGATCACCAGATTATGTCTTTAGGTTCAAGAAATTTCTTCATCCCTCACTAAATCTTTTCATGGACAATGCCACTTTTAAACAATTGTTGCATTTCCAATTACTACAGGAGTGTTCAAACAAACGGCAAAACCCTTAATGAAAAGTTTGCTCATATTTTAAACTTTGGAGATCAAAATCCATAAAACAAATAGCTTTTACATGAGTTTCGCTCAGACACTTATGTCTCCAAATTATTTACACTTGTGATATTTCCAGTTGAGAGCATAATTTGTGCCTAGTCAAGCAAAACACGCAAATACATATAGCTACATGAATTTCCAGAGCTAGCGGGAGCACCGCAGAATAAACATTTTGACTAAGGTAGGCTCATGTCAAGCAAACCAATATTAAAAAGCTCTGCCTGCTTTCTATTATTTTGGCTAACTACAAATCATTAAGAGAGAAAACAACAGATGTGGCTACGAGCACTCAAACATCTTCCAAACTGTGTCTATGCACATCAACATAAAAGCCTGAATTACTGTAGTGTGCAGGGATGCTGCAAAGGGTGACGTGATTATTTGAATATATGCGTATCATATGTAACCACTATACCTAAAGAGGTAAAGAAAAAAAACCCAAAACCCTAGCGGAAAAAAAATAGCGCAAGCCCCCTGAAACCTGGGGTTTCAGACAATTTTACTTTCCCTTTAAAAATTTGAGGCAGGGCTTGGCTTTCCTCCAGCTGATGTAAAATGGGATATCTCCCTAATTTACTCCATGGAGGATCTGACCCTTTTCCTTTTTTTTTTTTTGGCACTTTGGAGTAGCATTTACAAAGGACAGTTTCTGATTTCGAAAAGACTAAGTCTGTTTAGGGAAAAGGGGCATAAGCTCCTCAGATATTTAGGCACTTTTAAAGACATTTACCCTAAATCCTTACACTCATAGGCACTCACTTTTGAAGGCTAAAGTGGCGGTGTGTTTTTAAAGTAATTTAGTTAAACCAGTGCAAAACTCTTTGTGGACATCATAAATCAATTTAAACCTGGCTTATGCCTATTTAGCTTAGTTTAGCTACTAAGTGTCTTAAGCTAAATTGATAAGCCATTTTTAAACCCATTTAAGAATGTCTACATAGGGCTTTGTGCCAGTGAACTTAAATCAATTGAAAACCAATTTTAGCCGGTACCATTTTGAGTGTAGACAAGATTAGGCATCTTGAATGGGAAAGTGTGCTGATCCCGTGTTTTCCTTATAACACCTCTGATTCCCAGCACACGGGGCTGGGACCCTAAGTGGCGTGACCAATTTTGTGCTATGACTGTAGCGTGTGTTGCAGCATTTTTTTGGCCATGCCGTAATTGTGGCATTGAGCTGCTTTAATCGATATTTGCCTGGTGGCAACAATTAAAGGCTTCGGCTGAGCTGGGCTCTGTTGTGCTTGGCAAAATGTTCATTGTAGTCTTTCATTTGTAGGGTTTTGATTCTACAGGAGGATGCAGAAGACGCAGAGGGGTCGATACTGTTTTGTAAGGTCACCCCAATGCTAAATGGGTTCACTGCTTATGGACCAGGAGCTGCAGGCATGGGCTCTGTGGTGCTCCCCATGGGCAGAAGTGCCTACACAAGCAGTTTGGTGGGCAGATGGGGGCAGGTATTTCCTCTGGAGCGACAAAAGTTAGGACCTTGCCTTGCAAACACCACCTTGGCTTGGAGGACCAGGCTAGGAGACACCCCGGGGTGCAGGCCAGCGCAGAGACAGAAACAAGACGGTGCCGGGGTCACCTTGGCTTGGCTGCTGCAGATCTCCTCTGGTTTGGAGCATCCAAAATGGGCATGGAGATGGAGAAGGGCCTTTTTGTTCTCCTGGTAGAACTGCTCGGGAGTGCTTTCCCTAAGATGGTCCCAAAAGGCCACCAGTGCAGGCAGTGGACACAATAGCTGTCTCTCAGCTTGGTCCTGTCACATCTCACGTGGGGGGGGACCCAGATGACTGAGGGCACCTGTGGAAAAGGTGCATCAGAAGACTGACACCATCTTCTCCACCAGTGTCTTCTGTATGGATCAGGCATGGAGCACCACAGGCAGGGCTAGACCTGAATTCAGGCAGGTATGAAAGGATGGGCAGATTTTAACCTTGTCTGTGACCTGAAGTGCAGTGCCATGACTCCAATATTTAAATTTAAGCGTGCCCTTAAATACTTTTCTGAACTGAATCCAGCTGAGCTTCTACTCTTAAAAATGAACATTGCACGCTCAGGCAAGGGAGACCTCGATACAAAACACAGTTGCTATCGTGCATGTGCTCGAAACCCTCTGGTTCAGCTCCTCTGGGGATGGGAACTTGGTACGACTGCCCGAGGATGGACGGGGAAAGGTGGTTTTGGGTAGCGTGGCTGTAGCCGTGAGGATGTTGGGTGAAAGGGTTGTGCTCCATCAGTGCAGCGCGAGCAGCTGTGTCCGTGCCGTACATCGCCGACTCCATGTTACTGTCAGGTGCTAAGAGGGATTTTTTATTAAAACCTAATCAAAAGCTGGGGTGGTTTTGTGCCTGTCGCCAAATAGATTTTTTTTTTTTTTTAATGAAACAACCAATTTAAGAAAAATCCTGCAAATTCTGACCAAATTCCAATCAGATTTAAACTCATGAAAAGAATTACCGTTTGTCCTACACTGGCATGTTTTGTTCACCGCAGGTGGTGCTTTCTTGCTGTAAATGGGGTCTGTCACGTTGTCATCATGTGTTCGGTTTCTGCATAGGTATAAACGAGCTGTTTACCCAAACGAAGGAGGAGCAGATAAATAGAGACATTTCCAGTTTCTTTCATTAAAAAAAAATCCTAAATGGTAGATGAAATTCATGTGATCTCCCATAATGTATAACTTTTTGCTTTCCGTCACTGTATCAGTGACAATTATATTCCTTCCTTCCTCATTTCCTTGGCATAAAACTACGCCTGTGCCACCGTCCATGTATGTGTGGTGGAGAGGAGCTGCAAGTCTTTCTTGTAATCTAACCATGCACAAATTTCCAAGTGTTTTTCCATGCCATTAATCTTAATATTGAGTGCTCTAATCTGTTTATAGCGCACAATACACGCTACCCCCCCGATAAAAATCTTTTATACGCGTCTGGGCAAACAGCATGAATAAATAATGTCCGATTTCCATATTGCAAAACAAACAGCTACTGTAAATTTATTTTTATTTCCAGCCTCGTTGCATCCCTCATCGGGTGGAGCCTCCTTGCCCCGGAGTGAAAGGGATCAAAGATAACATTCTTCTCTGTCTGGGTGTACTTTGTGGACCTGCCTCCCAACCGCGGGATGAAAGGAACTTGCTAAACTGTTGCCATTTTGCAACATCTGCTATAATTCCCCTAAATCCAGATTTGTCTGACACAGAGAGCTCCTGTTCTTACATCATTGCCATGTGACAGTATAACACCAGTCACATCAAGCTTGAGGATTCCAGCTCCAGGCAATGATAATATGAAGAAAACCTTTTTTGCCTAGGGCAAAACACTTGTAGCAAAGTATTATTCATCTGGCCAATTTAAATCTTCTCTCAAAAAGGTACCCAGAAACATATGCAGCATGCCTTTGTAAAAGGCTTGAGCTGCTCATAGGCAAATGACCTGAACCAAGAGTACAAAACCCAATGTCCTAATTAATTACTGCTAAGCAGCTCTGATACACAGAAAAGAAATGCTGGTACTAATCCTTAACCCTGTCCTACATTCTTAAAATAGCCAAAATATTGCTGACAGCTAGGAAAACAAAATTGCCTCTGATTTAAAGGTTTTGGACCCCGGCTTAAAAATAAGATCAGAATAAAATATTTGAAAAGAGTGATTTTGGAAAAGTTGTGTTGGAACACATACTCTGGCTCCACAGTGGCGTGGTCCCCTGTTTCGGGATGGAAATAGTGCCAGGAAAGCAAAGCCTGGCTAAAACCTCTCTGGGTCCGTGTGTCCCCCTTTGCTCTGCAGACCTGCAAGGTTCTTCAGCTCTGCGGCTCTGCCTTGTTTCTCCCGATGAGCACACGTTGTCTGAACACCACCCTTAATTTATAACAGGGCAAAATAACATCAAAATACGTAAAGGCAATGCCATTAGCACCCCGCTTACTAAAGCAGACAGTTGGAGCATTTATTGGGGCATAATCCTTCAGTTTGCAGGCAATAATGTTGAAAACTAGATTCAGTGTTGACTATTGACAGCCACATTTTCTTACCAGTTTTCTGGGTATAGCAGCTTGGTCCGGCAATGGGGAAATTCACATTTTACTAGATTTGGTAATTATGCATCTCACGATGGAGCTGGTTGGTGTTGGGTGGAAAAGTGGTCTTTTCATGGCTTGGGAGGGCAGGGAGGAATCCATTTTAGAAAGGAAACAAAACGTCGGCTAGAGGGAGAGGACTGCTTGCATTTTCCTTTAGAAATGTCATTGTTTTCAGACGTGGAGATAACCACATCCAACACAAGCATCCTTTTGGTAATTTCAGGTTAAATGTCTCAGACACCCATTCCGTTCCCAGTGACCACCTCACTGTTTCCACATTTATTTTCACGTCTCAGCAAGGCAGGAAAATCCTATTATCTTTATTTTCAAGTGAGGAAGGGATGCTGAGAGACTCCCCTGAGGTCATGCAGGAGGCCTGCACCACCGTAAGGAGTAGGACCCATGTCCCCCACATCCTTAGGCACATCCCCTAACGACAGCCATAGTTCACTCCTGGTAATAACCATATCACATAACCATGAGTCTGTTTAGCAAAGGACTTTCCACGAGGCTCAATTCCCTGGTAAGAGTAACACAAGAGCTAGTGTAGACGTTATACTGAGTTCAAAGGAGACTTTCTACTTGGCAATACGATTCTCTATTTCTTTCTCCATCTCAGTGATGACTTTGGGTGAGGGTATTTTTTTAGCCAAGAAGCACCGGTGTCAGGCACTCAGTGTTCATTGGTGCTGTCCTGAACTGGCTCACAGCAAACTGTTGAACATGGTCATTGTGTTGTTGGCACCCATAAGGCTGCGTCTTCCATTCCATCAAGATACAAGTTTCCCGTGAAGAGAAAGGAAAACCTTTTCCTTAGGTGCAGCCCCACTCCCTGCATGTGGTCTAATCCTGCAAACTGGGCTGTGGTCCCGTGGACTGGCATTTGTGAAGTGACTCGGTGACTTCATGTGAAGGACCTGGTTAGCAGGAATTGGGCTCTGAAGTTTTTCTCTGACAACCAGACCAGGCCAGGAGTCTCCAGTGGGTTTACTGACTGGAGGAACCCCAAACCATTTGCCCGTGAGTATCTTCCTTCTGCCCATGCCACCTTCCTGCAGGCTGTGGCTCTCACAAAAGCCCCAGCTACAGCTTTGCATTCCTCGTCAGTAAGGATGTGTCAGCAGTCCTTTGTCACTTCGCTATTACAAACTTAATGCCTAAGTGATGTTCTCAGGGATGACACAGCTTAGTGATGACATTGAGTGCATAAGCTCTGACTCAGAGAGATGCAACACCTCCACTTTGGGGGTAATTCCCCTGCCTGGTTTTGCTTTTCATACCATGCAGAGCACTGACTTCTGTTTCTGCATGTACATTTTAGGGGTCAAGTGCCTGCAGATGCTATGAAACCCAATGTGCTCTGGCTTCTCCTTGCCCAGTGAGACCCCTAAATGAGGGATGCAATCAGAGCTGGCAGTTTCTTGGAGAAAGCCACTGCCACGCTCCAGGACACCCACTCCAGGAGGGAAGGTCCTTTCCATTAAGGGTTGGCAGAGCCTGCAAATTAAGAGAAGGGGCAAGCGCAGCTTGGCTGGCCGGGCACTGGGGCGCAGCATCCTCCTGCAAGCCAAGGCAGCACCGGTCCTGGGCACCTTCACTCCCTCCTGGGATTCCCAGATTGCAGTAGCGGTCATCCATCTCCACAAGTAATAAATTACAGTGACTATAATGAAGCATCAAATGTCCTCTACGGACATCCCTTGGGGCCATAGCTGTTGGGGCACCATCACCCCTTGTTCTTTTCTAGAGATCACCCTTACTCTGATCATCTGCTTCATTGAAATTACCAATGCCTGGTCCTCAGAGGGGTTTCTGCATCAAACCCCTCCACACGAGACTTAAATACGTAGCTGGCTTTGATAACCTGGGCACGTAGGATTGATATGGCTCTGCAGATCCCTTCCCATGGCTCTGCAGGTCACTGGGACTTCCAGCATCCCTGTCCTGGGTGACTGGTTGTGGCTAGAGCCCCCATTCAATAGCTCATTAAAGAGGACATTTTTATTTTCAAAAGGGTTACATATTATCAAGGAAAGTGCTTGTTTCTATAACCCAGATAATTACATAAAATCAGGATTTCTTTACTCATTATTAGCACTATTTTTGAATTATTTGCAGGGAAATAAAACTGGTGTCTGCAGTCCTGCTCATTTCCTAGACAAACATTCTTGTTAAATCCACATCCCCTGTTTTAACTTGTCTTTTTTTTTTTTTTCTTTCCGTAAAGCGCTCTTGCGATCTTCCTAAATTTGGCTGTGCCACCATTTCATTTTGCTAATACCCCTTGAAACTGTTAACACTTTCTCCTGAATACTTTCCTAGTGGATACGAAGCAAAAAGGAAGAAAGGCTACTGTCAAATTGATTAAGTGAAAGCTCATTAGAGAAAGTAACAAGAGGTAAAATCTGCATATGCATTGCAGAAATGTGTCTGATCTTGCTAAGTTGTGAAAAGACAAAATAAGCTCAAACCTCCTTGTGCTGTAAGTAGTTCGGGGGAGATGGGGGCTGGGGATGGGAAGGGTTCCCAAACCGTGTTACATTAACTATTCCTCCTTAGAAATACGCTGTAGAGCAGCCCCTGCTAACACCACTTCAGTGAAGGGTTTGCCAGTGTTTTAACGATGAACCCTGATTTATAGGGGTTTGTGCCTGTGCGGTAAAAATTTGCTCTTCTTTGAACCCTGACAAACAAGACCACAACACAAAACCTCTAAACAAAAATCCAACAAAACTGTTTAAATGGTGGTTTCTTAAAAAAGAAATAACATGAAAGTCAGTGGTAATTACTGTGTGCGTTCTCAGAGCTGAAAAACACCTATTTCCTTTTCCTTCTTTTTTTTTTCCCCAAGTGAAGTTAGGTAGTTTGTTGGCCTGAGATAGGGAAGATCTCACTTTGGTTTTAACAAGCTAACCGGTCAAGTTATGGATGTCTGAAAATGAGCCCAATGATTAGCTCGTCCCGGGCAGACACAGATGTACGGGCATGAGCTCGACATGTCCTGCGCTGGGAGCACCTCGGGTCAGATCCAAGTTTGTGAGCATGTTTCTGGGTGTTTTGCCGTGACAGTTCGTTGTACCTGCTCCGAGGCCAGGATGCTGCAAGGTCTGCAGATGGATTTCGTCTTCCCCCCATAGTTTGTCCCCCCATGACCAGGGATATCTGGCTGCCCGTGGGGATGCTTCACTCCAATGCACCATTTTGGGGTGTCTTCCCTGGCTCAGCTCAGCCCTCAGCCCTTGTCAGAGGCTCAGACTGAGCACCCTGCGATGGCTGCAGCTTAAATTGACTTTAATTTTTGAAAATATGGATAGAAATTTGAATGCGACTTTGAATATGGGCTGTACATCTCCTTCCACAGGCTTTTTTAGGAGAGGTGCAGTGCGCCAGCACCTAACCCTTGCTGCCCGTGGTAAAGGTGTTAATAATACCTTAAATATCTTTGCTTTTAAACATAACTCCCTGGCAGATTTTGTTTCTTCTACTTTTTTTTTTTCCAAACATATATCCCAATTAAAAGAGGAGAAAGAAGAGGAATACCAAAATACCAAGCTAAAGTAACGTGATAACTTTGACCTTAATCCATAAAAGACAGATATTTTACGGTTCAGGCTAAAACTCAAGGCTGACATCTAACCTGACACAAATATGCCGTTGCGTGTAAGAGTCCTTGTTAAAAAAAAATGCCGGGAATCTGCAGGCATAAGCCTGACAGAGCTAATTTAAATAGGAAAATGTATCTGTTTGGGAGGTAGACCACACGTCTGAAAGTTATGAAAGGAAACGCCAATAATAACCATCTATGGCAGAGCACGTTCCTTGGAATGTGGAAATTACTGTATTACAACAAAGCTGTTGTTTCCACCAGGGTGTTTTGTAGCCTGGCTCATAATATTATGTATTTCGGCAGATCCTTGTAATTACAAATTTAAGTCTTAAATCCTCGGCTTTTCTTTATGTTCTTAAAGTACCCCTATAGGTATCCTCACTCCAAGCTTAAATCAGACCCAAAATACAAGGTGAAATGGGGCTGGTTGAATTCCTGCACTTTATAATGATATTTATTAAGCTAGTTTTGAAGATAAATGTTGAGCCGAGCATTTCATTTAAATCCAATGGTACCTCCAAAGCGCTCTGGAATTGTTTAATTAAAACCAAGGTGCACATTAATAAGAAAGGATATCATTTTGTCATTTATACATAATTTCTTTATTTTGTTAGGGGAATAAAAAATGAAGAAAGCCCCCAAAACTATAAAGAGAAGGAAGGACCAGTAAGCCTGATAATAGCCCTCCATGGAGAAGAAATAAGTATACAACAGAAGAAAAGCACAGTGAGGAACATAATGTTAGTAAAACACTCTTAATGCTACACAAGCTGTAGAAAATGCTACTTTGCATTTGGGCTGCAGCATCGTTAACTGTGAGCAATTGAGTAAAGAGTGCACCTTTTAAACTAATTCCTTGTGCTGGAGACATAGCCACATCCAGAAGCCTACCTCATTAATATGCTATAGTGGTCAAATAGGAGATTAATAGCAAAGTCACCTGCTAAACCTACAAGGAACCTGTTGATTAACAATAAGCTCCAAAAATAAGATACCAGCCTGCAAAGCAAAATTGAGTCCAAGGGCAACAAGTGCTTCTGTAATTTATTCCTTCTTTACACAAGGGCATAAAGCTCCCTTTATAACCGTGTTTTCAAGGCCCTGCTGTGAGCTGTAGGTGTGAGCTTTTCAGCTGATTTATTAATTTTAGTTTCAATCAAAGTGTCACCTGCAGACACAAAAATGTAGGCCTCGCCACAGAAAATACAGTGGAGAAAAAAAAAAAAGAGAGAGAGGAGGAAAAGAGAGAGAGGGGAGAAAAAGAGAGAGAAAGACCAAAGGTTTTATTCTGAGAAACTCTGCCAGCAATTTTTTTTAATTTTTTTTTTTTTTCACGTGAACACCGGACGGCCTATTCTCCACGAAGCCCAAATAATTCCCAGCCACATAATTAAAAAAGAAAAAAAAAATTCCCAAATTAAACATTTTTGTCATACTTCGAAAGTCAGCCTCAGACCCGGGAAATGGCGCTAACCCGGCGGCTGCCAAAACAATCAGCCCCTGTTGTCAGTAGGGGGACATTCTCCCCAACCAACCGCCTGAACAACAAGTCCACTGAGCAAAATGTGCAAAAAATTCTCAATTAGTTGTCTTTATTTAGTGAACACTATGGGGTCCTCAACGGCGCTATAGAATTATGGCAGGAAAGCTGAGCTCTTCAGTGGCTTATTAGCATTCTCCGAGGGTTGGAGTGCTGCTGGTAGCAGACTGGTGCCTCCAAGAGCTGGTGGTGGGACCCCGGCACTCCTTCGGTTTTGTCCTTTTGTCCTTCCCAGCCAGCAGGAAGTACAGCCCCATGGCCGGGGTATTCTGGGATGGATACCTTCATCTCATTCACCTCTCGCAGGACCGGCAGCGCCCGTGCCTTTGTCAGTGGCCGTGAGCATCCTTCTCGCCTAGGAAGCAAAAGCTCCGGGTTTGCCTTTTTTAAAAAAAAAAAAAAAAAAGCCAACACATTTAGAAAGTGGGTTTTCTCCCTCCTCCCTCCTCTCCCCACCAGCTTTTCCAAATGAACATTGCCGTCAATGGGCCGGGGTCGAAGAAGCTAAATGTTATGCTGCCGTCCTATTAAATTACATCAGATGTTATCGACACCCCGCTTTGACGTTAGAGCAAAAGAAGGCAAATAGGGGTAAATAGAAGTATCTCCCCGTCCAATTCTTATCTTAATTTAAATGTAAAGTGAATTTTTTTTTAATAAAAGAGGGGGGAAAAAAAGAAGTTTGTTAGCAAGTGCTAGAAATGTCTTTTCTGAGAAAGAGGGTATTTGCTGCTTTAGGGAAAACACTATCATTGACTAAATTAACAAGTTGTCTTATCAACTGCCATAAGCCTTGAAGTCTAATTAATTTAGTACTGATCAATAGCCTTGAATGAAGCATTGATTTCTGCAGCTTTCCAGGGCTGCAGCAGAAACACATTCTCTGCTTCATGCACACTTCTTTCATAGGAACCATGCATTTGTGCTATTAACGTTTATTTCCCCCTCTTCAACATCCAGCAAGCATTTTAGGAATTAATTTTCATAGGAGAGTTGATTTTTTAAATTATTTTGAAGAAAGAAAGTGGCACGACAGGGGGTCCCGGGAAATGTACTTCTCTCTTCTTTGAGTAATATTCTGCTATAAAAATCTCTACCTAGGAGGAAAAGGATTCAGCAGTAGATCATGAAATGGTTTAAAGCTTGGCAGAACTGTAGAGAAATCAGTGGGGCTTTCCTCATTCATGCCCACCAAAGGATTGACTTCTTGAACACATACGATGGATTGAGCAGTAGGACCCTGCTCTGCTTTCAAGATAGAGACCTACAGCTCTGAATAGCGTATTAAAAAAGTTACAGCATCAACCCAAACCAAGGAGCCCTCCACAGTCATTAGAATAAAGAGCAGTCTCTAAACACAAACGGATGAACCTGAAATTAAAATTGCTCAACTGGTGTGGGCATATTCAAGCTGCTGTCAACAGACGTGCCATGGCAGCCCATGGAAAACACGGTCCTCAACACTTCCATGAGGGCAGGTGAGACTTAGAGGACAGTGGCTTAAATTTCTTGGGAAGGAAAAGGAGACACCGAAGGAGCGTACGGTGTTGATGAAGAGGCTGTCAGAAGCTCCATCTTGGTGGCGGTGGCTTCAGACCAAGTGGTGTGTCCACACTACACCAGTATGTGCAAATCCACTGACTCAAGTCCCCGTGGGTGGAGGAGGCATCATCAGCTGTGACTCTTTTGTGCCAACCTTGCCCCGGGTGGATGCGGGCTGGTGTCCCCCGGGAAATGGGCTCATTATTTGTGTCTGCAAGCCTGGGGAGGGGGAGAGCATCCCATCTGGCAGGATGAAGCCTTGGGGTTAAATTCTGCCCTGGGCTACGTCCCCGCAACACCCGCTGCTGATGGTGCTCTGCCTTTGGCACCACAGCCCGGAGCCAGAGCGTGGGGCTTCCTCGGTTTGTCAAAAAACACTCATACCCAAATCTGCTAGGACAAAATGAAGGAAAAAGCTGAATTCAGAAGGAGGAGTTGCCTATCTTGCATCTGCAGGGAAGCGCTTTGACAGCCCCTGCAGAGCTGCTGGTGTGTAAGAGAGATCAGAATCAGGCCTTAAATGCTTACAAATTAGCTTAGATTCCAAACCTGTGCTAGCAGAAGTCATCAAGCATTGGGACAGGTCTCCTCCAAACCCTTCACCTCCACCACCCTGCCTGGCCAAGGCACATCATTCACTTTATTTATTCCATGCATTCTCCTAGGGAGAAAGCTACACAAAACCGATTCCCGTGAAAAAAAAAGGTAACAAAAAAAAAAGTCACAATAGTAAAAATTCAAAACTACAGAAGAATTACATTTTACCTTTACAAAATTTGGCCCTTTTAACTTAAGGTTAAAAAAAACCCCAAAACCCACAACCATAAAAACCCCACCACAAAAGTCCCTCTCCTAGTCTGTTTGGGGGCCTCCATGAGTTTCCATAGCACTTTACAAAAGATCTTTATTGAAGAAAAGATTGGACAAACTTTCCTTATATGTGTGGCCCTAGTCATTAATTGCCCCTGTCTTCTTTACCAAGGCCTTATTCCTATGTAAATACCCTTGCATAATGTTACAGGCTATTGTCAGGCCAGCGCCAGTCAGTCGCCACTTATATGCATTTTTATTTCAATCCGCTGCGCGGAGAATGAAAAGATGTCTGGACTTAAGCTGTTTACCAACTGGGCCAAAGCTGCAGTGTGGAAGAACTGAAGAAAGCACCAGGCAACTGCAGGAACAGACTTTGACAATGCAAGCAGCCATTTTCAGTTGAGTTATTAACCTACCCTGAAACTCTTCTAATCTATGCCTTTTTTAAAGAACAAATGTACTGAACCAAACATGAATGAGCCAGGACTATTAAGAGAGAAATCCTCTAAAGGACTATTGAGCGCAACATAGGTTTGTAATCATTTTGTCTCAGTTGCCTGCTACCAACATTATCAATGATGAAAATGCTTGCTCAGTTGTGGGGGATTGTCTCGTAATTAAATGACAGCGCTGTACTGTAAAAGAACATGCAGAAACACAGGAGATACCGAGGGCTTTCAAACGAGCCGCTCGGAGAAAGGAGTAGGAATGGGGATGGATTACAAACCAGCTTGAAAAACTGAATTAAGGACATTGGGATCTTCCTTTTAAAACACAAGCACATTTTTAGGCTTGTTGGGGAAGGAAAAGTTGTTAAAATGGGTTCTCGTGAGCAGAATCCTTCAGATAAAAAGGAGCAAAAGTATGCAGAGGGAGTTCTTCCTCCTTTAGGTTGAAAAAAAGGACAAAAATGGAAAATCATATCCTCACATACACTCGCCGAAAAAGAAAAAAACTTTTAAGTTTGCTTCAGGCTACATCTTTGTAGTGACTTAATGGCACTACAATCTACATAGTGTAGTATTAGCCTTAAGAAACTCTTGACTATTTGCATGCATATTAGAATCCAATGAGAGCTTAATAAGTGCATATATATGACAGAGGAAACATCTCATTGCATAGTTAAAGCTACAAAAAAACATTGAGGGAGGCAAAGTCTTGAGTTAATTACCATTACAATGCAATCAAGTACAGCAGTCATAGCTGAAATCCTTTTCTATTAAGACCGCTAGGCTCAACCTTGTCTCTGCAGGTCAGCTCCGGCACAGATAACCTTTCCAGCAGACAAATACATGTAAAATTGGCTCATCTAATTAAAAGCTCAGGGAGGTGTAGAAAAATACCAGCACATTGAGGCTGAGCAAATCACAGAGTACGCCCTCCAGCTGGATGAAGCTACAATATGTAGCTGCTGTTTGTTCTGGAAGGAAACTGAGTCACTTACCATTTCAATAGGTTAATCAATTGACAATTAAATGGAGAAATTGGTTAACTCTGCAACAATTAACATGACACTCTATTAAGTACACTTTCTAATTGCCACAGCTGCAAGTGAAAATTAACGTCTGTGTCAAAGCGGCTGCACAAGGTTGTGCTGTTTCTGGTGGTGGTAAGGTAATAAAAGTAGCTTTAAAAGCCTGGTATTCATTTTAGACCCTTAAGCACAGTGGGGAAAGGGTACGGTGCTGAGCTCTGTGGTTCGCTACGGATGGTCTCGTATGTTTATTGTGTGTATATATATACACCCATAGGCGTACTAATACACATTTGTGCACGTCGGTGTGTACGTACATATACACATATCCCTAGTATAATGCATATCCCTTTAAAGCAACATTTAAAATCAATTATAAGCTTCTTTGAGTATTAAAGGTCTATAATACACATATATAGTGGGTGTTTGATTAAAGGTATACATGGAGAGACACATAATTACCCCCCTACTCAAAGGATAAGAAGCAAATAAAAGAAACCAAACGGTCTGATGTCTCTAGAATTGGCACTTTGATGGCAATTCAGAAAGGTTCTGGTTTTGAATAAAGATTTAGTTGTGGTGAATGCCTGACCAGGAATCAGAGCAGACATCAGCTGAGCCTAGGCCCTCCTGAAGTCGGTGGAAACATCGTCTTTGCTTTTCTCAGGACAGAAGTATTTAGTTTACAGCAAAAGGTGCTGAGCTGTTGTCCTGCGGGTTCCGTTCCCAACTCCTCTGTGCAGCTCCTGAATGCTTTGCTAGAAGAACAAGCAGGGTATAAAATACCCGCGCCTTCCAGGGACAGTGCTCCTTGCTTCAGAACCGCTGGTGGTGGATACCTGCCTCTCCCACGCAGTCTTACGGACTCTGTGTTCTGAGTGGGTGTTCAGCAGGGCAGGGCTGTCTCTTGCGGTACCGCAGTGGCCGTTGTGCACAGTTCTCAGGTTGTTTTGCAATACAAATAATCAGTGGATTCTTCATTTGGTTACCTTTAACCTCTGTTCATTCACACTGGAAAACCAGCAATCCCAACGTTCACCAGATCTCTTCTTCTGGTCAAAATACAGAGATTTGGGATGTGGAGGAGGTGCTGTTCTGGAGGAGCACAGAAATCGGGCAACAAGCCCCATCCTCATTTCGGTGACTTTTCTGGTGCTCACAAATCTGCAGGAATGAGGTTGCCTCTTTTTGGGCGTTTAGGGAAATCTGTTATCTTGTGGATCCAGCATTCTGATGGACCGCCTGTACCACACGTAGGTGGTGGAGGACAGGAGTGCGGCACAACCTTACCTTTTACTGCTGCTTTCTATCTGCTTTCTGTGGGTTGGTAGGATGGGAGGTGTCACAAACAAAGCCAGCCAGCTTATGCTGGCAATAACCTGTTTCCTACAAAGAGATATATGGGGTGCCTGTATGGGACCCCAATAGGAGAAGCCCTACAGAGACTTGCAAGGACATGGTCAGGTTTGCCCGGAGTAAATTCTATTACTTCTGAGCTCTGCTGTGAAAGAAAGCAAAGCTGTAAATCCTCAAAGCTAATAGTGCTATAATAGTAATTGTTTTGTTTGGGGTTTTTTTTTTTTTGACCAAAAAACCCCAAGGAAAGACAAAAGGTTACATCAGTAGCTGTTGTTCAGAAACGAAACCATGAGAATTACAGATTTCTGCAATAGGATGAATTAAGCTAAAAGCCATATTAAGCAGTATTGCACATCTGCTGCATTTTTTAATTCCGTATGTGTCCTTTCTGTATGAAAGTGCTTATTGTTAAACTTGTTGTCGGCTAATTGATAAAATCAAGCACCAATATTTTAACTCAGCCTGAATTCTCAACAGGCTGCAGAACTCCTTCCAGTTTGGCTTTCCAGAAACCCGTATCTGATGACAGGACTGAATTTTGCTAGGACAGCCCATTAGCTGCTTCATTTCCCGGCGATGGAGAATTTAGATTTGTAACAGACAGAAAAGCCAAAGGGACGGCGTCTGGTTTTTCCTCCATGAACAAAGTCTGTTGCGGCAGCGGGGTGGAGAACAAGGTCTGCCAGGCTTCGCCGTCCAACCTTGGAGTACCTGCAGCCACAGGAGAGGACACCGTGGGAAACAGCGTGGATGTCTGATGTGCACCGAGATGTGTCATTCGAAGGGCCTGCTCGGCTGGCAGCTAACCAGAGAGCCCAGCAGCGCTGGTGGCAGCGGTTCAGGCTAAATAAATAGTCAGGAGCGAGAGATCAGGGTGAAATCCCAGCTTGGAGGAGTCTGCTGTTGGCTTTGCCGGGCCAGCACTCCTGCGCCGAAAAAACGCCCTTCCTCCTCGGAGAAATAGGCTGAGCGGAGGGTGCAGATCTTTGATGCAACACCTGGAAAAGCAGGAAAACCAAGAGTTTTCCCCTTTTTGCCATGGCAGAGTTTCTGCTGTCACCCCTGCCCGAGTCGAGGGGAGGTTCGTCCCCTAGTGCCGTGGGTGTCATTGAACATATACTTCTAATTGCAGCTGCTTTCGCTCTAATTATAGCTCCGTTTGGTTAGGATTTTCCTCCAATCCCTCATTTCCCCTAAAGCAAACACCAGAGCACCAGAGTTGTAACCCCAGTGGGGACATTTATTAATAACCCCCTTGGCAAATAGGGAAAAAAATCATTACGCTGTATTAGGCGCTAAAATATTTTCCCACTGCAAAGGCTAATTGATAAAACCAAGCAGACATTATGGGGCAATTAATGTTAAGATGAAAATAAACACGAGAGCAAAACAAAAACAGGCTGACGGAGAGTATTTTTTTCTGGCTTCAAGGCGTTTCTTGTGAGTTGGAAATGAGATGCTGGTAAGTGATCTGAGATTACCTGCCTTCAGTAGAAAAGGAGAGAATAAATGGGTAATTGAATGAAAGAATTCTTGCACACCTCTTCCAGTGAGAGTGGTTACAACTCTTAAGGGGGGTTTGCATGTCTTTCAAAAAAGCTTTCTATTTTGAAATTTTCTATCAACTTTTCCTCTCCTGTGGCTGGAATTGGCTTTTTTCCCCCTCCCTAGAACAGCTCCAAATTCTGCACTTCACTGTAAAAGTTGACCAACATAATCTAAATGAATTTGCAGCCCTAGAGAAAAATCCATAATGTTGTAATTTTAAATAATTACAAAAGGGAAAAAGAGAAAAATGGTGATTTATCATCTGAACTATTCCCTGCTTCAGATTTCAAATTTGTATGAAGGCTCTAGCAAGGAAAGATGTTCAGGGAAAAACAAAATGTGCCAAAACTCTGAACTTGTTCTGGAGGGATTATCTTTTTATTTGTTATTTGTACAGTGTCGAACACCTTCGATCTTACCCTGTGTCCGGGACTCCCAGCTGGTAGCTGCTAGTACAAACCAAACAGTGAATGACCGGTAAAGAAGAACACACTGGTCCAGACACACAGTCCATGCACTAACTCAGCAGGACGGGGAAGGAGATAATGAAGACACAGACAAACAAGACACTTCCTACCTGATATTTTATTCATTCATCAAACAATATTACCTATTCCCATCCATGCAGGCAGGGGGAATTTTGCAGGGCTGATTAAAAGCAAGCAGAAGTGAAAAAGCAAAATAAATTCTTTGCTAACCAGCAGTTTTTATTTGAATTACATTTGTAAATTTTTACTTATTTTAGGTTGGTAAGGCTCTCTAGCAGCTGAGAGTGCAGTGCAAGTCCTGTCTAAAGAGGAGGGGGATGCAGGAAATCCTTCACTTTATTCTTACCTGTCTGGGATTCAAAAAAAGTCACAATACCACAGTTTTTAAATAAGAATAAAAAAGGTTGGATGCATCCTATCCCTGTTTGAGGATTGCACATAGGCTGATAGACAGGACTTGTCGCCTGTATATCACAGCAGAGTATTTGGGGTGTTTCTTGGGAAAATTCCTCCCATGTCTTCTGAGGCAAGCCATGTCATCTTCTAATGTTAGGAGGACTCCAGTGGGTATTGTGGGTCAGCTCTGGAGGTTGTTGTACTGCCAAGCAAGTCCTGAGGGACCTGTCCATGCTGCATCGAAGGTGGGGCAGGACCTTTTAACCAGGCACTTCTTGACCCTTAATGAGCAGCTGGTCATTCATGGAGTTAGCTGCCTGAAGGTAAACTGCTATTTAAAAGAAGGGCCGCCTTTAACACACTATGTTCAGGAGGGGATGGCGTATTCTCAGGCTGCCTGAGGGCAAACGCATCTGCCCATTTACCTGTAACACAGCTGAGATTATGCTTTGCTTCCTATCCCACATCAGGGGACAATGGTTCATGGTGGGTTGTCGTCTGAAGATTCTAAGGCACGTAGTTGCTCACCGTCCTTTTGTTCACCTTTCACATAGGGGCTGTGGTCCCGCTTTGAACATCTGGACTGGTGGCCGCAGCTGCATTCCCTGGGAGGAGAAGCCCACATGGAGAACCAGGGGCAAAGCTGAAGGTGGGATTGAAATCTTCTTCACTCCGTATGTGCTGGTCCAGCATCGAGGGGACGACATGGCGGCAGCTTGTCCCAACTCTGCTCACTTTAGAAGGGAGTTTGGGGGTCTCCCAGGTCCTCCTCATTCATTTTGTGGACCCAAATCATCACTTACACAGAGGTCAGCTTGCGGGTGAGTGTTAAGAGAGACTCCTGGTTGTATTGATGGTATCAGCTGGACTCTGTTGTTATGTGGCCTCAGACACTCCGGGTTTTCAGGGGATGGGGTGCGACAAGTGTCAGGACAAGGTGGGAGAAAAGGAATAAGTGGGGCATAGATATTCCTCCTACCAAATCAGTTGCAAATTAGCCATCCCAGTGTGTCATCCTAGATATGGACTGTGAAGAACTAAGGATCAGGGATTAGAGATTTTGCTTCATTTAGACATCTACAACTTGGATGAGATCTTAGCCCATATGGTTGGGGAAAAAAATTGAAACTATAATGTCAAAACCTCAGAAAATAAATAGCCAAAAGCTCTTTGCCAGTTTTAAAATAAAGAAAGAAGCCAAAGGGGAATCTTTTGTGTCAGGGAATGGAGAAACTAAGAGGGGAGCAGGGACCCACTGGGTGTTTTCAGGTGTTGGGGAGCAGCAGTGCTGACGGCCCTGGGTGACCCCTCAGTCTCCGTCAGGCAGGGAGCTCCGCTCCTGGCTGGGTATGCTAGTCCCACCGCACTACTCCCACTATCCCAAAAAGCGGAGAAAGAGCAAGGTGCTATGAAAGATGCCTAATACTAGCTGAGCTTGGAGTCACACCAATGTAGCTTTGCTCCTCCTGGACCCCAGATTAGTGCCAGCACACATCTCTGTGCACCTTACCACCAGTTTGGAGCCATGATCTGGCCCCTAGGGCCAGGTACCTGCCTCCTCAAACTGACCCACCACACATTGCAAGAGCCCTAAAGTAAGAAATGCATGGTTAAGCGTGTTCTTAATTCCCCCTCCATGTTGACGGATCCATTTAGAAACAGCTTTTTGATCACCAGGCTCCCTCCCCAGTCTCCTTCTCCTTTCTTACTCCCAAGAGCTCCTATCAATGCTTATTACACACCCATATTCTTTCTTTTCCTTTTCCCTGTACATTTGCAATGCTGTGGCCTTCATGCTGCCCTTCACTGTTGCTCAGCCCTCCTAATTCAAATCTGGAGACTTTCTCCCCCTCTTCTGCCTGGGATCTTCAACAAGACCTGGAAGGAGTAATTGCACAGAAACCCCCATGCTCTGCTGCTGCTTTTGCTGTACAAAAGTACAGCTTTGAATGTGAGGACCCTTTCAACTCTGTCTATAATAAAGGCAGCACATTTCCCAAGTTAGAAATTACCACAGCTCTCGTTCAGACCTCCATCACTTGAGCTCCAGACAGAAACCAGTGTGGTTAAGGGAAGGCCATACATTTCTTAGTCTCTCCTGTAGCTCTGCTACTAATTCTTAGTTGGGACTCACACCTTGTCTTAATATATGTTGCTCTCTTCTGAGAGCTTGCTGCAATTTTTTCCCCTTCCCAGTTTGTGGCCCAGCTATCCATCCTTTCTTTTCCCACTTAGGACATTTCTCCAGACCGCACCTTCAGGAGACAGGAGTTTCCATCCCAGTGCTCTCCCACCACTCCTGAGCAGCTTCAGGCTTTGTTCCCACTATAACAATGAACCTGCCCTGTGCTTACTTGTGGGGGACATTCCTCGGTGCCCACAGGGAGCTTTTGGGTCAATAATAAGACAAGCCCAAGAATGAGACCTCATCCCATGCATGAGAACAGGAAACTCAGTGTGAACATAAGAAAACCCATTTTTGCCACGAGGGTGGTTGACCACTGGATCAGGCTGCCCAGAGAGGCTGTGGAGTCTGCATCCATGCAGATATTCAAAACCAGGCTGGACACGGTCTTGGGCAGCCCGCTGTAGCTAGCCCTGCCTGATCTGCTCTTGGATGACCCTGCCAACCTTAACACTTCTGTGATCCTCACTCCTGGGATTTTTTTTTGCTTTCCTCCCAGTCTCTCCTTGCTAGTTCTCACCACTTTCTCCTACCCCTGGCTTTTCTGTTTCATTTGGCTCCTGCTGGAATCTCTGCCTCTCCTCTTTCTCCTCCACTACTCACCTTCTGCCACTTTCAGGCCTTGTGGACATCAATTCACTTTTGGTTTTGCTGCCTATTTTTTCCTGCGATCTTCCCAGCTTCGATGTACTTCAGAGCAAAGAATGGAGGATCTAAGCAATACCAAGAAAACATACACATTATCACAAACATAATTTTTTATGTGGAAATGGTGCTCAATAGTTAATACACAGCAGTCACACTTGGACTCCCAAAAGGCGCTCACTTTCAAAATCGGTGGCCAGTATATACTATAATGTGATATATATGTGCCATTATACCTCTATGTGAGAGTCAGCTTCAGAAAATAGCCAAAGGTCTGGAGTGGAGTTTCGGGGCAGTGACTGGTGCTCCCTTGCCCCATGTCTGAGCTCATCCCCTGCGGTCCCAGACATCGAGGGACCGCTGTGGTGGTGCAAAGTCACGCTGGCCGCAGGTGAGGGTGCCCTGCTGAGGGCTGGGGACAGGACGAGGGCACCCGCATTTCATCTGACCATCTCTCTACATATGGAGCAGGGATATTTGTGTTGCTCGGTTTATGCCTGGGACCTGAACCCAGGATGCTAGTAGAAGTGGATGAGTTTATTTAGCCAAGCTATTAGTATTTTGGGGTATTTCTGTGCTACCTTATCACCTCAAAAAGAGGCAGACTGCTTAAAATGCTCAATATTTAGAAAAGCTTGTTTCCTCTCTCCTGCCTTATGTTATTGGTGTGGAATATTCTCTTCTTAAGCACACTGCAATAATATTAGGTAATTACTTAGCTCATTTTTCTATACGGGTTTTGGTAATTCATAATTGTCTCAGAGCTGAGAAAATGTTTCCTTTAAGAAGGTTAAACAAAGAGTTTATTGACATTAGTGAAGATTGGTTAAAGAAAACATTATTAAATAAAGGGAGCTTTATTTAAACACTAAATTAATCATTTAAAGGCAAATTAGAGGTCGTAACTCCTCCTAAATAAATAATGTTAAACAATAATTAGATATCCATTTTAGATTACAGGCAAGCACTTGGGTTCAGTGGGCTGAAAAACAAGTTTCTTCTCATCTCTTCAAATTTGTTCAATATACATAATTAAAGCGAATCACTGCCCTGCTTAAATTTTCCATTCTGAGATTAAAAAAAGATTCTGTTTGTAACTGTGTGTCATATTCGCCATTAGATGATAAAACATCTTTAAAGCTTCACTTTCATATAAACAGAAGAAAAGATGAGAGCATCCAGAGAGATCCCCGGCAGTGGAAATCGATTCTCCTAAGCTACTGGTTACAGTTATCAATCTTATCAAACAGGCCGATGCATAAGTGCCCTCAGCCACTTTGATTTGTATGATCTCTCTTTGCCAGAGTTAACCTTTCCGACGTTACGGCGTGTGCAATATGCACTATCTGGGCTATAATTACACTCCCTTTCATTAGCGCTCTTAGTCATCTCTTAAGTGTGAGATAAAATTAAAGAAATCGTCCTCCTTTCTCATTTCATTACTGTTTTTTATTTTATTTCATTTCATTTTATTTTATTTTAGGCCCTGAGTAGTTTCGTTTGCGGTTTCCTACGAATACGAACCAACCTTCCCCCTTATCATCCGCTTTCAAAGAGGGATTCAGGACAGGGAGTCACAAACGCAGCATCTCGCATCTCGCTACCGCTGGGTTTGCATTAGGCCTCCTCAAAATGACGATGGCTGTTGAGCGTTGACAGGAACCATACCACCGTCCTCCAGACCTTTTCGTGGGCTTTGCTAGCCCCAGTGCCAGCCGCCTTAATAAAAAGCACTGGGAATTTTTGTCTGCTGTGATACAAGTGTTAAGGAGTTAGATTAATGAAATCTGACGTTAGCGCTGATAAATAATGACACCACCGAAAGCAACCTCGGCGGTGGATGGCAACATCAAAAAGCACAGCAGATTTCACTCTCTATTAAGGGATTGTCCTGTAAGGAAGCAGAGACGGTGGCGAGGGGAAAGCTGGATGGTCTGGCAATATTTCACATGAATCACCCATCAGTGAACGAGGGTTTTTTGCACCGAGTTGCCGCTCTGCTTCTGCGTTTGCCACGTTTGATTTTAGGCTGATACCGGCAACGGAGAGCGCTGTCGAAATGACGCCGTGTTGTAGACGTCGTGCTTGGCGTGAGCGAATATTGCATGGCTAATGTCACCCCTAATTGCACACTCCGCGTTAGCTTTGGCTACAGTTGTTTTCCATACCTCTGCCTGGCACGCAGGCTCCTGTTCATTCGTTTTTCATTACTGGGACTAAGTGGAATATGACTTTGCATTATGCTAGAACATATATTTCACCTATTTTCTTGCTGCTTCATTTTCTTTTATTTTAAAATGAAAATAGCTGATGCTAGAGATATTTTTAACCCCTGCATACGTTATCTCACGCCTCGCACAAATCTTCAGAGTCCGCAACAGTGGTAGGGATTGCAGATTTCATTTAAATCCATGTTCTAGGAAGAATAACCTCGCAGGGAAAAGTTGTTTTGTACAACCCCGATATCTCTCATTAGCTAGTGAACACAAAGGAATGGAACAGGACTTTTCTGATTATTTTAGTGTTTTTTTTTCCCTTAACTACTGAATTTACACACAAAAAGAAAGGCACTTTGTATTTAAGGTTAATCAAGTTTCAGTACAATTTTTTACAAACTGGAATCACACTAATCTTTTTTTTCTTGCTCTAATGTGTGGCTGTTGAAATCCTTAGCTGTGATAAATTAAGCTACTTATTAATCTAATTATCGTACATTCATCCTAGAAACTTTCATGTGACTTGAAAAGGCTATTCAACCTTTTCCCTCCCCTCCTAGAAAGGGCTCAACCTTGCACCAATTAAGATCATTCTGAAGTAATGCTTTAAAAAAGCTTTCTTTAATCACCCAGTGGAACATGGGCTGATGGTAAGCAAACTAAAAGCTGTGAGAAAAGTTTACCTTACCTTTAAGTCTGAACATTTTGAATTGGAAGAGGAAGGTATTCCTCTCTTCCTCTTCTTCTCTGCTCTCCTAAATAAGTCCATGAAATTATTTAGCAAGAAAAGTTGTTAATGAAATCGCTGGCTTTTCTCTGAGCATAGCAAAGGACAAGATGGGAAGATGTACTCGAACAAAACCCATGAAGTCTAATTCAGTATTGGGATAATGGGAATTTTTGGCTCCCAGAGTATATATTAACCATTCGGATTTTATAGGTATTGTTTTGTTTTAAAGCCTTATCTAGCGATATGAAAACATCCTGATACCAAAGGATCCAAAGGATTAAAAAAGAAGAGAAAACCCCAAGAACGGAAAAGAAATAGGTTGCAAGTGTATCCTATCTTAAACATCCATTCATTGCCAAATGGTTTTGTTACTTTTTCTTAATAACCACATAAATGGAGCTGTTTTATATTCAAATTAAACTAGGTATTAATTTGAATGCAAAGCAGCTCAGTTTGTGCCGTTTCAATGACAGGTTTACCCCCAGACAGAATTTATGAACAGCCCGATGTGGGGGAAGTCCGCTTCTGCTCCTCACCCCCTCTCCGCGCCTAGCAAACTTGCTAACTGTGAATAGTTTTTGAAGTGAAGATTAAAAGAGTGGAATTATAAAGTATAATTACATTTTATTGAAACTCTAGAAATCAGAAAAAAATTCAGCAGGAAACTTTTAGTGAAACATGATGTGTTGTCATTATCATTAAAAGATAAAAGTTCCATACTGTTTTTATCTGTTTATTTGGAAGAAATCCAGCCTTTGCAGTTACGCAGGAAACAAAAAACTGGAATGCAGGAGTAATTATTAAAACTGTGTGATTTGTTATCTCAGCTACTGTCTTTCCAAATGGTAATGCGATATCAGCAGCTGCAGACGGTCGCTGATTTCCTCTATTAGTAAACAAGTGCTTTGGAGACCTGTGTGAGGCACTTTAAGCCCACTACTCCCCGAAGTGCTGTCAGGCTTAACTACTAATCCATGGTATTTCAGAGCACTGGAAATTCATCTTTATAAAACCTGAACAAAAAAGGGAAAAAGCCTGGAGGGCAGGAGCTCCCTCTGGTGAGACAAATGACATGTTCATTTATTAATGAAACAATAACCCTGGAAAGAGGATCAAAGCACATTCCATCCTCACTTTACAATCCCCAATTTTCTCAGGCCATACCATTTAATTGAGCCATGACAATGGAATACTTAATTGTTGCGTTAAAGTTTGAAGAAGCGACTTCTTCAGAATCAATGTTCATTTCTGGATTATGACAGTATAATGTCACCAGCTTGTAGCTGCTGCAATTTTATTTACTCTCTTTCTTTTACGCGGACAGAGAGAGAGAGAGAAAGAGCTCATTTTATTCTTTTACCAAAGGCCTCTTATCCCTACCCATAAGTAGGGATACATATACCTATACTGGAGGTAAAGCCCAGCTGCCGGCCCATTGCTGTGCTGAGGTTGTGCCCACAGGAATGCGGCTGGGGGTGACTTCTGCAGCAGGACAAATGCAGGGGGTACAGCACCTTGGAAAGGTAAAAGAAACCAGCTTTTCATCTAATTAAAGAAAAAGCTGAAATAGGGAGCTGGCCTTGCTGCATCCTCTTTGCTTCAGGTGCAACAGCTCATTGCCAAAGTGGAGGTAGCGTTTTAATTTCGGTGGCTCTGCTTTCAGGAGAGCTTGTTGGCAGGTTTGGATTGCATGTGCAAAACACATTAAATGTGAGCACTCGTGTCTTATTAATGGCTTGGCCTCTTGACTCCCATTTGAGAATGTCTTTAAGCACATGCACATGCCTCTATAAGCACCAGCGAGGTCCCAGAGCTCTTCACGGGATCCTCCAGCACTTGAGGATCATCACCGCCATCCTGAATCCGGGCTACGGGCAAATCTTAGTCCATCCTACTTCTTAAAGCCAGTATTACTTCAGTGCCATCCCTCATTTAACAGGTTTAGGAGCAGCTATGATTACATTGTGAGCCTGACCGTCCTGCTTTGCATATACTTTACTTTCTCCCAGTACTTAAAGCACGTGGATGCCTCTATGTTTGGGAGTGCTTAAAGGGCTTTTGATTCTCACCCTGCTTTCAGATGGGGTCATAGAGGACCTCCTGGTTCTTTCCTGGGGGCTCACATTGTCTGCCATCAAAGTTTTGAGGCAAAAGGGCCATCCTTCTGGGTTTGTGCCCAGCTGCTGCTGGGGTCCCCGATATTTTGAAAGGACATGAAGAAAATACAAGCGCCCAAAATAAAAGCCAGGTTTCCAAAAAAAAGTGGTATAACTTCTGAAATGAATCTGTATGTCACATGTCTCTCCAAGTGACCTCTCCATAACACCTGTTTTTATCAAAGTTCTTACCGGTGACTCATTTTATATAATTGATATTTACTAGTAGACTCAGTATCCAGTAGTGATTGACTGCTTTCTTTTTCTTTAACCTGATTTTAACTTAAATGTCATTTTCTGGGTGCCTGTAAGGAAGCAGCTAGAAAGGCTATCATGCACGAGTGTCTGCTACCTTTAAATTAATACATTATGGTTTATTAATTCTTCTTATGACATGTATTATAATACACTTGCATGTACATAGCGCCTATAATATAAGAACCCTGAGGCACTTACAAACATTAACTAAGCCTTACAATCTTCTTACTTTGGGTAAACAGGGACAGAGGGAGGTTAAGTCTGTCATCCTGACAGCTCTGTGCAGAGCTGGGCACAGAACTGCTATATCCTGACACCTTGTAGTCTCTAGGGAGCTCACGCTCCCCATAGGATGGCTAATGCTTTCCGTAGGATGGCCACTGCACCCCGTAGGATGGCTAATGCTCCCCCTTCCTTCATAAGCGGTGGAGATGGTTTGTGGGACTGGAAAAATGGGTCAGGATCTCAAAGAGATCACAGCTGAATTGCCTATACTTACACGTATTTCCCCTCCATCCTTATCTGACTCAAGCAATGGGCTAAGCATTGGCTATGCAAGAAGCGAGTAAACCCTGGTTGCTCAGCAGAAGTACAAATCATTCTTAAGGTTGGTTCAAAGGGGGTAATAGAGAAAGACAGAGCTGTTGAGAAATCCACCTAAGCAACAGGTCAGCCTTAAGGAGTGTAAGTGCAGCCCAAAGACACTGAAATCTCTGCACCAGCAAAGACCTGCTCTGTAGGATTTAATTGAAAATATGATCTGTCCCCTTTTTCTGTTCTAAACACTAGGTGCTGGATTAGAAATGGGGCGGGATGGGGACCGTTTGGGACTGGAGCTTCATAGGATGCACAATTCTCCTAAAAGAAATATATCACACTGCAGGGGAGTAGCTTGGGGGGATCCCTCCATGTAGGTCAGGTGAAGTCTCGGTGCATTCCTGACATGGAAACGAGCAGATGAGAAAGTCTGAGTAAATGAATTGTGTAACAAAGTCCAAAGGGACTCTATTTTCCCCCCCCCGCTGGAGTATTAAGAAATCTGTGCAAAAATCCCCTGCCTTCCAGAGGGCACTGAGTGAAAAGCACAGTGCAATCTCCAGTGTGTCTGGGAGCTGTGGTCTTTTTATTTCTTTCCTTCCGTGCATATTCCAGCAGGGTCTAGCTGACCCATCCCTTCAGGGTGAGTATCAGGATTCCCCAAATACTCCTAGCAATGGGGGTGAGGTGATGGGGACCGAAGGCAATAAAACCCACCCTGGATGCCTCTGCAGGGGGCTATGTGAGGCTGGTGCTGAGTCCTCCTCTGCCCATGGGGACCTCTCTGGTCTTACCGTGCTCCCTTGCGCAGACCCCTCCATGCTTGGGGATTCTCCCTTCACCAGCAAAACATGCCTAGTTTTGCCCAAATAATAAGAGGAAAGAGAGTCTGGTAGAGAAACATTAAAAGGACTGGTTATCCCTTCCCTTTGCGGGAAGGTGACTGGCTGGGACAGGAGCAAGAACCGATGTCAAGGGCTCAGAGAGGAGGATGAATTCTGTCCGGCAGCATGAGCTAAGTCCGTCCGTCCCAGCTTGTGTAGGTGAACCTGGCTCCCTCTGCCCTGCCCCTTACCTATTGAGTCCCTGGAAATCCGATTACTGATCCAGGCCAGCCGTACGTGCAGCCAAGCAATTACATTGTTTTTCCTCCACTGCAGCTTGGCGGGTTCTGCAGTTGAGGTTTACAGGAAAACAGAATTTTGAGACCAAAAAAAAAAAAGTGCTTGATGATATTAGTATTATAAAGACGGCTTACAGTACTGGATATTACTATTCTGTTCAGTAGTGATTAAGGGTTCCAGTTGAGACTGGACAATTTATTATGTTTTATTGAGATATAATAAGAGCTGGGAAATGAAGGGAATAGGAAAAGACAGAGAGTGGAGGTGCGGTGATGCCTGTGTTACAGCTGGGGAGCCGTGGTGTGGGACAAATAAGTCCCCGGTCCTACAAGGATGTAGTTCTGCCCACGCGTTCAGGTCGGGGGATATTCTCCACGCACAAAATGAAACACGTGGCCATCTCCGGCAATGACACTGAAGAAGTTCAACCAAGGTCATAGCACGGAGGAGAAGGGACCCCCGGGCTCTAACCAGAGTGTCCCCATCCTCCCTAGGCTGGACCCCTGAGCTTTCTCATCCTGGGATGGGTTTTAATGCTGTGCCCATTTTGGCAGCGCCCCGGGAGGTTTTGGATAGCTGGCTTGGGAACGCAGCATGGCAAAGGCTTAACTTTCCCCGTGGTGAATAGGTGAGCTTTTGGAACTGCAGAGGAAATGTTTTCTCGCACAAGTTTAAGATAATAAACTCAACTGAGTGAGCAGACACCAGGAAGAAATATTTAATTATCCTTCTCACCATTATGGGGAACTTCTGCCACTCTTCAGGTTATTATACAGTAAATAACCAGTTTTCTAAAGGACAGAGCTGTTTTAATTATATGACAATGAATGCATAATTATTATGTTTGTTAGGAATGAATCACAAGACAACAGACTTGATATTGCTGCTCTAGTTAGTGCATCTTAATTACTTTTTCATTTATTTTGCATATAAAAGCTATTTGCTAATTGTCTTTGCTGTAAATATGCAAAATATAATTAGTCATTCATAATTCTTTATGTGTTATCTAACTGTACATTTGTTACTGAGGAATGTATATTAAAGTTTGAATATTTAATGGGCTTTTGTGGCATAGAATATTTTTGTACAAAGTTTTCAGGAAATATTAGAGACATAATTTAAACCTTCTTTTAACCCCTTTTCCTATGCAAACTAATGTTTCCCATAAAGACTAGATATTGATAAATTAAACCCCCTGGAAATCCATTTCTATTTTCTAAGCATACAATATAAATCCACTGCTGATGGTATGAAATGCCTCTTGGTCTCAAACTGAAACCAGAGAGATTAGAGCCTGTTAAAAGTATTGCAAGTTGCTCTCTACAGTGAATTTAAACTGTAAGTACAGAGTCGCAAATGCATTCAAATCATATAGCAAGACCAAATGCATTTATCTTTGGTGTAGGTTTGTTACTGTGATAGTAGTGCCACGTTGCAGAAGGATCTGATGGCAATATGTGTTTTCTGACAGATATTGTTGGTCAGAGCAAGAGGTCACCGTTCCTGCTTATTGTAAGGCTATTAAGTTTTTGACAAATAATAAAATGTACAAGACTTTAAAGCTTAATTTTGTTCTTTAATTTTGGCACTTGTTGGATCTCTCTTTAGTTGCGTGGCTCGCCCTGAATTGGAATCGCAGGTCCAGCTGAAACACTGTGCCTCTCCTTCTTTATGCCGCCTTTTTTTTTTTTTTTTTTTTCCTAAGGCTTAGGCTAGTTTCATCTGTAATTAGCACTCTGTAAGGCCCGCAGTTCCTGGGAATGTTTTACATTGTGATTAGATTCATTACAGAGATTGACTGGTTAAAATGGGCCGTGTGTTTCTGGAAGTTGAATTAAAGTCCAGGTCTCAAGAACCTCCACAGATAATTATACATTATCTGTTCACTCGTCTCGGCGAAACGCTGCCGGTTCATTCTCCTGATGCATGTCACATTCTACATTTTTTCATCTCAAACATTTGATTTACTATCCGGTTGTACTGTTAATCCTATGTCATGACACTCCTATTCACTTCTGCTTTTCAACTGAAAGCAGCTTCCTATGAAGATAAAGCTAGGTAAAATCTATTGTAAAGGAAAGAATAACTTGAATGCAGCTATCATATCGAAAAGAAAACACACTCCTCCACTCTTCACCCTTTAGACGCTCTGAATACTTTTCTTAATGATGAAGTCAAACAGAATAGCCACTGAGAATACAAGCCACAGTTATTTTTTTTTCCCTTCAGAAGTAATCCTGCTCTGTAATTCTGTAATTGTTCTTATTTACGTTGAGCAAATCTTTTTAAACTAACATATATAAAAACAGAGTGACAGTAGAGTATAAATTAGAAAAAAAACCCCAGCTCACATGCTTCAGTAAATTGTGATATGAATAAATCATACATATCCCTACTTATCAAACAAGTATTTAGAAGCAAATTTAAATAATGCTATTTAATGCTGGCACTTGCATAAAACCCACAACTGTCAGTGACATTTTTTTCAAGCAGTTGACTACTTGAGCTATAGATTAAAAAACATACATTTTATGCATCTAGCACAGCGCAACCCCCCCCCCCCAACTACTTCAAATGATGTTCCACTTCCACACAGAAGCTATGCAACAGTATTTAATCAACTAAGAGCTGAAAACCTGGTGTTTCACATCACAGGTGGGGTTATGCCTGCATGAAAAGGGAAAGTTATATAGGACACACAGAATTTTACTTTCCAACCTGTGAAGCGGGGATATACCCTGTTAGAGGGAGGCATATCCTAAATGTATTTCCTTTACTGCAAATATGCTGGACATGGACATGCTATGAAAGTATATTGAAACCACTTGAATATTTTTCTGCCCATTCAAGCTTTCTTAGCCTTTTGGAGAGAATGAGAGGAGCTACCCAGTGTGGCAGAGGTTCTTCCTACGACCTACTGCCTCTGTCATGAAGGCAAGCAGGACTGTCAGCACTGGGGTTAAAATCTATTACAATGTACGATATACTGTAAGAAGCTGTTGAGAAAACCGAATCCTTTGGTACCAGATCTTCATTTTCTCTTCTGCATCAGGCAACTCAAACAGAAAACAAAATTTTGGTTTTAATGGCAGAAAAGAACAGACTCTTTAAAAGAAATTCATGGGGGTAATCGATTGCTTGGGTTTCAAAGAAGTAATCTTTATTATTACATGACTGATGCTGAAAGAATGAACAAGACATGAAGTCTTGATGGCAGTTTTGGGGGAGAATTTTAGTCCTTGAGTATTACAGAAGACTTTATGTGTGCTTTTTTGAAGAATTCATTTAAAACCCAGTAGGAAGCAGGTAGGCTGCATGTTTCCAGGGCAGGAAAAATGCATCTATTTCTGTACCATTTAAATGTCAGATCGGTGGGTCAGGATGTTAGCACAGATTCCCCCCAACTTCAGCTCGAGCTC